>NW_024080633.1:9437627-9534864 GCF_003009895.1 Hyaena hyaena
CCCCCCCCCCCCCCCCCCCCCGCCCACGCGAGGACACAGAGAGCAGGCTACCGGTCATCTGCGCGCCGGGAAGGGAGCCTCTTCCCCGTGCCCGAGCCCGGTTTCCAGCCTCCAGACTGGCGAGAAATACATCCCCATTACTGGGGCCGCTCGGTCCGTGATGGCCTGTTAGCGCAGCCTGAGGAGGCGAGGACGGGGCTCGGCACGGTTCTCCTGTGAAGGACAAGGGGGGGGATTTCAGGCTTTCCGGGCTGCGTGGCTTCAGTGGGAACTATTCAGCTTTGCCGCTGTGGTGTGAGAGCGGCTGCCGCCGTGCGTCCGCGGGTGGGCGGGCTGGGTTCCGGCCAAACTCTGGCTCTGAAGACAAGCCTTGGCCCCGGGGCTGTACCTCGCATGCCCTCTGCCTGGCTTGCCATAACTGCAATCATTTATTCTGTTCAGCAATGGAAATGATGATGGAGGCTGGTGTCCATCGATGGATCGGAGGATAAAGGAAACGTGGCGTATGCGTACGACGGAATATCACTAAGCCATAAAGAGAAGGACATCTCGCCGCTCGTGACAACAGAGATGGCCTTGAGGGCATTTGTCAGACGGAGGACAAACACCACGCGATCTCACCTCTACGCGGAATCTAAAACCAAAACGAAACAAACTCATCTCACAGGTACAGAGAACCGACTGCGGTGCGGGTGGGGGTGGGAAGGCTGAATGGGCGAACAGGGTGGAAAAGCACAGACTTCCAGCTCCAAAGTCAGTAGGTGCCAGAGATCTAATGGACAGCGTCGTGCCCGTAGTTAACAGTTCAGTCTTGCATATTTGAAAGCTGCGAAGAGGGGAGGTCTGCAAAGCTCTCACCCTAAGAAGACACATTCTGTAGCTGCGTGTGGTGATGAGTGTGAGCTAGACTTACCTGCCGGTCACTTCGCCATGGGGACCTATGTCAGATGTTATGTTGTACACCCGAGACTAAAACAGTGTTGCGTGGCGTTCTACCCCAAGGTTTAAACTTTGCAGTTATGGGGCGCCCGGGGGGCTCAGTCGGTTGAACATCTGACTCTTCGGCTCAGGTCACCATCTCCCGGTTCGAGAGTCTGAGCCCCGCGTGGGGCTCTGTGCTGGCAGCGCAGAGCCTGCTTGGGATTCTCTCTCTCCCTCTCTCTCTGCCCCTCCCTGGCTTGATCTCTCTCTCTCTCTTTCTCAAAATAAATAAATAAGCTTAAACAAAAATTTTTAAAAGTTGCACTTATGACAGGGCGTGATGAGCCAAGCACCGTGGGTGGGGGTCCCTGTGCCGCGTGGCCACAGCTGGGGTGGCCCGCCTGGCGCCGTCCGGTACTCTCGCGGCTGTCAGCGGTGCTGGCTGTGGGCTGGGGTCCAGCTGCGAACACGGCCCAGAAGCCCCGCTTCTCTCCCTGGGCGCCCCCTCTGTGGGCAGCACGGGCTTCTGCGGTTCCCAGCGCCAGCCCCCCAAGCGCGGGGCAGGAGCTGTGTTGCCGCGCACCTGACCTTTGAAGGGACAGTGCGCCACCTGCGCTGAACTCCGCAGCAGAAGGAGGGTTGGCGCCTTGCTGCAGGCGGGCACACAGAACGGGCGTCCCAGGGTCCTGGTGGCCACGGGCACAGACACAGAGACAAACAGGTGGCTGTTGGGGCTCAGCTCTCCGAGGGAGGTGGCGTCCTTTATATGGGGAGCCCAGGAGCCTCTTTGGATCTGAAAGCGGGAAACACCCGGGCCCCGGGGAGGGGCGGGACACCAGTCTGGAAGACCCGCTGGGCAGCAGTGCCGCTCCATCGCGCTGTTCCCTGCAGCCAGGCGGTTCACGGAGGCGGCGGTCCCCCAAGCTGGTCTTTATGAAAGGGGGGTACGTAAGCCCAGGTCACCTGAGGGGGGCCCGTGAGGTCGCTAAGGCAAGGTCCTCCTCCCCGAGCCGGGTGCACACAGCTGTGACATTCTGCACGGTGCTACGGCCTTTGTTTTTATTTCTGGGTTTTGTTTTGAAATCGCTGGGTGGTTCTGTGCTTAGAGAGTTTCCACCAAAATGAAATCAATACCACCGGCCATACTTTATGGGAGAATGATTTCCAAACGGCACAAAACAAACGCCTCTAGTATGTGCATTTCAGAGAATAAAGTCTGTCACTGCTGGAGCTAAAGGTGACCACGCCTGGGAGAGGAGAGACGGTTGGTTACGGGAGGTCAGAGGAGGGGTCTGTTGGAATTTCCGGGGGGGGGGGGGGGGGGAATGCATTAGCCAGAGGCAGAAGGTGCTGACCAGTAATTGCTTGAAACCAGTCACCATTTTCCTACAAGATCTCAGTTGCAATCCACCGCTTACGCGAGGAAGGGCTGCTGAATCAGCAAAAACTGGTTTGGAAATAAAATGGAGGAAAGGAAGTGCAGAGTGTACAAAAGGGCAGCAATGTGACGTCAGTGAGGTTCAGGGGGAGCAGGCAGAAGGTTGGGCTCCCAGGTGGGAATCCACAACCTTCGCGGAGGGGCTGGACTCCTTAACAGCCCTGCCACTTCCCTTCTTAAGTGCTTACCACGAGCTGGGGCTCAGCTCTGGAATCCTCATGGCAACCGTATGGGAACTAGTATATGCCCATTTTACAGATGAGAAAACTGAGCTCAGGGTTAAGTGACTGCCCAACCACACAGCTGGTGAGCCCTGGAGGCAGGGTTTGAGCCTGAATCTTTTTTTTCCCTTAAGTTTATTTATTTATTGAGAGAGAGAGCGCGCGT
This sequence comes from Hyaena hyaena, assembly GCF_003009895.1. Classification (NCBI taxonomy): domain Eukaryota; kingdom Metazoa; phylum Chordata; class Mammalia; order Carnivora; family Hyaenidae; genus Hyaena; species Hyaena hyaena. The sequence goes on from NW_024080633.1 coordinate 9,440,374, forward strand.
GCGTACATGCACTTGGGGCTCTATCTCATGAAATGTGAGATGGTGACCTGAGCCAAAATCAAGAGTCAGATGCTTAACCAACTGAGCCACTCAGGCGCCCGTTGAGCCCGAATCTTGTGAGAAACGTCTGCAACCTGTTTGTCTACACATTCACAATATGTAACTTTCGTTTACACCCAACATCCCCCTGACACTGCTTGTATCCGTTCAGATTAACAAAAGAAAATACCTGGAGACGTAGTCGGAAGTCTGGTAGTACCCAAGGGTGGCCAGGGCTGGGAGGGCCAGAAGGGAAAGGCACAGCAGGGCAGAAACGAACGGCTCCAGCCTCGTGAAGCCGAAGATGTGCTCTACACAACAATTCCATCCCTAGGCATTTAGAGAACCTTCCAGGTAGCACAGGGAGGTTGACCAGAAGGCGCACTGAATCATTGTAATTGCAAATCACAAAGCAAAATGAAAACTCCCTAAGTGCCCTTCCGCTTGTGGGGTGCTTGGGGGTGGGTTTGAGGTGACAGCTCTGCAGGCCAGGCGGGCAGGGCTTTGAGGGGCGGGGGGGCTTTAGTGCCCAGGGCAAGAGAGAAACTTGAGCTGAACTCTGGGAGTCCGAAGAGCAGCTAATTTCCCAGGAGGAGTCTGTTTAGCCAAAGATGGGAACAGTGCAGGCAGGAAGAGGTGTGAGCTGGGCCCCTGGCTGACTGGAAGGCTTCAAATCACGCCTCTTCCGTGGGCTAAGTCCCAGGCTCCACCGCCTGCCTGGCAATTCCCGTCTCCCTCCCGGCGGAGTCTCGGCCGCACTGTAATCAGCCCAGACCCCTCGCAGTCTCCCCCTCCCCCGGCAACACCCCGATGCTACACGTTCCGGGAGAGCTGGGAGCCCGGCTCCTGCCTGCGGATTTATGGTCCAGGAAATGCACTTTACATTGGTCCCAGGATACTCGCATCCAGGAATCAGACACCATCACTTGGGGGGCGGGGGGGGGTATCTGTGGAGAAAGTAACGCCCTGGTGACAGTCCTGTGCTCGCCCAAAGCGCAGCCGCTCCGGAGCCGGGGGCTACCTGTTGGCCAGGGAGCTGGGAAGGGACGTATCTGGGTGTCTTTACACGAAGACCTGCGCGTGTAGCCCGACTTTCTGTTAATTTATGGGCAGGGGACGTTCACCAACTGCATGTTTTCTGGGGCAAGTGCCCCCCCTTCCTCCCACATGTGGACCCCAAACTGCCTGTAAGGAAGAAGGGTAGATTATTTGTCCTAGAGAAAACCAACCACCTGTGGTCTGCCACGAGCCTCTCCAGTCAAGCCAGGGTCAGGTGTCGCAGATAGGAGCCAGGGGTCAAGGGCGATGTGCAGGCTGGGAGGGAGGAAACGCAAAGGGCGCCCCAGAACGCCCCGGGCCTGCTCTGCCCGGCTTCACCTCCCGGCTCCCGGGAGGGGGCAGAGAGCGCCCTGGGTGCTGGGCGCCTTCCCGTTACGCAGTTCCTGTCCCTTTAAATCTAAGTCCCGGGAAAGGGGGGGTGCTGGGGGGACCTGTCTGGACCCCAATTTCCAGGCCGGCTCCAGCAAGGGGGAAGCCGGGCGGGCGGGCGCGCCACGTGGGGGGTGCGGAGGGCCGGCGCCCGGTGGTCCCCGCCCGCGCCCTGCGCTCCCCGCCCTCCGCCCCTGCGCCGCAGCTCCCCTCTCCAGACCGGCCGCGCGCCCGGGGCAGGGGGCCGGTTCGGGCGCGCGCGGGGCGGGGCGGGGCGGGGCGGGCCGGGCCGGCGGGAAGCCGGTGCGGGGACGCGCGGGCGGGAGACGCGCGGGCCGGGGGCTGGGTCGGGGGCGGGAGAGGAGGTGCGGGGGCGCAGGGCCCGGTCGGGGACGCGCAGGGGAGACCCGCGAGCCGGGGGGCCGGGGCGGGAGCGCGCGGGCGCGGGCGGGGAGCGGATCGGGGAGGAGGGGGCGCGGGCGCGCGGGCGGGGTGCGGGCGCGCGCCGCGCGCGCCCGAGCGCGCGAGCCGGGCCCGGAGCGCACGCCGCCGCCGCCGCCGCCGCCGCCGCCGCCGCCCGCCCGCCGCATTGCTGCTGCCGCCGCCGCCGCCCGGCCCGGCCCGCGGCCCCCAATATGGTGCAGCCGCCCGCGCCGCCGCCCGTGCCGCCGCCGCCCGCGGGCCCCGCCGCCGCCCTCGGGCGCCCGCAGCGCGGCAGCCGCAGGTGGGGGGCTGCGCCCCGGGCCTGAGCCGCCCGCCGTCTCCGCCCCGGCCTGCGCGGCCAGCCCGGCGGGCTCGCCTCCGAGGGGCACTTGCCGCTGAGGTGGAGCCGTTTGCACCAGACGCTCCCGCTCCTGCCCCCTCCCCCTCCCCCTCCCCCTCCCCTCCGGTCCTGTCTCCAGCGGGAGCGCGAGACGCCGGGCAGGCTCCGCGGCGCAGCTCGGGAAGGAATAATCGCCCCCAATTGACTTAAATTCCGCCGAAGCCGGCGCCGCGGCCGCCCGCCGCCCGGGATCCGCTCGCTGTGTGTTTTTGCTTTCTCCATTCTTCCTTAAAAAAAAAAAAAAAAAAAAAAAAAAAAAAAAAAAGCAAAACAAAACCAGCCAGCCAGCCAACCAAGAATCCGGTTTGTTGATCGCCTTGGTGTTTTTTTTTTTTTTTTTTTTCACCGTTTGCGGGATTTGCAAACCGAGTTACATGCATGTCCAGTGGGGGCAGGTTTAATTTTGACGATGGAGGGTCCTACTGTGGAGGCTGGGAGGACGGCAAGGCGCACGGCCATGGCGTCTGCACCGGCCCCAAGGGCCAAGGCGAATACACCGGCTCGTGGAGCCACGGCTTCGAGGTGCTGGGCGTCTACACCTGGCCCAGCGGCAACACGTACCAGGGCACTTGGGCGCAGGGCAAGCGCCACGGCATCGGCCTGGAGAGCAAGGGGAAGTGGGTGTACAAGGGCGAGTGGACGCACGGATTTAAGGGGCGCTACGGGGTGCGGGAGTGCACGGGCAACGGGGCCAAGTACGAAGGGACCTGGAGCAACGGGCTGCAGGACGGCTACGGGACCGAGACCTACTCGGATGGAGGTAGGTGCCGCGCGGTGGGTGGGGGGTGGGCCGGGCCTGTTGGGCAGGGGGCTGGGAGGAGGGGGAGGAGGAGGAAGCGCCTTCTCCTGCCTCTTCTGTTTACCTCTGGGGAAGTTGAGCTTCTCCCTTCAGCCGGAGGCCGTGCGCACCCCGGGCATTTCCTGGGGCTTCCTGGAGGCCACAGTTGCCCTGGCTACAGGTTGCCCCGCGGCCTGGTGGGGGACAGCGCCCCTGTGGCAGCTGGAGGGTGTTGGGGGCTTTCCAGGAGCAGAGCCAGGCCGGGAGCCGTGGAGCTGAGCAGAGTGTCAGTGCATCATCCAGGCACAGGCCAGAGACCTGCCCGAAAGGCCAGCCTCGCCCTGGGCCCTGGGCCCACGGCCCACGGCCTCCTGCGGGGACCCACCAAGGGCAGAGGGGAGCTGGGAGAGGGCCCCTCCCCCTCGCTGGCAGAGCTCCCTCAGTGCTGGCCTCCGGGAGTCAGGCCCCAGCTCTGCTTCTTGTTTTCCTGCGGTGCTGAGAGGCCTCCCTTCGTCCTGATGAACCCAAGCCAATGGGAAGGAAACGATTGGGAGAGGAGCACAGACCCAAAGCAACACAACACGGCAATAAACTTCTAGGTGGTTGGACGCGGGCTAGTGCAGCCACAGAGGCTGCTAGAGGGAGGGAGGAGGAGGCCCATCTGTTTAGCAAGAGCCCAGGAATCTCGCCTGCCAGTGGCTGAATCACTTCACCGTTAGTTCGGGGAATGCTCCGTGCCTTCATTCTAACATGCCGCCACATTTGGGGCTGAGCCCGCCCGCCTGTCCTGGCTGTGAGATGGTCTCTGCGTGGGGAGCCTCGGCCGGAGGTCCTTCGCAGCTGCCCCCCGTCCCGGACACTCCAGTGTCCACTACTCCTTGCGTCCGACAGACACGGAGCATTTGCTGCTCCTGGAAGCCAGACCCCAAACGAGCCTGCTCTCCGGCTGCCCCCTGCCCCCACCTGGGAGCTTAGCCTCACAAGTGGCTCCGTGCCTCCCTCTTGGCGGCTTGCTAATTTTTCAGGCATGGATGCCTGGGAAAGGCGTGGGGCACAGCAGTGACCTGTGTGCTCTGCTGGGCATGGGGATCACGAACGGATGTGCAGTCTTCTCCCTGCCCGCCTGCTGCCTCCACATCTCACGAAGCAGCCACTAGACACCTGCTCCCCGGCCACATCCAGGAGGGCTGGAGGGCTGGCGAGTAATTATTATTTTGGCTTATGCAACTCAGAGGCAGGGTTCATCATTACTCAAAGGGGAGGTGGCGTGGGGGGCAGTTAATTACGTAACACTCCTGCCTGTCAAAGCCGTGCCCGGCCCCGTCCCAGGCGGCCTCCTTGCTGTTGTTTTCACGGAGCGGGTTGGAGAGCCTCCTGAACCCTGGAGTGCAGGGGCTGCACCGCGCAGACAGCCCTCTCTGGGTTCTAGGCTGTGTGTGTGCATGCGTGTGTGTGCGCGCGCGTGGCGAGGCTTGGGCAGCAGATGTGGGTGGTGAGGTGGGCGGCTCAGCAGCCTGGCGCTCCCAGCTGGGCTCTCTGGGAGCCCAGGGGTAGTCGTCACCCCCGGGCTCTGCCGTGGTGCTCTGCGGATCGGTCCCTCCAGAGGTGCTCCCAGCTGTGCTCGAGCCAGGAAAGCGGCTTCTCAGCCTCACAGGGGAGCCTGGGGAGGAGAGGAGCCAAGCCCCTGTCTGTGGAAGTCCCCGGAATATCTAAGAGTGAGGTCCAGCTCTCTAGGCTGCCCAGCTTCCCCAGACATCTTGAGTGCTCCGTTCAGCAGATGTCTACTGAGCACTTGCTGTGAGCACCTGCTCTGGGCTCTGCGCAACCAGCTGTGAGTGAAGCAGACAAAAACCGTTTCCCCCTCAGAGAGCTTCCACTTTAGAGGGGAGGGCGATGATTCCATTGTGTTTCCCAAGGGTGGGGGGAACCATCTGGTGCTGCGGCTGGCCGTGACTTTAGGTTTCAATACGCTGATGTGAGAAATGCTTCCTTCAGTTGGTCAATGTTCTTGGGTCTCCATCCCCCATCCAGTCAGCTACACAAGGTTTTCTGCTCCCTGAGGCACTACCCTCCACGTCGCCCCACTGGAGCCTCTCACGGTGGAGAGGAGGGATTGTGCCCATTTTACAGATGAGGTCAGAGAGACCCAGCGGCCCGTGGTGGCAGAGTCTCGGTCGGAGCCTTGATCTGTCCCCACATTACAGCACCTGTGGGCCGACCGAGGCCGGCTCACGGGGCGCAGGACACCAGGGCTGACCGCTCCCTTCTGGTTGGTGACACGGTGTGATGGAAAGTCAGATTGGCCCTTTTGGCCTGGGGTAATCAGGTCAGACATCTGGGGCCACCTTTCTGCCACATGGTCTGCGCTTCTCCTTAGGGAGGAAGCTACTGTGGAGGCCAGCAGCTCCGGGTCTGGACGCCGCCCCCAGCCAGCCGGTGGGCATGGTGGCCCAGGCTTCGGGGAGGGCAGGCCGGGAGGGCAGGCGGAGCCTGCTGAGTTCACGGTCCCCACTCCAGCCTGGTTCCGTCCGCACAGGGGGTGGGAACATTGGGCAGGTGTCAGCACAGCTCCTGAACTTCAGCCCAGCTTCTAGTGCTGACTTGGGGAAACGGCGATTTTCATGAATAATGCACTAATGGCAAATGTATTCTACATTTGGCTGCGATTGGTATGGACTCCATTTCAACTGGGGCGACTTCTGCCAACTCCTCCTCCTCCACGTTCATCCCCCAAGTGCAAGGCCGGTGTTTTCTGTGGAAGTGAGCTGAGTGACTTCCACGGTCTGCGGGGTGACCCCATGGAGAGGGTGAGGCCCTGGGGGTGCGAGGTGGCAGGAGCACATGCTGTGGAGGCACAGCCACTGGGCTTTGTGACCTCAGGCAAGTTACTTGACTTCTCTGAGCTTCTGTTTCTTCATCTCTGTGAAGGGCTGATAATAATATCTGTAATTAATCGAGGCGGCGTGCGTGGCTCTGCCAGGAATGTGGTGAGCATTCGTTATTGCTTATAACTGTTCTGTTATCACGGAGCACATGCAGTGAGTGTCGCTTACAGTGATCCTTACAGTGATCAAGGTGATGATGAAAATGATGATAAACGGCTGTATCAAACACCGTGTGCCCGCCATGTGGCCAATGTTTGCAGCAATGATAACCCTTCATTCCCGAAAATCAGCAGGGTTGATTTTCTTGTCCCTCCCATTTCCCACACTGGGATGACGTGGCTGGTGGGTGCGGGGCGGCAGCAGGACTCACACTCAGGACAACGATCCCAGAGCCTGTGCTTTTGTGTGGAACACGTTCTCTAAACTCCCTTGTGCAAAACTACCTCCTCGTTCCTTCCTCTTCCTCCGCACCCTGCTTCTCCTCTGGGCGTGGCAGCCGGGAGCTGGAGGCAAAGGCACAGGTGCCCCCCCCACCCGTGCGTCCCCCCCCCCGCCCGGCCTGCACGCACGGCCCCTTCTCCCCTCGCTGCGCCTCTGCACTTGGCTGCACGGGTAACCATTTCCTTCTGGTGCTGTGTACACAGGACCCCTCGGACCAGAGTTACCCCCACAAATAAGCCCTCCCACAGCCCGAAAGATGTGAGTCATCTCACGTACCAGGCCTCCCCCCTCAAATGCAGATTCCGTTCACTGGCCCAGATCCCTCGGCCCACACAAATCACACACGCCCACAGTCAAAATCCCAGCCCCTCTGCGCCTGTGTGCGCGCACACACACAATACACCTGTCACCCGGAGACGTTTCCACCCCGTCCCCCAAAACACAGCCACATGCACCCCCAACCCCTTCCGCCTCCTGCTGCGGGAGCCCCTGAGTGGGGAGAGTCCCGCCGTCCGCGAGGCTCAGGTTACGGATGGAGCAGCAGGCTTTGTTTCCACTTTAAACACACGTTTATGCAGCTCATGCCCCCTTTTAAGGGGGAAGAACCCCGCATCCAAGCAAAATAAATGACCACGGGGCATATTTTTGATGCTAGGCTATGGCTATGTGAAGGCAAACTTTTTAAAGAAGAAAATCCCAGTGCCGGGTCCCAGGTTAGGGAAGAAGCAGGTCGGGGACACCAGACCCAGGCCAATGGGAATTCGTTCCAGAAACAAAAGAAGCACTCAGCCATTGGAGATAAAAGCATCTCCTCAGAGATTCTGGTTCAACCACTTTGGCAAGGGGAAAGGCTCCAGGAGGTGAAAGGAGGAAGAAAAAGCAAATAACTAGTTCTTTGTTGCCAATAATAGCTGAAGAAGAAGTGTTACTGAGCGCGCCCCTCACCCAACACAGCCCTGGAGCCAGAATTGGGCGCTTTATATCAGGAGCCCCAGCGAGCTGGCGAGGAGGCCAGGGTCAGCACCCTCTGGAAACAGCTGCCACGCCAGGTCGTTAGTGAGCAGCCCTGGCTGGCGGTGACAGTTAACACAGATCTGAGGAGGACTCGGGCTGGAGGACGGCTGGGAAGACAGACGCTGGGGGGAGGGTCAGGGGCCCCTGCTGCGTCTCTTCACGGCCCTTTCCACTTCCCAGTCCCCCCCAGGCCTGCACAGCTGTAAGGATAGCTGGCTATCGATTACGGGCTGCTGTGCATGTAACACTCAGTGTTCTTTGATGACCACATATCACAGGACACGTGGATTTGTGGGCTCTACAGGGGGCGATGTGTGTTTGGATTTTCCACAGTGGTCGGCCCCTCTTAGATCAGCCACTTCCCCAGTTTGTAGTCTCCTGGCTTGTGCGAGGCACGTGGTGGATAGAGGCAAGCGCGCCTGGGGCCCTGGCTTTGCCGCAAACAGGCTGTGTGCATCAGACCAGGGGGTTTTCTGGGTCCACGGAGTCTTCACGGAGGACAGAGAGGCTGGTCTGTTCAGCACCTTGGAGAGCGCCGCACTCGCGCTGCCTGGGCTTTGCCCTCCTTCCCTCCACACCCCCTCCAACCACCAGGGCGCCGGACTGAGCCTCCCGGCCAGTGACCACCCGGCCCTGACCCGTCCAGCGCACCCAGCCAGGAGAAGTCTGTCCGTTCCCACTCTGTCAGCACCTGGGTGCCACCCTCCAAGGACACCAACACTCGGGGCATTGGCTGTTTGCATCCTGATACTGCCGCGTTTTCCAAAAAAACTGGGTGCCTCCAGGTGTCCGCTGGTGACCCGACAGCACCTCCCGGCTAGCGGGGCGGGTTCGGAGTGGGCCTCTGGTAAGACTGTCCAAGTGGCTCTGAGCCTGAGGCTCCTCTCTGCCGCAGGCTGTGTGTTTCAGTTCTCATGGCCTGTGCAGGGTTATAGGTGCACCGCCAGAGGCAGGCGAAGGAACGGCCCTGCCTGTAGCAGCCCACGGAAGACGGCTGTGCCACCTCCTCTTTAAATCGGCCCCGATTTGGAGCACTCATGTAGACCAGCCCTGCCCGGCACGGTGGCTGCTGGCCACCTACGGCTACTTGCATTAATTACGTTGAAATGGAAGTTAGGTATTCAGCCACATTTCAAGTGCCCACCAGCAACATGGGACTGGTGGCCTCACAGACAGCGCGGAGAGAGCTGGAATGTGTCCACCGTCACGGAAGGTTCTGTTAGAGTGTGAGCTTCATGCAGGGAGGGGTGGCCCACGCCAGTCACCACGGAGTGTCCGGTGACTACAGCAGGGCCCGCGTGCTGTTTGAGGGGTGAGTGAAGTGTGCCAAGGCCATAAACTGGGTAATTTCACTCACCATCCTGCCTCATGTCCATCTCATTACAAGAACTTACAACTGGGCATGGATAGTTAAAGGGAAGTTGTTCTCTGACTCCCTCCTGCCTCACGGAAAGTTCTCTGAAGGCATCACTGCTGCAAGTCCCTGATGGGGTTTAGTTTGCTCTTGGCTCTGTCATTGCTGGTGAGAGGCTCTGCCGCTGATTCCCGTGAGGGAGGCGAATGGCATAGAATAAAGTAAATCCGTCCTGAAGGTGTTCTCACCGTGTGAGGCTGTGATGCGATCATGGCTGGAGGACCCGGCCGGAGCACTGGGTAGTGAGCAGTATTGGTTCCAAAGTGCTGGAAAAGACGCAGAAAAAACAAGCAGCCCTTTATCTATCCACTTTGTAACTCTGTTTACCGCTGCGGGAGCCTTGGCTGGATTCGTTGGGTTGTTGAGAAGCATTTGTGGAGCCCCTACTACGTTCGAGGTGCAAAGACAGAAAAGCTCAGGTCGACCTTCAGTGAATCAACCTGGAAATAGTTGCTGAGCTTGACCATGTCTTCGTCTGTTCGGGCTGTTGCAGATTACCACGGTGCGGGGGGCCGGGGGGGGCGGTGCTTCTAAATGAGAGCGTGTGTTACTCAGAGCTCTGGAGGCTGGGAAGTTCGAGATCAAGATGCTGGCAGATTGACAGCTCTTTTATCGGACACGGATCCCGTTCGTTGAGGGCCCCACCCCCGTGACCTCATCACCCCCGAAGGTCCCACCTCCTAACACCATCCCATTTATAAGCTGTGAACTTGGGGGACCCAGACGTTGGGTCAGGAGCAGCTGGTGTGTTGTACACAGCTTGCAGGAATGTATGAGAAACAGGGTGACGTGACTTGTACCAAAAAGGCTGGATGTGAAACGAAAATGTGTACAATAATCAGGGGTTTCTCGTTCTAGAGTTTGGGGACAGTGACGGAAACACCGCAGGTGAGGATCCTGGGAAAGGAAGGGGACGTATGTGTCCCTGAGCAGCAGAGGCGTCCCGGGAGGGGACTGCTGAGCTCAGCCTGAACGATGGCGGGAAGGGGACCTTTGCCCTGAGAATGAGGTTGTTGAGTCTGCAGGGGGCACATCCTCCGTGATGGAATCGGTCCTAACACTCCCTGTCAGCACTGCCGGCTCCCGCCTGCCCGGGGGTGACTCGGGGGCTCCCTGGCGCTCCTGGAGGCCTCCGAAAACACCCAGGGTCATCTGTGCTGCTGGCTGGGCAGGGTGCCGGTCCCCACTGCTGCTACTGAGACCAGTGCTTTGCCGACTTGGCTGTGCCTCAGAGTCCCTGGAAGGTGCAGAAAGCAGACTGTCACCCCGCTCGCCCACCCCCAGCCCTGGATTTCCGGCTTGAGGTGCTACCTGGTAATGTCCATTTCTAACGAGTTCCAGTGGGTGCTGCTGCTGGTCTGCGGACCCCACCTTTAGAAGCACGGCTCAAGGCTGGTGCTCCTTTTTTTTTTAATGTTTACTTATTTTTGAGAGACAGAGAGAGAGAAAATGAGAGAACCAATGGGGGAGGGGCAGAGAGAGGGAGACACAGAATCTGAAACAAGCTCCAGGCTCCCAGCTGTCAGCACAGAGCCCGACGCGGGGCTCGAACCCATGAACCGTGAGATCATGACCTGAGTTAAAGTTGGACACTTACTTAACCGACTAAGCCACCCGGGCGGCTTAACCGCAGCTGCACAGCTGAGCCACTGGGATGGCCCCCTTGAGATCATCCCCCTAGAAACGCAGAATCTCGGGCCCCCTTCCCCCCACCCCTGCACAGGGGCCTCCAGGGCCAGAAGCTGTGTGTTTGTGAGGTGCCCGGGTGGCTCGACTGTGGGACCTGGCACACTATCCCGCTCTCGGCTGCACGTGGAATCGCCTGGCTGGTTTGGAAAGTGCTGAGGCCTGGGCCCCGTCCAGAGACACTGACTGAGGTGGTCTGGGATTGCGATTCTTTTAAAAACGTCCCAGGGGGCCCCTCGCCCAGGGCATCACGGGGAGAGTGGCATCACTGCAGCCCGGCTCCGGGAGGGTGGCCTCCTGGCCCAGGAATGTGTTGGGAGCCGGCAGCGCTGAGAGCCGCTGCTCTGGACAGTTCTCCAAACCCCGGGTCAAGTGGCTCATGAAGTAGATGTTGTGCTTCATTAAAACCAAAAGTCACATAGACTTGCAGAGTGTCAGCCATCGTGCCCGCGTCACAGCAAGGAGAGCTGCTGTGTGCGCCTCTGTCGCTGTGCGGCCCCTCCCGTCTCTGGCTTCTCCGCCTCCGCCTTACCTCTGCACCAGCCCCGGCCTTAGCGCCCAGACAGAGTCCAGGACCGTCTCTCAAGGTCGTTGACTTCATCGCACCTGCACGGACCCTTACCGCGTGAGCGCACATCACACCACTGGGGTCAGGACGTGGATGGGTCTGTCTGGGGGACGTGGCCAGCCCACTGCAGGGGCTCGCGGACCTCAGTCTGAAAGTGCTCCAAAGCGCGTACTTGCTCCCCTCGAACCCCGGAGCCGTGGAGATGCCTTTCAAAGACAGACACTCACGGTTTTTGAACGTCCGCTTTGTTCTGGGTACTGGCCTGTGTGCTTTACCATAGTCTTTGCTCCTTTTATTTATTTTGGTTTTTAAAAGCCTATTTATTTTGAGAGAGAGCATGAATGGGTGGGGGAGGCAGAGAGAGAGAGAGAGAGAAAGAATCCTGAGCAGGCTCTGCACCGTCTGTGCAGAACCGGACGTAGGGCACGATCCCATGAACCTGAGCTGAAACCAAGAGTCAGACGCTTAACCGACTGAGCCCCCAGATGCCTGACGTTGCTCCTGTGAGGCAGGTTGTGCCCCATGTACGAGAGGAGGAATGATGCTCATGGGATGGCGGGCTTGGCGAGGTCACAGGGCCGGGGTGGGGTGGGGGGGGCGCTGGGGAGGGCCGTGACTAGGGCTGTCTGCAGCACCCGCTGAGGGCGCCTCCTGACGGGACAGTCATCTCAGCCACCCCCTGGCTCTCCAGTGGAGGAAGCTGAGGCCCAGGGAGGCGCCCGCGGCCTCAGGGACGCAGAGGCAGGAAGGATGGCCCGGTGTCCTGAACCCCGGCCATCAGTGACTCTTTGCTCAGGATTTCATAAGCTTGTGGCTTCTCCTAGCCGCCCGAGCACGACGAGGCTGAGGGTCCTCTCCCAGGACACACACGGGGCCCTGCACCTGTGTGGCGTTTTGTGGGTACCTGTGGGGGCTCACGGACTCCCGGAGACTTTTCCGTGGACCCAGGATAGGAAACCTCACATTCTCCACGGTGCCCAGACATGCGGACGGGACCATCACCGCGCACGGCCAGTGGGCAACAGGAGGAAGGTGGGGCCGGCAGGCTCACCCGTGGGTCCAGAGCAAAGGCTGGGCAGTCAGAGCTGGCCTCCCCTCCTCCCCGCCCCCGAACACACCCCTTCCTCTCCGGGGCCCCGGGGCCCCGAGCTGGGCCTGCGGGACTCAGTGGTCTGCCAGGCAGCATGTGACCGTCAGGTCACCCTCCCCCCAGGTCAACAGGCGTGTCCGCATGTCTGGCCATGAGCTGGGAGCGGCCTGGGAAGGCTTGACTCCCCCATTCTGCAGGGGAAATGGAGTCCCAGCAAGGCCGAGGAAGGTGAGGTGCTGACACAGTCTCAACATTTTGTGGTCTGCTCCAAACCGGGCCTCCAGGAGGGAGTCTCGCCCGGGGCACACAGCTGGGGCCACGCGGGGCAGGGGTCCTGAGGACCACACCTGGGAAGCACCGGCCCTCCCCGTCAGCCTCTGCGGGTTGAGGACCCTCGAGGGGAGGAAGGGAGGCCTCTGAAGATGGCCGAGGGGCGTCCCCCTATAGGGCGCCGAGAGGGTTTTCAGTGGGGGTGCTCCCAGGAGCACCGGGTGGGGGCCTGTATCACAAACCTGTGCAGGCTTTCTCCGTCCCCGAGGGGCTGCGAGCTGGCGCCCCGCTGTCCACCATGACCTTTCTGTGGCCCCGCCCCCAGCCAGCTGGTTGCTCGCTGGTGAGTTCAAAGGCCTGGCTCCCTGTGGGTGGCCCTGGGGGAGGAAAGCTGTGGTTGAAATGCACTTGGGGAGGACGGTGGGGGGGGCGCCCCTCCTCAGACCCCCAGAGTGCCTCTGGGCCTCTGTGTGCACATGCTCCTGGGAGCTGTAATTACCGGCCTCTGTGGCCGTCCCGTCCCCGTGCACTGCAGCCTCTGGGGGGTGGGGGGGGCAGAGCCCGGGTCTGGTGGCCTCATGGCAGGGAGAGCTGCAGAAATCCTGGTTGGCTGATCCGTGGATGACAAGCCCACGGAGAGAGGGGGTTGGGGGGAAGGGTGTGTGAAGGGAGAACAGCAGTGCAAAGGCCCTGAGGCCAGAACAGGCGTGGTTCTAAACCAGAGGGACCGGAGGGAGAGGGTGCAGGCGGGGAGGGTGTGAGCACAGCTCCCGGCGGCGGCGGGAAGGACGTGAAGGGGTGCAGCAGGGCCAGGGCGGCAGCACGAGCTGCTGTTCCTGCTTTTGAATAATTAAGTTTTGATTTCGAGAGGGCCCTAGGCTCCCGCCTTGTGCCCTCCACCCCGTCTCCCCGAAGTGACACCCGAGGGAAGGACCACGCAGCGTTGAGGCTGGGATGTCAACGTGGACATGGGGTTTCAGCAGCAGGGACCCCCTCCCCGCCCCCGCCCCCGCCCTTTCAGAGCCGCACCCTCCTCCATCTCTGGCACCCACTTCTCTGCTCCCCATCCTGTCATTTTCTCATTTCCAGAATGTTCTATACAGGGAATCAGAGACTATGCAACCTATGGGGACTGGCTTTTTTCACTCCCTTCTCGGGAGACCCACCCAGCTCGTTGTGTGCGTCCAGACTTTGTTCCTCTTTACTGCTGGCCCGTGTCCGGGGGGCAGGTGTGGACCACGGCTTTTGTACCCACCACGGGTGAGGGGCACCCGGGGCGTTTCCCATTGGGGCCACGATGGATGGAGCCGCTACAGAAGCTCACGGAGAGGCTCTTACGTGACCGTGAACATCATCTCTGCGATACAGCTGCTGGGCCCTTGCTGTTGGTGCCCGGTGTGCCTGGGTAGTCGCTCTGTCTGCCGGTGGGGGAGCAGATGGGGGCCAGAGTGGAAGCTGGGGATGCCCGGGCGGGTGCTCGTGTCCAGGGGAGAGGAGACGATGGCCTGGGGCGGGGGGGGGGCCGGGGGCAGAGGCTGGGCAGGGGGGCGGAGCCCGGGACGGTGGGGGGGGGGCAGGGATCGGTTAGGAACGTGTGTGGTGTGAGAGGCTGGATGCTGGGTGAGGGTGAGGTGCCGGGGCTTGTGCGTCTGACCTAAGCGGGGGCACCGTCTGCTGGGAGGTGGCATGAAGTCGGGAGAGAGTGGCACTGGGGGGAGGAGCCCCAGCACCAGAGTTGGGCCTGAGAGGGAGGACGGGGTGGAGGATGTAGACAGGCCGAGGGGCGGGTGGCCCTGAGGGGTGGGGGGTGGGGAGGGCGGCAGGGACAGGGTCAGGATGGAGACTGTTGTCCCAGCCCCGCGTTCACCCCTTTCATCCAGTAGGTCACCTTTTCGCCCCACCACCCGTGGGACCATTTCACAGACGAGGAAACCAAGCTTGAGGATAGAGCGACTTTCCTGAGTCACTTGGAAGGTTCGGATTCCGGAAGCGACGGAATCACATGAGGAGGGACTGAGCCCCCCTTGGGGCCGTCCCGGGGGCTGGATGGGAGGCCCGGCCAAGCTGTCGGGGCGCGTGCCTGCCGCACCAGACGCCCCGTGCGCTGGCTGCCGTTTCGCCGCGGGGCTGCTGTGCACTGATAGCGTCCCCAGCGGGGGGCTGTGGCCCCTGCTCTGCGGTCCCCTCTTCCCTGCTTGTCCCCGTGCCCTGGAGGTTGTCCCCTATGAAGCCTGCACCCCGAGAGCCGATAAACCATATCGTCGTGACACGTTTTTGTTTACAGTTTGCCTTTCCAAGTGTAGTTCGATGGGTTGTGGTACGTTAGCGGGGTCGCACAGCTGCCACACCACCTAATTTTAGAACCTTGTTTGTCACCCGAGAAAGAAACCGCTGGTGCATTAAGCGGTCCCGCCCTCGACAACCGCCAGTCTGCCTGTGTCCCTGGATTTGCCCGGTCTGGACACGTGGGGTGGACGGGGTCGCTCAAGGGGGCCCGCGTGGCTGGCCTGTGCCCAGCACGGTGTCTCCAGGTGTGGCCAGGCGTGGCCTCTCTGTAGCCCGCGTCAGGCCCCATTCCGTTTCAAGACCGAGTGACGGTCCCCGGCGCGGCCACAGCACATTTGCTTGTCCGTGCGTCAGTTGGTGGACAGTTGGGCCGTTGTGAATGGTGCAGCCGCGAACATTCTTGTGTGAGGTTTTGGGCGGAAGGGTGCTTTCCGTGCCGCGGGTGGGTGCTGGGTCTGCTGGTTCCTACGTGGCCCCAGGTTTAATCTCACGAGCAGCCGCCGCCCGTTCTGCATTCCTACCAGTGGTGTTGCAGGTCCCCGTGATGCCACATCTTTGTCACACCCGTCACTGCCGCCCATGATTGCAGCCCCCTAGCGGGTGTGAGGAGCGTCTCACTGTGGCCTGGGTGTGCATTGCCCTCAGGATGAGTGATGTCGGACATCTTTTCATGTGCTCCTTGGCCACTGGGATGTCCTTGGAGACATGTCTGTTCGGGTCCTTGCTCACTTTAAAATTGGGTTATTTGTCTTATTATTGTTGAGTTGTGAACGTTTTAATTTGTTGTGGACACCACAGACTTGGGCCCCGGCGCCTACTCCTGACCCCCCAGGATCCCTGCTTGCCGGCTGCCTCCCCCACCGGATGGTGGCTGCCTTGAAATAAACCGTGGTTGCCTTTCTCTTGCGCGTTAAGTACCGAGCACGGCGCCAGGCACACAGTAGGTGTTCAGTAAATGCTGACTTGAGAGGAGGAGGGCCGCTGGCCACCAGCTAGGAGCTCAGGGGACCCTGCGCAGCTCCTGCGGCACAGGCGTTGAGGCGCCGCGGTTGGGGTCTGCCTTACCGACAGTGGTATCTGCAGGGTAGCTGGGACCTGCACAGGTATTTATTGAGCACTGACTGTGTGCCTGGCAATGAGCTGGCCCCGGGAATAGCAGCAAACGGCCGCAGGCGTGTGGGGCCCTGGGACTGGCTGAGGAGGCCCCATCCATGCATCCATAGCGCCCCTCTTCCTGCTGACAGATGGAGGGAGCGGGGCCAGGGCTGACGGAGGGACCTGGCGGGTGTGGGAGAGCCTTGGGGGAGGGACTTCCCCAGGTGCCCCGAGGATGGCGGATGGAGCGAGGCCGGGCAGGTCGCAGAGGCTCCGGATGGAGCGGTTTTAAATGCGCGTGGGCGCAGGGAGCAGGGCCACCCTGGGACGGACGGGAGCCCGTGGGCGGTGGCTGTGCCAGACTTGAGAGGCCGTTCCGGGCGGCGGGCCCCCCCTGGCTGTGGAGGCCACGGCCTGGCACTTCGGTCTGCACAGAGCCAACCTGTTAGGACAAACGGGTGGTAAACGCACTGGGGACTCGCAGCTCCGCCTGGAACCCACCCCCCGGGCTCAGCATCCTGCACCCCCCAGACCGCACAGGGGGGCTGAGGGCTGCGTCTGCGGGGCGGGGCCCACTCTGGAGGAAGTTCATTGTGGATCCTGAGAGAATGCGGCACAACCAGAGCAGAAGTCGGAGTTTTGCCGGGGTGGGAGGCGGCCCCCGTGACAGTGGCCACAAAGTGTTCACAAGCTCAGTGCGCCCTGTTAGCTGGAGGCCTGAGCAGGGGGAGGGGAGGGCAGGAATGTGCCAGACAGTGGAGAGACAGACAGGGAGGGAGAGACAGAGAGGGAGAGATGGGGAAGGAGAGACAGGGAGAGAGGCAGAGACAGAAATGGAGAGAAGGCAGAGGGAGAAGGGAGGCCACAGGCAGGGCGGAGGGAGGAGGGACGCACCCCTTCTTGCCGTCAGGTCACCTGCCCCCTCTCCTCGGCCCTTCGTTGGGGCCCAGCAACCCTGTGCCTTAAGCACCTTCCTGTCCAGTCCGAGCGTCAACCCCCTGGAGCTAGCTGTCCCGCTGCTCAGAGGGAGGAGCTGTCGCCTTGGGGGCCACACGCAGCCCCCAGCGCGTGGGCAGGTGCCTCAGTCTCCAGCCCTGCGCCCGCCTGTCAGGACTGCGGGCAGTCAGAGCCTTCAATGGGATCAGGGTCCTCGGATGTGGGGCCTTGGAGGTGACGGCTGTGCACACGGCTCTCCGGCCCCGGCTGTCAGCTCACCCCACTCCAGCTTGTTCCAGTTTGGCCCCAAGTGGAGGGGTAACAATTCAGGTGACAGTTCTGTGCCACCTGCCTGATGGAACAGAGCCCCGGCCTGGGGACCCCCCACATCTGTGGATAGCTGCAGAGCCCAGGCTGGGGGCCTGGCTGAGCCCTGCCTCCAGGCCTTCCCTTCCACTCACAGCTGCCAGAGGGGAGGGGTTCCTGTAGAAGCATCCAGAACGCCCTTGGGGTGTCGAGAGCCCTCCAGCCAAAAGTCCCGGGAGCCTGCCTGCCCTGCAGTGGAACAGTCCGGTAGGTGTTAGAGCCTGAGTGAGGAGCGGTTTGGGGAGGGTCTCAGAGCGGGGTCCCCTCTGCCCTTCCTCTCCGAGCCTCGAGGACTCCGGCTGATGGCTGAGCGAAGCAGTTTCGGGCGAACCCAGTCTTGAGGGCCTGTCAGCCTGGACTGCCTTCCCTGAGGAACTGGGCCCTGGGCCTGGAAGGAGGAGCGAGGCGGGGGGAGGGGACCCCCAGAGAGTGTCACCCTGTATCAGGCCGCAGGCAGGTCCCTGCTGGGGCCAGGAGTCGGGTGGGGCTGGAAGAGGCTAAGCCAGTGACCCGCCCCCTCCCCAGATGTGCCCAGGAGTCCACCTCCCGGGGGTGTCAGGGCTTCTGGGGACCCAGAGTCCTGTTGGCCGACTCACCGTTACCCAAGGTCCCCTGGGGCACGAGGTCAGAGGAAGGGCCCGGGAGGGCAGCGGCAGGGAGGCGGCGTGTGCCCCTCACAGGCCCAGCCCCGCGGACACGGAGTCATCAGGGGGCTGGAGGTGGAGGGGTCTGCAGCGGTCACTGCTGGGCTGGCAGGGCCCAGGGCCCCCCCTGCCCTCCAGGTGTCTTCTCAGCGCTGCTCTGTCCAGAGGCCCCTGTGCAGACCTAGCGTCCCTCCCTACAGGGGGCAGCAGCGTCCTGGGCGTCGCTCCCCAGGCCCAGCGTGGGCCCCCTGTGCCTCGAGGCCACGCTGGCTTCCGGCGGGGGGGGGGAGGGGGGTGTGAGGGCTGAGCGCTCTGGCCCCGCTCCGGGGTGGGGGAGGGGCGCAGGTGTCTGCAGCCACACCCCCGGGCTGTGCCGTTTCTACTGGTGACAAGATCACAGGTTTGGCGACCGACCGCTGTGATTTGCTGCCCGCCTAAATCTCAAGTAGAGGCCAGTGGAAATAAGGATGTGATTTCTTTCCCCACGACCCTTGATTCCATCTGTGGCTGCCCTGGGAGTCTGCACACCCCACGTGGGGGGCCTTTGCCCCCTCCCCGCCCCTTGGGAGCAGCAGTCACGTCTGAGATCGGACTGTCCCCCTCTGTGTCCCCTGGGGAGTCGGTTCTGTGGAGGTTTGGGCGCCGCTTATTAAGGGCCATGGGACCCCCTGGGCCAGAGGGCAGGAGCCCCCGGGGAGCCCGGCAAATGGAGATCAAGGAGGGGGTTATTGGCAATGATGGGAAGTGGAGGTGATATCTGTCAGGAGTGGCCGGGACCCCCATTCCTCCCCGCCAGGGCAGAGGAAAGCCAGGGCCACCGCACGCCATGGCCCACTCTTTCCCGGGGCTCTGCTAACCCCACACACCCACCCCACACACAGCACACCCGCTCCAGGCGCACAGTCAGTGGTTTCTGGTGTGTTCACGGGGCCGTGCACCCCCCAGACGAACCCTGTGCCCCACTGTCCTTTCCCCGGCTCCCCCACTCTCCCACTGGCAGCTCCAAATCTCCTCTGTTTCCTGATTTGCATCTTCTGGACATTTCACATGCATGCATCGTACGAACTCCACGGCCTCTCACGTCCTTCGGGCTCTGGGAAGCTTTCTAGGTCCGTCCACACTAACATGTGCCCGAGCTCTGCTCCTCCTGAGGACTGAGCCTTCCGGGGCGTGGACGGGCCACCTCCGGCTCAGCCAGCCTCTGCTGAAGGGCGTCTTGTTTCCGTCCGCCTTTGGCTGTTTGGATACTGCTACTGCTGCTCTGAACGTTTGTATGCAGGTGTATGTGGGTCAGGTGTGTTTTCATTTCTCCTGGGTCCGTACCTATGGGTGGAATTGCCGGGCCAAATGGCAAGTCCAGGTTTAATTCTTTGAGGAACTGCCAGACTGTTTTCCAAAGTGTCTGGGCCAATGGACATTCCCACTCAGCTTACTTTTATAAAGAATCTTCTGGAAGCTGCGAAGTCCTTACCAGCCTCCCACCTGGGGAGTGGATTTATTCCTAGACTTGGCAAAGTCTGTGTTTGGAGAAAACCCTAACAGGGGTGGAGATGGCGGCCATTCCAGGCACAGGAAGCACTCAGTGCCCCCCCCCACAGGTGGTCCTGACCACATTCCGCCCCTCTGCCTCCGCCCCTGCACACTGGTGGTGGCCACCTAATGTCTCTCTGTCCCTGAGTCTCAGATCCAAGGGGCTTTTTGTTTCTAGCATAGTTTCCACCTTGGCCTGTGGTGGGTCCTGCTGAGCAGACAGTGGTTAGGCGATCGAATAGTCATTGAGGGTAAGGGTCTTCCCTCCTGGCTGCAGAACTGAGGCCTACGGGTGGGGACAGGGGCCTGGAGGAAGCTTCAGAGATAGCTGAGTGGGGACCATAATCCTGTGACCTATGGGAGGGGTCATGGAAAAGGAAATGACCTAGCTGTATGAGGTAGCCCCAACCACCGATCAGTCTAGTTTTCTCTGAGAGGGCAGACTCTGGGGGACCCCATGAAAAGATGACAGAGACCTTGGGGGGACCCCCAGGAGGAGATGGCAGGCACCTGGGGCCTCTGGGCCCTTCATAGTAGGAAGGTAAGGGCTTCCGTGGGGCAGCACCAGGCACTTGGGGCCTCAGTGGGGCTGGAGCAGGCAGGTGGGGCCTCCATGGGGCTGTAGAGGCAGGTGTGGCCTCCGTGGGGCTGGAGCAGGCAGGTGGGGCCTCCGTGGGGCTGGAGCAGGCAGGCGGGGCCTCTGTGGGGCTATAGAGGCAGGCGGGGCCTCCGTGGGGCTGTAGAGGCAGGTGGGGCCTCCGTGGGGCTGGAGCAGGCAGGCGGGGCCTCCGTGGGGCTGTAGAGGCAGGTGGGGCCTCCGTGGGGCTGGAGCAGGCAGGTGGGGACCCTTGTGGGGCTATAGGAGGGAGGCGGGGCCTTCAGGAGGATAAAAACGCACAGGGCTCGGTTCTTCCTTTTCCACTCGAGTCGTCTTAGGTTTTCGAGTTCAGCTGTTGCTCTTGCGGAAGCCCTAGGGGGTTGGGCACTATGGTCGCCATCTTACGGCCGTAGAGACTGAGGGTAAGTGTGTCCTCCAGCCTCACGGTTGGTGGTGGAGCTAGGCTTGCACCCGAGTGGCTTAGCGGAGGCTCTGCCCCCGCTCTTCACTCACCTGTGCTTGCTCCCTGGACCGGGCAGCCCCGCGCCGAGGCCTCGGCCCTCCCACTGCTTCAGGTCTTCTGGCCCAGAGGTCAAGGGAGCCAAGGCCTGGGGAGGCGTCCCTGAGGTCAGAGATGATTCCCGGGGGGTTGGAGCCCTGGCGTCCACCTAAGGGTGCCCGTCTGTCTGGGATGGCAGTTCAGGCGTCTCACAAGCCTTGTCTTCCTGTGGGCCCTTGGTGGTACCTGGGGTGTGTGTGTGACGCTGGACCCTGAGAAGTGACGGGGAGGGTGGAGGCTGCCCGGGAAAGTGGGCGATGGAGGCTGTCATCTGAGGTCCGATAGAAGCTTACCCACCAGGTGGCTTCTCACCATCAAGATCACTGCTTCTCCAACAACATAACACGAAAGAGGACGTTGGAAGTCCGGGGTGGGAGCCATTCACGAACCTTAAACTTCTCTCCTGCCCTGGCCTCACCCCACACCCAGTGGGGCTGTGCCTCTGGGCAGGCTGAGTGTCTGTAATCCCTCTCCAGAATTCTCTAGAGGATTCTAACAGAAGAACGGGGGTTCTCGGTCTCCAGCGGCATCAGTTCCTTGGAGGCCGTGGAACATTCCAGAGCCTCTGCTTCAGTGGGTCTGGGGGCCCGGGAGTCCGATCTCTGTGAGTTCCCAGGAGAACTGTGGCCTAGCGAAATGGCGGCCACTATTGACGGAGCTCCCCAGCGCTGCCTCTGTGCCTGGTTGCTTCTCAGCCTGCCGCCGCCTCCTGACAGATTTTCCTTAAACGCTGACTGCTCCGTGCCTAGCCCCCTCCTAAAGTACGAATCCGCCTGTTCCTCCTAGTGACCACATGGAGTGTTACTGTCCTTGTCCCCATCTCACAGACGCAGACAAGTGAGGCTGAGAGGCCACAGACTCTATCTGGGGTCGTGTGGCCACACAGACGTGCCTGGCTTCTGACCACTCTGGCAAAGAGTCCTTTCCTGAGAGGGGCTGGCCCCACACTTGTCCCCACTCCCAGGGGCTCCCAGCCAAGAGTTTGCGTTAACCCCTGACCTCAGGCTAACCTCGTGGGTGACCAGGGCGGGGAGTCTGGGTCCAGGAAAGGTGCTCTCCTGATGGTGGGATTCAGAGTAGCCCTATCTTCCTGCTGCGTCCAGCTCCGGCCTCCCTTGTCCAGGCCCAGGGGGAGAATAAGAGGGGCAGCCGGGGACGGAGGCATCGTGTTGGGGACCAGGGCGGCTCCTGCTCGCTCAGGCCCGGCTGGATGTGGGGCTGGAGGCCGGTGGGCGAGATGCCCAGGCCTCGTCGGCCCGTGTGTCTGGACCTTTCCCCGGGGAGGGGGCCGCGCTGGACGCCAGGGGAAACAGCCGGCCTCCGGTAGTGTGCTGGGGCCACAGCTGCGGGGCAGGGCGGGGGGCTGCCCTCGCTCCGGGTGCGTTCTGTTGCCGCCGCCTCTCTGCGTCCTGTGCGAGCTGCTCTGCGCACAGCGGGCCCTTGTGAAAATGACGACACCTGGGACTCTATCGCGGGTGTCCGCTGCCCTTCGGACGCCTGGGTCGAGGTTCCTGACTGCCCAGGACCCCAGCAGGGTTTCCCGGATGCCCCTGAACTGGGAAGGCAACGGGTACAGGGGCGTCTTCGTGAGGAGCAAGATCCTGGACTTGGAAAGAATATCCCGGACTCTGGGATTAGGTTTCTGTTTCCTTATGTGAAAAGTGCTTTCCCTTTATTCCTTTTTTTTTTTTTTATAAATTTTTTTTAATGTTTTATTTATTTCTAGGAAAGAGAGAGAGACAGCGTGAGCAGGGGAGGGTCAGAGAGAGGGAGTCACAGACTGAAACAGGCTCCAGGCTCTGAGCTGGCAGTCAGCACAGAGCCCGACGCGGGGCTCAAACCCACAAACCGCGAGATCATGACCTAAGCGAAAGTCGGACGCTTAACCGACTAAGCCACCCAGGCGCCCCTAAAAAATTTTTTTAAAGAAGTGCCAGGGGGCGCCTGGGGGCCTCAGTGAGTTGAACGTCCGACTTCGGCTCAGGTCATGATCTCGCAGTTCGTGGGTTTGTGCTGACAGCCTGGAGCCTGCATAGGATTGTGTCTCCTCTCTCTGTCCTTCCTCCACTTTCTCTCAAAAACAAATGAACATTTAAAAAAAAAATCCTGCGTAGGGGCACCTGGGTGGCTCAGTTGGTTGAGCGTCCGACTTCCGTTCAGGTCATGATCTCACCATGGTTCGTGGTTCGAGCCCCGCGTCGGGCTCGGTGCTGACAGCTCAGAGCCTGGAGCTGCTTCGGATTCTGTGTGTCTCTCTCTGCCCCTCCCCACCTCAAGCTCTGTCTCTCTCTCTCTCTCAAAAATAACTAAACATTAAAAAAAAATCCTGCGTAGAACGAAACCCCACAGGACCCTCCCTTCTCCCCCTCCCCACTAATGTGAGCTGCTAACTGCATGCGCTTCCTGCTTTTTTCACGCTCACACCTGTCCTGCACGGACCTGATGCTTGATGAGGGATTTTCAGTCTGCAGGAGGGGCCCCCGCCTTGAGCTTTCCGGTATCAGGTCATGTTTTGTTAATCCTGTTTTCAGGGTTCTTCCTAATTACAAGTGACGCTCGCTGGTGGATGCACTCGGGCTCGCTGGGCGCCTCTACGCGTCTTCTCGCACAACCTGACTTCCTCACTGCCCCTGCTTTCCGGCCGCGTAGCTCTTAAATCCCTCGTTCTCTCCCTGCCTCTGAATGACCGGGAGACTAGCTCTCCGTGCAGCTCTTCACACGAACAAGCCTCTGTCTTTCCCTCCATCGTGTCTGCGAGCCCGCAGGTGGCCCCTACTGCCCTTCTTCCCGGAAATCCCCTTTGCCCCGCCTTTTTGCTGGGTCTCCCTGGGTCTCGTTTCTTCCGGGTTTCCTCCCGGGTGGTGGTGCATTCCCTGCAGTATCTTCCCGAGGAAGGATGCCTGGAAGATCGTTTTTGTGGCTTTGCCGATAAATTGGTCCTTTACGGGATTCTAGGCTGAAGTCCCGAATTTGGGGGTGGGGGCGACTTCCCTCACTGCTGGGTCTCACTCTGGCTGTCGAGAAGGCTCTTTGCCTTCTGATTCTCAGCCCTTCACGTGGGGTCGTGCCCCCTCCAGGTGTTTGGGACCGTCCCTCTGGGGGGGGGGTCTGAATTGCACACTGCCGGGGCTTCGTAGCAGTCGTTCTGCCTTGTGTGGGTGTCCGTGAGCCCCTGCAGCCCGGCCCCTTCGGTCTGGGACGCTTTCCCACCCTAGGTCTTTGGTAATTGTCCTTTGCTGCTTTTCCGGAACCCCTAACATACAGGCGTGGGCCTCTGGCTTACCCCGCGCAGCGCCGGTTTCTTCTCTTTCCCTCTGCTTTGCCCAGCTCTTCTTTTTTGTTACAGTTTCTGCTTTTCTTGACTTTGTTGTCTTCCAACTCCCTTCCAGAACTCGTTTTGGCCATCACGCTTTGAGTTTCCTGGAGCTCGCTCTTTTCATCTGCTCCTTTGTGTGTGTGTGTCGTGTTTTATTTGCACTTTATGGATGTAGTGTTTTCTCTTTATGGATTTACTTTCTGGTCTCCCTGATGTCTTCCGTACCCTGCGTTTTCCATGATTCTCTCCAGTTTCCCCCTTTCTGTCATGTTTGTATGTTTGGGTCCCTTTCCCTGCTGACACATCCCTCCAGATGTCCGATGATGCTTGGCTGTTCCTTTACTAAAGGTCCCAGGGAGCTGGCCTGATGATCTTTATTTTTTGTTTTTTAAAATGTTTTATTTATTTCTGAGAGAGAGACAGAGTATGAGCAGGGGAGGGGCAGAGAGAGAGAGAGGGAGACACAGAATCTGAAGCAGCTCCAGGCTCTGAGCTGTCAGCACAGAGCCCGACACGGGGCTCGAACCCACCAGCTGTGAGATCATGACCTGAGCCGAAGTTGGACGCTTCACCAACTGAGCCCCCAAGCGCCCCTGGCCTGAGGAGCTTTAGAGGACACCCCCCCTCCTCCTGGCATGTGTCCTTGGGGCCCCCAGGCCTGGGTCGGCTGGGAACGCGCGCAGGGCCTCTGCTCAAAACAAGTTCTTCCTTCTAGACGTCCCGTGTCTGGTTCCATGCTTCACCCCCCCCCCCCCCCGGTTCCTCTCTGCCTGGCGTCCCCCGCGTGTGACTGTCTGGTTCTGTTTCTCCAGGAACATTCCTGTGTCCTGCACAACAAAGGTTTACATGTTCTCACCAACCTGGTTTTTGTCCTTTCTCTTGGCTCACACCTGGCTCACACCTGGCTCGAGACTGAGAACACCCTATTGGTCTGCGGGGCCCGTAACCAAATGTCACACACGGGGCGGGGGGGGGGTGGCGCTTAACCACTAGATCTTTATTCCTCCCAGTTCTCAGGCTGGAGGTGCAGGGTCAAGGTGCCAGGGCTGGGTTCTTTTTAACCCCCTTCCCTGGGCTTGCAGGTGACCACCCTTCCTGCCTCTTCATCTGGGTGCTCCCCTCTGCATGCACCCCCTGGTTTCACTTCCCTGGGTTTTGTAGGTTTATTTTTGAGAAAGACCAAGAGACAGACCGTGAGCAGGGGAGGGGCAGAGAGACGCAGACGCAGAATCTGAAGCAGCTCCAGGCTCCGAGCGGTCAGCACAGAGCCTGACACGGGGCTTGAACTCCTGAACTGTGAGATCGTGACCTGAGCTGAAGTTGAACACCTAACGGAGCCCCCCAGGCGCCCCTCACGTCTCTTCTTATAGGAACCCCAGCCCTATTGGATTAGGTCCCAAACAGCTGCATACTTTTCATGTCATGATGATAAGATACGGCATAAAATTTACCATCTCGAACATTTTTGAGCGTACAGTTCGCTGGTGTTAAACAGCCTGAGTCCTGCACACAGCTGTTCCCAGCGTCCCTTCCGAAGGCTGGTCTTGTACAAACGAGCCCCGCACGCATTGCCCAGCACCCCCGGCCCTGGCGCCGCGTCCGGCTGCACTCTTGGACTTTACCTGAAGAAGCTCCCGGGAGTGGAGCCCTACGGTAGTCACCTTCCCTGGCTGTTTTCCTTGGCTCCGCGTCCTGCGGGCTCGTCTACGTCCTCGCTGGTGTCGGGATTCCCTCCTCTTAAGGCTGAATAACGTTCCATTGTGTGGACAGACCGCCTTTTCTTTCTCTATCCATCCGAGGACCCCTGGGTGGCTTCCACGTCTTGGCCGCTGGTAGTAGTGCTGCGGTGAGTGTGCTGTGAAGGCCTCGGAGGTCCTGCCACAGCTTGGGGGGGCAGGCCTGGGGGTTGGTGCGGGCCTGGAGGGGGGGGTCGCGGGCCTGGAGGCGGGACTGTGGCTCACGTGGGCTCACGTGGTGGTTCTGTGTTTCTTTTCTGGTGGAGCCACCGCGCTGTCTTCCGGCCACTCCATTCGCATTCCCACCACTGGCACTGGGGGTTCCCCTTTCTCCGCCCTCCAGCCCACGCTGCTTCTCGTGGTTATGTTTTGTTTTTTTTAAACGTTTTTATTTTTGAGAGAGAGAGACAGAGTGCGAGTAGGGGAGGGGCACAGAGAGGGAGACACAGAATCTGTAGCAGCTCCAGGCTCAGAGCTGTCAGCACAGAGCCTGATGCGGGGCTTGAACTCACCAACAGTGAGATCATGACCTGAGCTGAAGTCAGACACTTCACCGACTGAGCCCCCCAGGTGCCCCCTGTTTCTCGTGGTTTTGATTGTGGCCGTCCTCATGGTGTGAGGTGGGGCCTCACTGTGGGTTTGATCTGCGTTTCCCTGGTGACTCGTGATGTTGAGGGTCTTTCCGTGTGCCCGTTGCCTAACCCCATTTTACCCTAATCACCTCCGCGAAGGCCACGTGTGCCAGTATGGTTACCTTCTAAGGTGGGGGGCTGGGACCTCAACATGTGGGATGAGTTGTTTCCCCCGAATCCAGAGCACGCGCCTCTCAGCAGCCGGAGCCCAGCTCCCTGAAGAGCCCAGCTAAAACTGATTTTTAACAATGTTTCCTGGGGCACCTGGGCGGCCCAGTGGTTAGCATCCGCGGTGCCCGACTGGCTCGGGTCTTGATCTCCCCTTCATGAGTTTGAGCCCCGTGTTGTGCTCTACACTGACCGTGCGGAGCCTGCTCGGGCCCTCCCTCCTCCCTCCCCCTCTCTGCTCCTCCCTGGCTTGTTCACTTTCAAAAAACAAATAAAAGCTCAGCAATAAGAAAACAACCCATTAAAAAACTTCCTAGTGTTGGTGATGATGGGGAGAAATGGCCACTCCTGTGCGGACTTCTCCATGGCAATTTATCAAAAGCCTTAAAGAGAAAAAAAAAAGCTTCCCTTTGAGCAAATTCATTCTAGGAATATATCCTGAGGATGTAACTTGTGTACAGAGATAAGCTGTCAAAAACGAGGAATGACCTAAGTATCTCACAGATACTTGTAGCTTCTGTGCTGTGAACCCGCGGGTTTGGGGCCGGCCGCCATCGCTAGTGATGCAGCAAAGGTGGAATGAGGGGCGCCTGGGGGCCTCCGTCAGGGAAGCGTCCGACTCTTGATTTCAGCTCAGGTCATGACCTCTGGGTGCAAGAGATCGAGCCCCATGTCAGGCTCTGTGCTGACAGCACAGAGTCTGCTTGGGACTCCCTCTCTCTGCCTCTCCCACCCCTGCTCACACATGCACTCTGTCTCAAAGTATTTTTATTTTATTTTTTAATTTTTTTTTAATGTTTTATTTATTTCTAGGAGAGAGAGAGAGACAGCGTGAGCAGGGGAGGGTCAGAGAGAGAGGGAGTCACAGACCAAAACAGGCTCCAGGCTCTGAGCTGGCAGCACAGAGCCCGACGCGGGGCTCAAACCCACGAACTGTGAGATCATGACCTGAGCCGAAGTCGGACGCTTAACCGACTAAGCCACCCAGGCGCCCATCTCAAAGTATTTTTAAAATGGAAAGAGGTCCAGGGTCCATTGTGAAAGAAGGTTCCAGAACCTAGTGTGCCCACTGTGCTGTGACGCTGCCGCCCTGACTGCTGCTCATGAGCTGGGTGTCCTTGGACGAGGCTCTTCGTCACCCAGCCCTCCTCTGCCACGCCCCTACGTGGGGGTGCCCTGACCTGGAGTACCACTGCACGTGACGTGCCCGGCTTGGGGATTCAGGGTTGGGCCCAGACGTGGATGTGGGGAATTTCTGGGCAGGGGGGTCTTCGCTCAGGGTGAAGTGCGCTCTGCCGTTTGTTTCCAGAAACTCCGGGAAACCCACTTTCTGGGTGAAGCAGGAAGCAAAAGAAGTGTGGGTGCACCTGCCCACCCGGTGTCCACCTGCTGGGCAGATGGGGCGGGGGGGGTGAGGGATGGAGGGGTCTCCACCCCCACCCCCTCCCTGCCCAAGCTCAACGGTGGGGACCCAGGGCATCCCGTCCACCTGAGGAAGAGGAGCCTGGAGCTCTGCAGATGCCGTCTGTTCTTCCTGGGGAGACCCCTGCCCGACGTGGGGCTCTCGCAGCCAAGCCTCACGCCCTGGGCCTGTTGCTGCAGAGTCCCGGGCACACCGACCCCGAGGAGAGGGGTGGTTCTGGGGTGTCTTGGGGACACTGGGCTCAAGGGAAGGAATGAGGGTGTCCCGGGGGGCCAGCATCGGAGGAGAAGCCACGTCCCTCTCGCTCTGAGGGAGAAGAGCCTGGCTGCTTCTCTGGGCAGGAAGCGGTCACTCAGGCTTCCTCACCTCCCAGCCCAGTGTCCCGGAGGGAGAGGGTGGGTGGCCACCTCCTGGGGTCCAGTCACCTGTGATGGGGGGAAGGGCTGCACCCTGTGCCCGCGGGAGGGAGTGGACCCCTGGGGGGCAGGCCGGTCCAGGTGGGGAGGGAGGCTTCTGGAGGGGAGAATCGGGCTGGGCCGTGGCACTGGCATCTGGGTGGCAGGTGTGTGGGGTAAGTGGTGGGGGGCTCATTCACCTGCAGGCCCGAGACCCTCCAGGCAGACCTTGAGATCCACTCCAGCTGGGTTCAAATCCCACTCTTGTCGGTGACGCTGAGTGGCTCTTTTGCCTCTCAGCCTCCGTCTCCTGTCAAATGGGCACAATGAGTCCTGACTTCACAGTAAATGTTCTCTCTCCTCTTCTTCCTTCAACTCTGGGGCGCCCAGCTGATCCCCTGGGTGTGCCCCCAGGAAGATCTGTCCCCGACCAGGTGTGCACTCAGGAGGCTGCCTCATCTGGCCGGCATCTCAGCTGATGCCCAGCCCTAGGGCCAGCCTGTGGCCGAGGCTGCATCTTCCTCCAGGCTGGTCCTCTGGGTTGTGTGACAAGTTTTTTGGAAGAGCGTCAGCTGACAGGCAGGGGATTCGGGTGGGAAAACAGACGCGTGTGAGAGACGTGTGGAGCTCTGGTGAGACACACATAACTCAGCATGGGCTGACTGTCGGCCCAGCCCGAGATGCCAGCAGCTGGGGCTTGGGGCTTGGCAGGGCTCTGGCCCTTGGGGTTTGGATGGGGCGCCGAGCCAGGTGTGGAACCTCCGTGGGGTCCCAGTGCTGCGGCGGCCTCACCTGGGAGCTTGTTAGGGATGCAGAAGCCTGGGCTGTACTCACAGCCAGGGGGTTTTATCCTGCTCCTTGGGGGGGTGCTGATGCTGCTCAAGTATAAGACAGCCCCCACCCCCTCCCCCGGCCTTGCCTTCTTTGCTCTTCCATACAAGTCTCGCTGGATCTAGATGGCATTTCGCAGGCAACGTCTGGGGAGGTTTGCTTCCTCACCTGCAGTCCACTCGGATCTGCTGATTCCAAGTTCCTGGTGATGGGGATGGAGGGGCTTGTCCATCACCTGCGTCATGATGGGCAAGTGAGGGTGGTGGTGGTGGAATCCGCGGGAGGGTCACCTGCCTCTGGCCTTGCCTTGCTGAGCTTCCCTGGAGAGAAGCAGAGATGCCCCACACGGTCCAGCTGCGCCTGGGTCTTCCCATGCGAGGAGGCTGGCGTTGGGGCGGAAGTGTGCGCTCACAGCACCCCGCAGGGACGCCGCCTGTCAGGGCCGCTTGGTCTTCCCTCTGAGCTGGGCGGGCTGGCTCCTGCCTTCTCGCACACGGCTGCCTGGGGTATGAGAACAACACACCTGGATTCAAACATTGGGAGGGGCTTGACTTGAGCACTTCGCCCCCCATCCCTCCCCTGCCGGCCCCGCAAGGAGGGAGGGGCTGAGGACTCTGGGCAGAGAGGCTGGGGGGGGGGTGTGTGTGGAGGATAGGAGCCTCCCCACCCGCTCTGGTCGCCGAGCTGGCCTGGGTCTGTTCTCTTGATTCTGCCAGCCCTTGGCAGGCACGGCGGGAGGCTGTGCTCCCCGGCGGGTCCTAGCAGAGCTGGTCTGCAGGGTTTTCCTGATGTTGAAATCCGGTTTCTTACCGACGTCGACTGTAGCCTCCGAGGCGAGTTCCCACTGGGGGCAAAATTGCAAGTACAGGGGCGCCTGGGTGGCTCAGTTGAGGGTCCAACTTCAGCTCAGGTCATGAACTCGTGGTTCACGGGTTTGAGCCCCATGTTGGGCTCTGTGCTGACCGTGCAGAGCCAGCCTGGAATTCTCTCTCTCCGTCTCTCCCTACTCACACTGTCTCTGTCTCCCTCAAAATAAATAAAAACTTAAAAAATATTTAAAAATGCCGATGCAACAAAAGTGCACACCCTGGCCAAGGAAGATTTGCGACGCCCGGCTCCTCACGTAGTGTTACTGTGTAGACAGCGGCGGGCACGGCTAGCCGCCCGCCCCCTCCCGCCGGGCCCAGGTCTGGACTCAGCTGCCTGGCACGCAGCACACCTGCTCCCGGCTCTGCTCGGCCAGGCCCCGTCGGCCGCAGGAGTTTGTTTTAAAGCCCGTGTGTGTCTGCTCTGAGTGTCCCTAAGAACTCAATCAGCAATCCTTTTGCCTAGTTTTGGGAGTCTGAAATCCATATTTTTCCACTGTGTTTCTATTCATTTCTCTGCTGCCTATCATTCCATTCTTTAAAAAACTGATGGGAAATCCACATAATGTGAAATTAATGATTTTAAAGTGAACAATTCAGTGGCCCGTGGCACATTGACAGCGTTGAGCAACTCCTACTTCTGTCTAGTTCCAGGTTATTTTCATCCCCCCAGAAAGGAAAACCCCGTCCCCTGTCCCGGCACCTGCCACCGTGCCGTCTCCGGATTTGCCCATCGGGACCCTTCCCCTCGGCTTTTACCCTGGCCTGCGGCGCGAGCTGTGTGTATGTGTCCAGCTTGGCTCCTCTGTAGGCGGCGCTCCACAGTCATGGAGATGAGCAAATAAGGTTTGGGGAGGGCTCCCTGCAGAGGTGCGTGGCTTGTAGGAGGCCAGTGTGGCAGGCCGGGGGTGAGGGGGGGGTGGGGGGATGGAGTGCCTTGGGCTCAAATCCTGCCTTCCCGCTTCTTGGCCGAGTGTGCCTTGTGCGGGCCTCAGGCCCTCCATGACCTCTGCTTCATCCCCGGACTTCCTGAGGTTTAGAAGATAGAGAGTAGTTATCGTAGCTGAGTGTTAATGACCTTCCCACACTTCACATCCATTACCTCCTTTTTACCTGCACAGCCACCTTCCCCATCGTACAGAGGAAACTGAGGCACAGGTCAAAGCAGCCTTTCCCCATGTCGCAGGTCCAGGACTCGAACCCAGGCTGGCCCGCTCCTAACTGCTCCCCGAGCACGCGGTCCTCAGCTTTGGGAGGGAGCCTGCCACCTTTGGGCCCTCGCTTCAGCAAAACCTGTGGTGCCGGCCAGGTGGCGGATAAACCACCAAATTCTGATGAATTTCAGATCCTCCCCAAAGGCTTTTCTAGAAGTACGTCCCCTGCAGTATGTTCCCCCAAATCACCTGTTCATGTGAGACTCTGCATCCCGTCCCTTATCTGACCCCCTGTCCCCAACCCACAAGTAGAAGTGGCACCCTGGGCTTCGAGGTGAGAGTCCCTGCAATGGCAGCCCATTCGCAGCTTGGACTGGGCGCGGGAGGCCTTCAACGGCCCGCTGGCCCCAGGCCTCCCCACCCTCAAGCAGGGAAGGAGCCACCCAGGACCACCGAGCCTGGTCCAGGGTCCTTCTCCCAGCCCTGGGTCCCAGTGTGGGCCACACTGGTGTGCCTGCTGGCACAGCCAGCCACCGCCTTTGTCCATCCCATCCCCTGCTTACAGGCTGACTGAGTCTGGGAAGGGTGCGGTGGGCGGCATGGGGCGTGCGGGTAAAACCCACATCCCACCCTCCAGAGAAGAAGGTGCCCACGGCCGGGCACAGACAGCCAGAGGCAGGAAGAACGCTGGGTTGAGGCAGTGGGCCCAGGACTGCCCCCCAGCGGGGTTCACCCCCACCCAGCTTTGCAGGTACCAGACGACTGTCCAGGGTGGGGGTACAGATGCCCTCCGCACCCGTGGGACGAGTTCCATGCGACTGGGCTGAAGTGCATGTGCAGCTGAGCCCGGCCCCGCCCAGGATGGGTTCACGAGAACCCTGGTGACCGCTCAGCTCCTAGAAAGCACCTGTGTTGTGGGTCACGTTTTAAATGGACAGGCTGCTGTCTGCTGGTGCAGAGGGCTCTCTGGTCCTTTGTCCTGGCCCCTCGCCCCGGCCACATCTGTCCCCACCCGAGGCCGGGCTCGAGTCCTGAGGAGAATAACGGGTCTAGAATACCAGGCCCTCCTCTGGGGAGCTGGCAAGCTGGTTGGGCTTGGAGACCTGTCCTGCAAACGTGGTTGAACTTGAACCCAGCCGCTCTCCGGGGCCGGTCTGTGGGATGCTGGACGTCCTGGGTGGTCAGCTCCGTGGGCTGGGGGGCCCTAGGTATTCCTGAGGAGGGGCGCCAGCTGGGCTGGATTGGGTGGGGAGTGAGTAAGGGCAGGCTGTGTGGATAAGGTCTCAGACGGGCCCTTGGAGGGTCAGGACCTGTTCTGACTTGGGGGTGTGGGTGACCGTGGTGGGTAGTGGCATATCAGTGACTGACATCTTTTGGGGCCACGTTACAAGGCTTTGGATCCCACACTTGGTTTGTCTCACTCTGGTGCAGGGCAGGTACGTGAAGGAGATGGCCTGCGTGGGAGACAGTAGGGAGCAGTGGGGAGTGGGGCAGGCCGGAGGGGGCGCCCTATCTAGAGGACAGAGATCCAGGGTTGCCGGATCCTGTAATTTTTTTAGGAGAAACAAGAGCTGAGCTTTCACGTGAAGACTCTTGACTTTGAAATGTTGGCCGCTCCAGTTTTTTACAAAAACACTGTGGGGCAGGTAAAATCCGTATATCGCTCCTGTGACCACGAGTTGGAAGAGTGAGGGGACAGATCCCCATTTTCTCCAAAAAGCCCTTCCAGGGAGGGGAGCCCCTCAGTGGTGCCCAGTGAGGCCTGGCAGTGACTGTAGGAACCCTTGGGTTTTTGTCCTCCCTCTACAGACGAGGAGACTGAGGGTCAGAGAGGTTCCCATCACGCACCCAGTAATACAAGCCTGGTTTTGCTGATTTATTTTTCCTTTTTATTTTTTCTTGGTGAGATGTTATATATTTAATAAAATTTGCGATTTTGATCCCTCTTTAAGCATGTGGGTCAGTGGCGTTAGACTCACAGTATTGTGTAACCATAGCCTCTATCTACTTCCAAAACTTTTCCGTCACCGCAGACACAAGCTGACCCCATTAAACAGCTTCCTGTCCCTCCCTCCCCTCAGCCCCCGGCACCCGCCATTCTTCTGTCTGAATTGGACTCTTGGGCCTCACGTAAGTGTGGTCACAGGTATTTGTCCTTCTGCAACTGGCTTGTTTCCCAGAGCGTAAAGTCCTCGCGGTTCATCGTGCTGTAGCGGGAGTCAGGGTATCACGGCTGGTAACATTCCGCCGTGCGGATAGGCCCGCTCGGTGTCTCCGTGCGCCCACCGACGGGCCCTCAGGCTGTGCCCCGCTGGCCGTCCGAAAACGCCGCTGGGAACGTGGCGTGCAAGTGCTTTGGCGTTTCTGCTCCGCATTCCCGTGGGGCCGTCTGGTCGGCTGAGTGCGATACCTCGTGTTCCCGAGGGCTTAAGACGCCCCCGCTTACTGCTCTTCCGAACCCTTCCTGCCCTCCCGCTGCCCCCATCCACTCGTATGGGGCTTGTGGCCTGGAGCCGTGTCCCCCACGACAGGTGGGCGTCCCTCGCTGAGAATGTCTTCCCTCCTGGTGGGCCTCCCGCCGCTCCCCCTGGGGTGGGGCTTGGCCTGTGTGCAGGGGGCGCTCTGCGTCCCCAGCTGACTCTGTAGGAGACTCAGACACCCCCCCTCCCTCCCCAGCTTCTAAGAGAGCGAGATGCAGCCGTGGGAAGTGGGCACAGGGGTCCTTACGAAGTCACCGATGGTCGGCCTCGATGCAAGCTGCGCCAAGCTGTCCCCAGAGAAGCCACGGTGTCCCGCCCCCCCACCCCCACCCCAGGGCCCCGCGGGGCTCACCCCTCTCTCCTGTGTCTCCGCAGGGACCTACCAGGGCCAGTGGGCCGGCGGCATGCGCCAGGGCTACGGTGTGCGGCAGAGCGTCCCCTACGGCATGGCGGCCGTCATCCGCTCGCCTCTGAGGACGTCCATCAACTCCCTGCGCAGCGAGCACACCAACGGCGCCGCGCTGCACCCCGACGCGTCCCCGGCGGCCGGCAGCCCGGCCGTGTCCCGAGGCGGCTTCGTGCTCGTGGCGCACAGCGACTCCGACAGCCTCAAGAGCAAGAAGAAGGGGCTGTTCCGGCGCTCGCTGCTGAGCGGCCTGAAGCTGCGCAAGTCCGAGTCCAAGAGCAGCCTGGCCAGCCAGCGCAGCAAGCAGAGCTCGTTCCGCAGCGAGGCGGGCATGAGCACCGTCAGCTCCACCGCCAGCGACATCCACTCCACCATCAGCCTGGGCGAGGGCGAGGCCGAGCTGGCCGTCATCGAGGACGACATCGACGCCACCACCACCGAGACCTACGTGGGCGAGTGGAAGAGTGACAAGCGCTCGGGCTTCGGCGTGAGCCAGCGCTCGGACGGGCTCAAGTACGAGGGCGAGTGGGCCGGCAACCGGCGGCACGGCTACGGCTGCATGACCTTCCCCGACGGCACCAAGGAGGAGGGCAAGTACAAGCAGAACGTGCTGGTGAGCGGCAAGCGCAAGAACCTCATCCCGCTGCGTGCCAGCAAGATCCGCGAGAAGGTGGACCGGGCGGTGGAGGCCGCCGAGCGCGCCGCCACCATCGCCAAGCAGAAGGCGGAGATCGCGGCCTCCAGGTAGGATGGGGCGCGGGCTGCTGGGCGGCGGGGCCCGGTCTGTTTGGGGAGCGGCGCCGGTGTTTCTGGACTGTGCCCCGTGGAACCGGGGGGTGGGGGTGTTCCCTGAAGGTTCTCAGGGAGGTGGGGGAGGGGCGAGAACTCGGGGTTCCTCGGGGTTCTCAGGTGGAGGGGTGGAAAGCAGTGGTTGGAGGAAGTTAGGGGTGGGGTGGGGCGGGGCCAGGCAGCGGTTGGCCGGAGAAGGTTCGGGGTCCTACGGCCTTCCCTCCGACTGGACAGCGTCCCCTTTGTCTGTTCTGCGCTGGTGTGTGTGCAAGGAGGGGTGACTGATAAAGGAGGCGGGCTGCTCTGCTGGGGAGACCAAGGTGTGACGTCGCCAGGCTGCGGGCCCAGTGCTGCCACGACGTGGGGAGGAAGCAAGCGGGCCTTGCTGTCCACGGGCCCCAGGACACAGCCCCGACTGCAGGGACTGGCTGGGGCGCCTGGGAAGGTGCTGGGGGCCAAAGGCTGTTGCGAGTTGTGGCCCTTACTGAGTTCGGGGCTCAGCAGGGCTGCCAGGCACCTGGCACAGGTCCCAAGTTGGCTGTTGGTGGGCGCCATGTTGGGTTTCAAGGTGACTTTGGTGTTGTGCAGGGTGGGGGCTTCAGAGCTGGAGAAGGGGCTCAGGACCGGCTCCCCGGGGGCTGCGTAGGCCCGTGTGCCGGTGAGGCCGTGGACAGCAGGGACTCCTGCCGCAGCTGGGAGGGAGTGGCCCTGTTGAAAGCCCGGACGCGCCCCCCCCCCCCCCCCCCCCCCGGAGGCCACACGCCTGGTTGTAAAGAAACCGTTCCTGACGAGTTACCCGAAAGCTTTCTGTCCTGTGTGTGTGTGCTTTCCTGGGTCATGGTGGGACCTGAGGGTCTACCCCAGGGGCTCGGGAGGGGGTCCTGGGGACTGCTTTAGAAGCCCCAGGCTGCCTGGGCAGGAGGCTTCTGGGAGGACACACCGCGGCATCTTTCTGGATGCTTCTGTGTTCCTGGCCAGGGGCAGGAAAGCTTCCCAACTTTGCTAACTAAAGTTTTAGTGTGTTTGGTTCTGGTTTTCAGTGAGCTTTGAGCAGTAAGAGAACAAAACTGGTAGATGCCGTTTATCGCCAGAGTATCTACCGCTCCCAACGTCCCAGGTTTTAGAGGGAAACGAAATCCATTCTAAGGAACCAAGAGAAAAGCGGAGTCACCACCTGAGCACCGAGGTCCAAAATCGGTCTGTTCGCCCCTCATCGCCTCCCCTACGTACGCTCAGGCCTGGAAATAAATAGAAGCAGCATTTATGACTCCTCCTCTGGGGGTTTAAGATGAAATTAGGTTTGATAGTTACTTCTTCCAGTATAAATGTGACAGGCGCTCATATAGAAAAATTAGAACACAGAGCATAAGAGGAAGAAGGCATCGTCAGCCTCGGACGGCTGCGTCATCCAGACTCTGGCTGGCATCTGGCATTTCGTGCCTTCCAGGCGTTCATTTCTTTACCTTTTGTATTTGGCTTGTTGACCTTCGCAGACGAGAGGCAGTTACAGGGCAGGGGACGGCGGCGGCGAGGATCCGGGGTCCCCTCACGGCAGCTCGTCTCTGGCCCGTGGCTGAGTTCTCGGCCCAGGGTCTGTGAGGTGGTGTGAGGGCTCAGGGGAGGGTCTGCAGAAATGACTTTAAGGTCCAGCGACCAGGAGAGCTTCCCTGGGACTGAGGACGGGGGACACAGGGCAGTTGTCTGACAAACCCCACAGAAACGGGGCTCTGGGTTCCGGGAAGGAGTCGAGCCCGTGTTGTGGGCAGAGTTCAGAGTCCGCACACTTGCGGAGCTCCTCTTGGAGCCCCGGTTTCAGTCTCTTAGCCTCGGTTTCCCCGTCTGTGAAGGGGCAGTGATGGCCCCTGCTGCGGCGAAGGTCTGAGAATTCGGGAGCCGCAGCTCAGGGAGTCTACGGACCCTGGTCGGGCTCAGACCCATCACTGCTGAGCAGCCTGGGGAAGATGCTTCTCCTCTCTGGGCTGGGTTCCCTGTTGAGGGACGGGATGGAGGGACGCACGGTGCCCTCAGCCTGCGCTGGGCCGGCGCACGCCACTGTCACCGTCCCCTGGACCGTGTCAGGTCCCCCGCTGCCCCCCCAACCCCAAGACCTTTTTGTGGTGGGGAGAGTGGATGCGTCTGCACATTTGGGCTGTGACTCTGAGCTGTGTGGGGCTCCTGGCCCCCGGGCCCCCCGCTGGAGGCAGTAGGGTGGAGGATAAGCCTCCCTTCGAGGCTGCAGGATGGACCCCCGCTTCCTGCATTTTCTCAATGGGCTCAGAGGCCCATTGCCTCTTTTTTCTGACTCTGTCTGGGACAGCGCAGCCCGTGTGAAGGGTGGGTCAGCCTCCCAGAAACCCCGAGGCCCACCCTCCACTGGAGCATGAAAGTGGCCTCGGTGGCTGCGGCGTGGCTGCCCCCAGGAGGACCCTGGTCATTGTCACAGCCAAGAGACGGCCAGGCCAAGACAGCAGGGACAGAGAGGGGCCGCCACTCCCTCCTTGGGCCCTGGCTGGGTCCCCATCAGGGTGTCCAGGACCCTCCTCGGGGGGCGGGGGCCAGCTCTGCGGAAATAGGTGTGGAGGGAGGGGATAAGCACAAGGGCCTTCCTGGGAAACATGGTGGGGGGCAGTGTTCTGACTCGTGGTCCTCTTCTCTGGGCCACACAGCCAAGGGGGCTGCAGGGTGGGGACGTGTCTGCAGCCTGGGTCCCAGCCCCCACCTCTGTGTAGGGCAGTTGCCCGGGGCCCCAAGGCACGCTGACCAGTGCACCCCTGAGAGGCTGAGATCCTTGCCGGTGCTGGGACTTCATCAGAGGGGCCGTCTTCCCAGGGACCAGCCTGTGGTCACAATGCAAACCCGTCCCGCTAGTGAGAAGGCAGCGTGCAGCACGCCTGGCCCAGAGGCCGTCTCGCGTGAGCGTCCAGCGGCTGCCCTATGTCGCGCAGCAGTCCGGCCCCCCCGCCCCCTCCCGGGAGGAAGGCACTGGTGGAAGCCGAGCTGGGGGTGGGCCAGTCCGTCTCCCGCCCCGTGGCGGCCCCGGGACACCTCAGCAGCGGCCTGAGCTGGTCGATGGTGCTGGAGAAGGCGGCTGAGCAGGTGCTGTGAGCCCCCCCGCCCCGCCGCCATGACCGCTACGCGGGGCTGGAGGGGGCAGGGAGGGGCAGGCCCCGCAGCCGGGTGGTGGCCGCGAGCCGATGTCCCGGGCTGCGCCTCTGGCAGTGGCGGACAGCCGTCCAAGGAGGCGCCGAGTCCCCAGGTGTGCGTCCTGTCCTGCTGGAGCAGGAAGGCCAGGCCAGGCGTGGTCTCCTCACGAATCCGTGGTGCCTGGAACAGCGTGCGGCCCGGTGATGTTGCATCTGCACCAGCCGCGCTCTGGGCGGATGAAGGCTCAGGGCCCACCTGCCCTTGTTGTCAGGGGCAGCTTCCTGCGGGGCTGGGGACCTGGCCTCCTTGGGGCGGGGCACGAGTCGGCCAGGCTCACAGGGGCTGCCTCGGCTACGCTGTCCTTTCCAAGGGGACCGAAGGACCCCCGGATTCTTGAGGTGCAGCGTGGACCCTCCTGGGTCCAGCACGGCAGCGCCTCCGGGTGAGAACTGTCTCCCTGCTCGGGTACCCAGTGTCCCCGCTGCCGGGCCCTGGCGTCCTGCAGATGGGGGGGGGGCTCACTGTGCAGCCACGGGCTGTCACCAGACTCCCCAAGGGTGGTGAGGTCAGTTCCCCCGGCGTCCTGCGTTGTGGGGATTGCGTGAGGTGGCATCTGAGCGCTGCTTAGCCCAGCGCCCAGGCGTGGTGGGCGCTCCTGCAGACGCCGATGAGAACCAGAGCGTGCGACACGCACACGGACCCCAGACGCCCCTGCGTGGCCAGGTTTGCCCCAGGCTGACCGTGGCTCGTCAGGGGACAGAGAACCAGAACACGCTGGGCAGGCAGGCCAGGACCATGACCCAAGGACAGTCCGCCCCACCCCCACTTCCTCGTCCGGCTTCCCCGTGGCGCTAACCCGCAGCCTGGCGCCGGGAGCCGGCAGTTTCCCGGGAGGCGTCGGGGCAGCTGTGCTGTTTGAGGGGGACTCTCCTTTCTGGGGAGCAGCCCCAGCTGGGCCTGGGCGTGTGGGCAGCACGCGGGGCCGTGCTGGGAGGCCCTGGGGGTGGCTGGGCAGCTGAGGACGCGCGTCCCTGTGCATGAGGCTGGCTGGGTCGCCAGGGCAGACGGGTGCTGGCCATCAGCCGGCGTCTGTATCATGTGATGCTTGGCTGAGTGACAACTGTGGGTGGGAGGAGGCGGGAGGGGCCCTGACCAGGCACTCAGGTGGCAGAGGCCATTGCTGACAGGTGGGCAGCCTCCCCCTCCCACACTCGGGGCGGGCAGGGCTCCCTGACCCCCGCTGTGCACATCCCTCGGGCAGGCGGGCGGCTGCTCTGGGCGGGAGGTGGGGAGATGGCCCAGGGTGCAGGGCCCAGGTCCCAGAGCCAGGCAGTGGCGCCGTCAGGACTGGGTGTGCCGCCAGGGTGTTGCCCCTTCAGGCCCGGACCAAATTCTGGGACCCCTCGCTCATGGATGGGGGGCTGGCTTCCACGAAGTGCTCTCTAAACAGAGCGTGGTCCCCAGCACAGGAAGGATTTGGCGTGCTAACCCTCAGGGAGGCCTGCTCCGGGAGGGGCTTCCAACTCCCCAGCCCCTTCTTGAGCGCCTGCTGTATGCCCAGGCCGAGCTGGTGTGTCTGCAGCAGGCCCTCGGCGCCCTGCCTTCGCGGCCACCA
Organism: Hyaena hyaena; assembly: GCF_003009895.1. Lineage (NCBI taxonomy): Eukaryota > Metazoa > Chordata > Mammalia > Carnivora > Hyaenidae > Hyaena > Hyaena hyaena. The sequence continues at coordinate 9,479,779 of NW_024080633.1, forward strand.
GGAGGTCTGGATCTGCACCAGGCCGTTCCCCAGGCTCAGATACAGCGTCCAGGGAGGTGGAGGCATCTTTCCTTCTTGAAGGAAACAAAACTTCCAGGATCTGAAGTTAGGGGGAGCAGGGGTTCTTTTTTTTTTTAACATTATTTCTTATTAAAGTGATAGAGCCACAAAAAAAACGTTAAAACCATGAAACGATTGGTATAACAGAACTGTGTTCTGCCCAGACCAGTTCATCTCTTCAGAGGGGATTACGGCGACCCTTCCCCCAGCCATCCCCGGGGGTCCGTTTCAAGCCCCACAGTGGATGCCTGAAACCGTGGCTAGAACCCAGCCCTGCCCACAGCACGTGTCCTCCAGACATCACACCTACGAGGAGCTTTAGTTTACAGGTTAGGCTGAGGCAGAGGCAAACACTAAACGTCTACAGCAGCACTGATGAAAGGGACGTGAACGTGGCCTCTCCCAGAACCTCTGTCCCCTTCTGGCGACGTGGGAGGGTGAAACGTCCCTGGAGGAGGTGAAGTGCTCCAACCTGGGCGTGTGACAAAGTCTCAGGCCACCACGGAACTCTTAAAAAAATTTTTTTTAGCGTCTATTTATTTTTGGGAGACAGAGACAGAGTGTGAGCAGGGGAGGGGCAGAGAGAGAGGGAGACACAGGATCTGAAGCAGCTCCAGGCTCTGAGCTGGCAGTCAGCACAGAGCCCGACGCGGGGCTCGAACCCACGAACTGTGAGATCATGACCAGAGCTGAAGTCGGACGCTTAACCGGCTGAGCCACCCAGGCGCCCCTTCAGGCCACCACGGACCTCTGACCACACGTCAGAAGGGGAGCCTCCTCTTCCAGACCTCAGTTGACTGTGGGGCGTGGAAACCGTGGACAAGGGGACGACGCACATTTTTGTCAGGCTTCTCTCCGTGTATATGTGGATACGCGTGTCTCCCCCTCGTGGTTTCCCGTTACAGGCACGGGACCTGGCTGACCGCGGTGTTCCCTGGTCTGTCTTTTCTACTTGCTCCCATCAGGGACGGGTTTCCGTCTCAGGGTGTCCAGACCTGTGTGTTTCTCTAAAGGGTACATGATATTGGGGGACATGGATGCACACGCTGGTCCACCCCGACTCTGAGCATTCTGGGCGTGTCTGACTGCTCAGTCGTGCAGACGAGGCTGCAGGGGCTGTGCTCGCCTACCCGCTGGGCTGCTGGCTGGCATGTCCCTGTAGCGTCACCCCCCAGAGCAGGCGCTGCCGGCTAGGAGATGCGTGCGGTTGGAGCTGGTGGTAGATGCTGCCAGGTGGCCTGGCAGGAAGGCTGCCCTGATTTACCCTGTGGGGCACCCACGGGGCAGCCCTGGCTGAGTGCTGTCATTGAGGGGCTCCTCCCTGCGTGGGCCGACCGAGCCCCAGAGACCCCGTCCTCGGGATCCTCGGGCCCTGTGGGTACGCAACCCTCCGTGGCGGAGGTGGTGAAGGATTTTGAGAGGAGGGGATCGTGCAAGATCGGGTGGCCCTGTAATCACAGGGGACCCTATAGGAGGTGTTAGGTGGCGTGCGCAGGGTCACAGCCGCCCCCCGTGTCTCCCCTGCTCACGCTGTCACTTCTGCCCACTGAGGCTCTTTGGTGTCTGCCCTCCAGAGTCCCCGCAGATGCACGTTAAAGCCGCTGTGTGTGTGGAGACCGGCCCCTCCGCTCCTCTGCCTGCGGCTGGGCTGTCACCCCGGTCCCCTCTCTAGAATGGTCATGCCTGTCCCCTTCCCACCCCGCAGGGAGCTGGCTCTCTCTGCAGGGTACCGAGCTTCCTGCCGTGGGGTGGGGGGGGGGAGTGCCCACCTGCTAGGATAGGCCTCCCGCTGGGCTCTGGCTTCCCGACTGGGGAGTGGGGTGCTAGAGCCTGGGAAGGGGCCGGGGTCAGGGCCAGCTGAGGGCTCGCTTGGGGGCGAGAAGCTGCTGCTTCCGGGGCCGCGTGCGCTGGCACACCTTGGGTTCTGTCCCGGAGGTCCGTGGGATTGAGCTCGGGCCCGGGTCCTGTGCCTCCTGGCGGTGGTGCTCCCCAGCGCCCTCCCGCGCCTCCCGCGCCTGCGCCTCGCCCCACGGTGTAGCCCCCTCGCACGCGGGGCCGGGGTGTGTGCTGTCGGACGTGACTGGGCTCGTGGCCCCTCACTCCGTTTGTGCCACCTGACGGAACGCACGGAGCCAGGGACTCTGCCGCTGGCCACGTGGGTGGGTGGGACGCGGGGAGCCAGCCCGTGCTGGCTAAGTCCTGGTGAGCCTGGGGTCCCCTGAGTTCACCTCCTCTCAAGGGAGCCTGGTGCCTTTTACAAGGCCCTGGAGAAAGGGGCGTCAGGTTGGTCTCGGTGGTGTGCCCCCAGACTTGGTGACTCCTGGATGGCCCCCCTAAATCTGCCCCCAGCCCCCTGCTGCACCCTGAGCCCATCTTCACGAGGAGAGGCGGTAAGTGGCCCTGGAGAAAGGGGCGTCAGGTTGGTCTCGGTGGTGTGCCCCCAGACTTGGTGACTCCTGGATGGCCCCCCTAAATCTGCCCCCAGCCCCCTGCTGCACCCTGAGCCCATCTTCACGAGGAGAGGCGGTAAGTGGCCCTGGAGAAAGGGGCGTCAGGTTGGTCTCGGTGGTGTGCCCCCAGACTTGGTGACTCCTGGATGGCCCCCCTAAATCTGCCCCCAGCCCCCTGCTGCACCCTGAGCCCATCTTCACGAGGAGAGGCGGTAAGTGGCCCGGCCGGTAGCTCTCCGGCCTCAGGCAACCCCTCTGGGCCTGTGTTTTCAACTCTGTAAAACGGGACAGAAGCAGGTTGAACTCGGTCTCAGACAGAACCTTCCGGGGCTCACAGATGCCACTGTTCTCAAAACACCCCAGTCACTCCTCCCCTGGAACCTCAGCCTTCGTCCCGCCCACCGCCGCCGCCTCCAGGCTGTGACCCGGGCCTCCCCTGCCCCCCCAGGTCCCGCCAATGGCTCTGCCAGGCCCTGGGCCACCTGGCACGGCTGGCACCCAGGGGGCATGCAAGCCCCCACCAGCTCGCAGGCAGGGATGGAAGGAACCGGATGGGGAACGGGAGCCCCTCACCGCACGAGCACGTGGCTGACCTCCGTCCCCACCGCGGAAGGATCTATGTAGTTTGTGTGACCAGAGCCCCGAAATGTTTGCTTTGGGGGACCTTGAGGAGCGGCTCTGGCCCCTGTCCCTGCAGACGTGTGTCTGTAAGGGGGACTCGGTGCCTGAATCAGGGCTGCAGGAAACAGAACCGCAGCTCACATTAGGTCAAGAAAAAAGGGGCCGTGTGGCTCCTGTTCCGTGGCTTGCCGTCGGGCACAGCTGGATCCAGAGGTTCAGGTGACGTCAGGGCTCTGTCTGCCCCTCTCTGTGTCCGTCCCCTTGTCTGTCAGGGGACTGGCAGCTCTGTGCTCCCCACCCTGCAGCCCTCAATCCAGAGGGAGGGGGAGACGTCAGCTCGCAGCACCCATGTCGGAATGATCTGGAAAGCCTCTGAGTGACCATGCTGGGCCACATGTGCGTCTCCAGCGTGAGGGGCGTGGCTGGCTTCCACCTTGTGATGGATCCTGCTGCTGTGAACGTTCACGGACGGGTGTGTGCGTGGACGGGCACACCTCGGGGCGGAATTGCCGGGCCTCACGCCAGTCCTACGTTTAACTTTCTGGGGACCGGCCCCGCGGCCATAGCCCTGATCTGCATTCCCACCAGCAGTGCGGTGGGTTCCGGTTTCTTCCCATCCCTGCCAGGAAGAGAGGGAGAAAGAGAGAATCCCAACCAGCTGAATCACCCAGGTACCCAAGCGTCTGACTCTTGGTTCCGGCTCTGGTCATGACCCCAGGGTCGTGTGATCAAGCCCCAGGTTGGGCTCTGTGCTGAGCACGGAGCCTGCTTGGGATTCTCTCTCTCTCTCTCTCTCTCTCTCTCTCTCTCTCTCTGCCACCCTCTGCTCCCACTCTCTCTTGTTATTGTCGGTCTGAATGTCCCCTCCCCCACCCCCGGGGCCATGGGGTTTGTGTTTGTGCTTCCCCGATGGCGAGATAATGATGTACGTGTCAGCCGTGTGCGTGTCTGCCCTGGAGAATTGCTGTGATCTGGGGTTTCAGCGCTTGCTCCCTCTTCCCCATCAGTCGCGTTTGTTTGCTGGAGTCCAACCCCCTCCTGAGGCCGAGCTCCTGGAGGCCGGAGCCCCCCCTCCATGTGCCGTCCGGGGGAGGGCGGGGGCTGGGCCAGGGACCCAGGGACCGGGCGGCACCGAGGGAGGGGCCTCTCCAGAGCAGGTGGTGACGCTGCAGGGCTCTGAGCCCCTGACCCCACGGGGCTCCTCGGGGCGCCTGGGGACAGCGTCCCAGCTGGTGTCGCCAGGGAGACCCGGTCCCTCCCCCGACGCCCTGCAGAGCTCATCTGCCAGCGGTGCTATTACACGGCCGCCCCAGCCTGGGTCCCTGGGGCAGCGGCTGAAGCTGCTCGGGACCCTGACCCTCGGCGCCACCTAAGCACCCAGGGGCCGAGATGTGTGTTCCCATCTCCCTTAGCCTCTCTGGCCCCCACACCCTCCTTCTCTGAGCCCCCAGCCCTGGGCCCCTGTGGGTGTAGACGTCAGAGTCCCAGCTCTGCCTCCAGGCCTCCGTGGCGGGAGAACTACCCCCCCTTGTGGCTGGCGAGAGTATGGATGGTGCAGCACCGTCCGGGGCGGACGGCGCCCCCAGAGCCTCGGAAGGGAGGTCCCTGACCCGTACGGTGATCCCTTTACCGCGTTGCTGGGGTCCTCGGCCTCTCATTCCCTCTGCTGGGGGGGGAGGCCTCACCCCGGGTCCCAGGGCACGTGGCCCCGCCCTTCCTGGCTCCTGCAGATTCATCACTTCCTCTCGGCTTTGAAAGCCACCTCGAGTAGGAATTTTCCTGGGGCGACAAGGAAAGTTAAATGGAGGCCACTTCCCTCCCTGCCCTGTTGGTACTGGGTCCCGCGTAGCCGCAGGGCCGGCTTGCTGCCACCGACCCATCCCCCTTCTCCCCGGGGCACTGTGGTCCCTGTGGCTCTGGTTGCACAAGCCACCGTTCCCAGGGCAGGAGCCTGAAATGCCCCTCCCCCCACCGCCACCCCAGGCCCTTGACTTCACCAGACACGCATGGTGGTCGGGAGAGCCAGTGTCGAGGATCAAAGGCACTGAGGTCCCTGTCCCACCTGGGAGGGGAGCCACCGTCAATCGGGAACACCTGTTGATTTGAAAACTTGAGTTGTGGTAAAATACATACAACGTAGACTTTTCCATCAGAACTATTTTAGGGGGGTGGTCCAGGGCCATTAAGTACCTTTGGAGTGTCTGTGACCAGCACCCCCATGTCCAGAACCAGCTCCTCTCCCCAGACAGGAGCTCTGGGCCCGTGAGACCGCGGCCCCCTGGCCCCCCACCTGCTCTCCCATCTGTGGATCGGACCCTCAGGGCCCCCGTGTAAGTGCAGACCTGCAAGCGTGTCGTGTTGCGACCGCTGATTCCACAGGCAGTGTCTCCAGTCTGTCGGTGTGTGTGTGTGGGTGGGGGGGAGCGCTTCCTTTTCATGGCTGAGCCGCGTCCCTTTGTCTGCGTGGACGGTGGACACTCCGTTTGCTTCTACCTTCTGGCTGCTGTTGTGAACGTGGGTGTGTCCTTTTATGTGTCCCTTATTATGGAAAATTTCAAGTGTGTGCAGAAGCAGAGAGAGGACTCTGACACCTTTGGCCACTCACCTGGCTCGAGCCCCTGGGAGCTCCTGAGTCCCCTCGGCCTCCAGACCCTGACCAGGGTTACTCTGGGAGCAAATTCCAGGCATCCTGCCATCTCGTCTATAAAGATAAAAATGGGGCGCCTGGGGCGCCCGGGTGGCGTAGTTGGTTAAGCGTCCGACTTAAGCTCAGGTCATGATCTCGCGGTTCGTGGGTTCGAGCCCCGCGTCGGGCTCTGTGCTGACAGCTGGGAGCCTGGAGCTGCTTCAGATCCTGTGTCTCCCTATCTCTCTGCCCCTCCCCTGCTTGCTCTCTCTCCCTCTCAAAAATAAAACATTAGAAAAATAATAAAGATGAAAATAATTTGGAGTGCCTGGGCGGCTCAGTCACTTAGGCATCTGACTCTTTTTTTGTTTGTTTATTTTGAGAGTGAGCGAGCAGGGGAGGGACAGAGAAGGGGAGAGAAGGAATCCCAGCCAGCCGAACCACTGTGTGTGTCCGCAAGAAGGCCCCAGGTGTGCTGGCTCCGAGGACACAGCAGGCTCAGAAAAGGCCGTGGTCTCCTGGTGAGGGCGGCGACCGCCACCTGCTGCGCTGCTTCCGGAGCGCCTGGTTTTGACTTGGGGCGAACAAGAAACAAACGTGTTAGGTCTGGGCTGGCTACGCGGCTGGCCCAGCCTGACGGGTACGCAGAGCGCCTAAGCTGAAATGCATCCCGGTGCCAGCCCAGCGCCCGGAGGCCGTGGGGCGCTCTTAAGGCCGCTGGCCGGTCCGCGGGGCACCAGAGGGCGGAGCCCCTCCATTCGCTGGCTGGTCCCCAGGCGGGCCGCGGCCGCCCGTCCCTCTGGAGCCCTGCGCAGTTTGGATGGAACCGGGCCGAGCCAGCCCTGCACAGCAGCAGGGTCCGCGCACCGTGACCCGGGGGGCTGTGCTGGCAGGTGGGACCCCACGCCCGGGGCTCAGCAGCCGGACCCCTCGCCAGCCTGGCTTTTCTTTACTCTGGTCTCAGGCCAGCCCGTGGGCCCCCAGCTGGTCCTGATACTACGGTTCCTTCCTCTCCTCGTTAAAGATGAAGAGTCCGACAAAAACCCGGGCTCCGGGCCCAACCCCGCAGAGCGCAGCTGTCATGTCGCGACCTTTCCCTCACGGGTGATCTCCTGCGCCTGCGGCCGCACGCGCCTGCACGGGAGTGCGTTATGCTCCTTCTGTAGCTCGTAATCGCGCCTCCATTCAGACACTCAACGTTTCTGTGCATCACAAGGTCCACTCAGAGCTACTCCTTGGCCAGAGCGAAGCCGCCTTCAGGGCGCTCTTGCTGTGGGGCTAAAGGACAACGCACAGGCTTCAACGCCCCGTGTGTAATATGACCCCCCGGCTTTAAAGCAGAGGAAAACAGAGGTACGTGTTTATGAACATTTGGACTCTCGAATTCTGGCCTTGTGGCTTAATGCCTAGAACTTTCCTGAGCCTACAGCTTCGCCTGTGCTTCCCCGTGACCGGGTGGGCTCAGGGCGTGGCTGTGGTGAGCGGCAGGGTCTGCAGCAGGGGCCACGTGCCCTGATCCCCTCTGCTCTCCCCACGGCACGGGGGGGGGGGGCCTCCCAGAGGGCTCGGCCCTGCAGCCACAAGCCCCCTTGAGATGGTGACTATCCCCTTCTGGACCCCAAGGCTTGGCCAAGCTTGACACGGTGACCTACTGGGCCAGTGCCCGAAAAGGACCCGTGGGCCTGCTCCTCTCCTAGGGGCTGAGCGCCTGCTGGTGGCACTGTGGGAACAAGACCATTTCGGGGAGCAGAGAGATCCGGCGGTCGGGGTCCAGCCCCACCGGGCATTTTCTGTGACTCGGGGTTGTCAGCCTGGCCCACGGAGGCCCAGCAAGACCAGTAGACTAGCTGGTGTGGAAACAACAGAGGCGGCCTGTCTGGGGGTCTGGGACCCGCACCGGGGATCGACCCAGCTGGATGGAAGGTCTGTGCCGGAGCTGAGGGGGGTGACCGGCACCTTCCGCTGGGAGAGCTCCCCTGCCCGTCTTCAGCGCCTCCTCCTGGTCGTCTCTGCCGTCGGCAGACGGCACATCAGCAGCTGGGGGAGGAGGAGTCTGATCTCTGCGAATAAGTCCAGACTCTCCGGCCGAACGCAGCCCTCCTTGAATTCTGGCCTCGGATCCCACCTCTCCCTGGTGGACGGCCTGCACCGGGGCCCGGCACCCCCTGGGCAGCCTTCCCCTTTGCACATGCTGTTCCTTCTAGGGATGCCCTTCCTTCAGCCCCGTGAGCTCCTATACAACCCTCAGGACCCAGTTCAGATGTACCTCTCAGAACTCAAGCTCGACTCTGAGGAGGGGAGTCGGCTGCTCCCTTTCCGTGAGCCCTCTGTGTTGGCATCTGTCCTGAGCTGCGAGAATTTTTAATTCATTGGGACCATGAGTCCCTTGAAGTCAGGACTTTGCTTCTCCGCGCAGCAGATACAGGAAGGAAGGGATTCTTTCTGACGCAGATGGACGCATCTGAGGAGCAGGCGTGGTGGGCGTGGGGCCAGAGCCTCCGTTGCCTCCTCTGGACGTCAGCACCACTCCCAGGGCAGCAGAACGGAACAGGGACATGTTCGTGGAATGCTCAGCATGTCTCCACCACCGGGAAGGCCTTGGGGATTGCAGTAGTCGACACTGCGGTTTCCACCCTGGGATCGTCCAGGCTGGTGTGAACCTGCAGCGAACTCAGCAATTCTCCAGCCGGGCTCTGGGTCCCGTCTATCCGCGCACAGATGCTGTTCCCGTGGGTCTGGCCACTGCTCCACCCAGCCTGCGGGTGGCCTCGCACGTGTGCTCCTCCCCCGGCAAAGGCTCGCAGTAGATCCCTGCCGAGTCTGGAAAGCCTCGTCCCCACAGACGAGTGGCTCTTTGTTGCGAGAGCGCAGAGGGGGTGCCTGGCGGGTTGCCGGTGGTCACCTTGGCCAGGGCTGGTGCCAGCCGCGAGCCTCGGGGGTCAGAGGGGTGGTGCCTGGGGCTAGAAGGGGCCTGTGGTGGCCCTGCTCTGCCTCCTGCTCGAAGACCTTGTTCCACACGTGGTGGGGGGTGGGGACGGAGGCTGGTGGCTGTCCTGTCACACGGAGGCCGCCAGGCCTGGCTCCCGCGTGGGCCCTTCACGGCGGCTTTGCCGCTCAGCCTCGGTCTCCCTGCCTGGGGATCGGGCACCCCCCGCATCCGCGTGACTTTTCATTTCCTACTTTGCCGTATCAGAACTTGCTGGGTGGCGGTGAAAGCATCTAACGGCCCAGCGCTGGCCGGGGTCCGGGTCCACACCCTGCTGGGCTCGCCTCCTCGGAGGCTCCAGGTCAAGTGCAGGGACAGACAGAGCACACGACGCACTGCCACCACTGCCCTCTGAGCTCCCTTTACGCTCCCCCAGCGGCTTCTGTGAATTGTCCCGAGTTCACGGCTCCCCGCGGTGGGGCTGCAACGGTGGGCTCGGGGTCGCCGGCAAGCCGTCCCAGCTGGTCACTGTGGGCCGGGCGCTCCAGGGTCCTGGTCCTTCCTCCTGGGCCCATGTCACAGCTGAGGAGGTAGAGCTGTGATCATGCTCTGGGTCTCGTCTGCTCGGGGCACGTGTGTCCCCCTGCCCCTGGGATGCTAGATGGCTCCGGCTGCCATGACAACGTGCTGTAGCCTTGGGGACTCCTTATCAACGGGTACGGGGCTCTGGCCTGGGGAGGGGAAGAGGCTTTGCGAGGAGCGTGGCAATTGCTGCACGGCAGTGAGTGCGATCACGGCCCCGGATTGTGAACGGGAAGGGCTGCGCGTGGCGCGTTCGTCTTGTTTACCACAGTGAAGCTCACGGTGGCCTCAACGGGAGAGGCTTATTTCCTGCAGATAACCCCATGCCGGGCCCCCTCCAAGGCGTGACCAGAGGGAGGGCATGTGGGCACTGTGCTCACACCCCATTGGTCAGAACTCAGTCACGTGGCCACTCCGTTGCAAGGGAGGCTGGGAAATGTAGTCCCCATTCTGGGTGGCCATGCGCCCCGGGATGGGGGAGAGGGGCAAGGAGTCACTCTTGAGGACGGCTGTGTCCCTGCCGTGCACCACCTTCCCCGAGCACCTGGGGGCTGTGCCAGCCCCGTCTCCTCAGGGTGTGTGGCTGGCTTGGTCTCCCCCCCACCCCCCACGTCGTCCCTCCTCCCTCAGTGCTCCTCCCCCTGGCGCTGTGGCTGCCTGTGCGTGAGGCTGTGTTTCTGGGGCCTGGCGTGAACCGGCGCTGGGCAGGCGCTCAGCAAATACTTAGCGTGCAGACGGGCGAGGGCCAGACAGTGAGCATGGCTTCCCGAGGTCGCAGACCCCTGACCAGCTGGGCTGGGATTTGAACCCCACGCGCAGAGCCCCCGGGTGGAGAATTCTGTGTTCTCTGCCTTCTGGAAGAGCCTAGAGTATTCGGACAGGGCTCCGTCTGTCTCCACCTGTGGATTCTGACAGGCCGGAGGGGGCTGTTCTTCCCAACCTTGTCCTTCCTCACGCCACCGGCTTGGGGGTGTGGACCTGAGCCCCGAACGGCCATCGGCGGCAAGTGTGGAGCACCGTGTCTGTCCCACGCCGTGGCCCCAGGTCCCTGCTCTGGCTGAGCACCTGTTCCCTGCTCAGCAGGCAGCTCGGCCGGGAGATGGCTGGGCCTCTGTTGCTGTGACCAGGTCCCCACTGCAGCCCCCACAGCCGAGGCCTGAGGCAGCCCCGTGGCGGGAGCGACTCAGGGTGGGCACTGGCCGCCGTCCACAGCCGGTGTGGCTGCCGAGGGCCCTGGGTCGGGAAGATTTGGAGGCCAGGTCGGGGCTCGGTGGAGGGGCCCCGACTGACGGGTCAGCACGAAGTCTGCAATGTCGTCAGATACACGTAGCGAGAAGTCGGCCGTTTCCCGGCGAGGTCAGCCGTGCAGTGCAGGTTACCGTTGCCGGACGATCACAGCACCTCCAGGACTATTCCGTCTTCGCCGACTGGAGTGCGGCCCCGCCACCCCCCAGTGGCTCTGCGTCCGTGGAGTCTGTCCCGTGGCAACAGGCTTCTCACACTGAGCACAGCATCCTCTGGGCTGTAGCGGGCGTCAGGATCTCCGCCCCTTCCTGGCCCAGTGGCCTTCCGCCGTCGGGATGGCCCACACTTTGTGTGTGTGCCGTCCCTCCGTGGCCGCTCAGGTTACTTCCACCCCGTGGCTGCCGTGAGCCGTGCTGCCGTAGACGTGTGTGCAGCCCTCTTCGAGACCCCCTCCCCCCGGTCCTGCAGGGACGCGCCCAAAGCAGGACAGCGGGTGGCACCGTGGTTCTGGGCACCTTCCTTGAGGGCACAGCAGCCTCGCCCTGTTGTGTCCCCTCGGAGGGGCCGCTGGGCCCCTGTTCCCGCCACACTGGTTTTCCACGTCTTTGGAAGCAGCTGTCCTCCTTCCCCGGGTTTCTGTTAAATCTCGGCTTCCGGTCTGGGACGGGCCGCGTTGAGCCAGAGCAGAGGCAGAGCTCGGGGCCCTGGGACTCCCTCCGACTCTGGGCCTGAGGTGGCCAGGCCGATCAGGTCTGCCCTCCGCCCGTGTCCAGGACCCCCGCGGCTCTGTGAGGTCAGCTTGTCCTCGGGCAGAACTGGGCACTGTGCCCCGCGCTGCTGTCCTGCGGTGCCTGGTGCTGGGAGGGCTGCATCCAGTCACGCCCGGGTCCCCTCGGAGAGGAAGCCGCAGCCTCCCAGCCTGTCTCCAGCCCGGGCGCCTCTTCCCGGACACGAAGCTCTCACACCTCACGTCACCTCCCTGTGCTGCACTGTCCTGGTGTCTCTTTTTTTCAGTGTTTATTTTTGACACAGACCAAGCTGGGGGAGGGGCAGAGAGCGAGGGAGACACAGAATCCGAAGCAGCTCCAGGCTCCGAGCTGTCAGCACAGAGCCCGACGCGGGGCTCGAACCCACGAACCGTGAAGTCCTGACCTGAGCCGAAGTCGGACGCCCGACCCACTGAGCCCCAGGCACCCGTCCTGGTCCCTAAGATGAGGGACGGCAGTGCCCACCTCACGGGGCATCCTGGGCACTATGTGACGAGCCCCCGTGTCCTCCTGGGACACATCTGTCGGATCTCATGCGACCCGACCTGCTCCTCTGAGCCTCAGTTTTCCCACCTATCAAACAGGACAGCAACAGCCCTGGTCTCGTGGGGCCCAGAATAGCGCCAGGCACGGAGCAGAGACGAGAACTGGGGTGTCCTGTGCCCCTGGCCCCGCAGCTGTCGTAACAGACGTGCAAGCTCAGTGTCTGAGAACCACACGCTCTTCTGTTCTCGAAGTCTGAAGCCGGGCTGGGGTATGAGCAGGGCCGGGTCCTCAGGACGCTCCGGGGAGCATCCCTTCCCTCCTCCACCTGCCGGTTGCCAGGCTTGCACTCCGACCCGTCTCCGATGAGAACCTCGTGGGGACTTGGAGCCCCCTGGATAGTCCAGAACATTCTCCCCACCGCAGGAGCCCACACAAAATCACCGCTGCGGAGATGCCCGTGCCGTGCGAGGGGATGTTCACGTGTCCCAGGGGTGAGGATGTGGACGTGTTGGAGCCGTTACTCTGCTGCCCACCCGTTTTCTGGGCTTCTGGGTGCCTGGAGCCTCGTTGGAAGGGGCGGGGCCTTGGCCCTGAGTGTGGACTGGCTTTCTGGGGGTCAGGCCCGGGGATGCCGCTGTTGGGGGGGCCGTGGTGAGGGCTGTGCGTCTGGGGGAGGGAGAGCTGCAGAGAACGTGCATCTTGTCACAGAAGCGCCCAGCCTGCGAGGGGTCATGGCCAACTCGGGAGGAGGTCCCTGGCCTCAGTGAAATCTGGTGTTTTCCCAGCCGTGCATTCGGGGCCCGCAGCTGCGGCAGCAGGAGCCTTGCATTCAGGCCGCGTGGAGGGCGTCCCCCGGTGCCACGCAGTCAGCCCCCCGCGGTTCGGCCGTGACTGGGCTGGTGTCACGTGCTCACAGAGCACGGTGCATGCCTGGCTCTCCGGTGTGAAGTCTCGTTTCCAGATAATCAGAGCGGACGCCCATCTAGAACCTCCCGTGAGGGGCCCGCCTGCCTGCCGCTGGCAAAGGGACCTCGGCCGCCCTGGCCGAGCTTGGGCCCTGGGACAGCACAGCTCCGTCGTGGCAGGCGCCCCATGGGCCTTTGAGGACCCCGTGACCCGCCAGGCTCGTCGTTTGTGTCAGCGGCAGAACCAGGACTTTATTCCCCTCCGCCTGGTTTTGCCAGGCTCATTTCCGACTCCCGGGGACCATCAGCTTGGGTTATGGCCGTTTTGGGCAGAGTCGGGCACTGGTGTCCCGGCTTCTCTTCGGGGTGTCTGGGGTCAGGGTCCTGTGAGGTGCGTGAACAGAGACCAGCGGAAGGCGAGCCTCGGCCCCTCCAGCGTCAGCCTCGAGTCAGGGCTTCGACCCCGCCGAGCCTTGCCGAGGGTCTGGGGTGAGGGGTGGCTGGATGGTGCTCAGACCCTTATCACCTGCCACCCAAGGGTCCAGCGGCCGCCACCGCCTTGTCCCTCTGGGACCCCCTTCCGCAGCCCATGACCCTGATGTGATGTGATGAGGCTCCTGGGACCCGGCACCGCCAGCCTCCCTCCTGGCGCTCGGCAGCCCCGTGTCACGTTGTCCTGCTGGGAACAACAGGGACAGCCAGGTGACGTGTGACGCCGTCTGCAGGCCCCGCGATGGGACGGTTTCGAGGTGGCTATTGTGCCTCAGCTCCATGCGGGGTTCAGGGCAGAGTCTGATCGTAAGTCACAAGTTTTCTGCACGATTGCAGCTGCCGCCGCGCAGCTGGGCAGGGACAGGTGGCCCCCGAGCTTGAGAGCCGCCGCCGCCCGCCCCCGCTGTGGCCGTCCACCGCGTCGAGACGTGGCTGCGTTCATCACGGTCCTTAGGTGTGTGACCACTGAACCTACCAGCAGCCGCGCAGTTTTATCAGGCTCCCATCTTTACGTGTCCATCACGGTGTCTGAGTTTTGTGTCCCGACCCGTTTCCCCCGCCAGCCCTGCGGGTTCTGTCGTGGGAGATCGCGCGGCGCAGTGGCTGTCGGGGACACACGCCGCGTCCTCGCACTGATTGCGCTCTTTACGAGAGGAGACACCGTGTTTTCAGGAAGCGCTGAAGAATTTGGGTCCTAAAGGTAATCTCTCCCCAGGAGCCTGAACCCCAACTCCATCCCCAGCCTGAGGGCGTCTAGGGTGCAGCAGGGAGTGGGGGGAAGGTGCGGGGGGGGCCCGGATTGCTGCCCTGGGGAGGACAGTCCCCCAAACAGGCTTTGGGCAAATGGGGAGACCCCACAGCTCCTGGCATCACCTGGGGGTGGGGGGGACCCTTCAGAGACACTGTCTCCCTTGACTTTGCTTCCTTCCCCGAGATCTGCTCTTTGACTTAACAGCAAGTGACAATTAAACATTTTTACTGGTGTTTAAACTTCCTGAAAATGAGCCCCCCCCCCCCCCCCCCCCCCCCCCCCCCCCCCCGCTTCCCGGTCACGCCCACTCCGTGTGGACCTGCGCTCACTCTCAGCACCCGCTCGAGGGGCCCTGTGCCCCCCCCCCCCAGCCCCCAGCTCCACCTGACAGTCGGCTGATGGTCATCTCGGCCGCGTGCAGGGCTCGCCCTGTCCCAGCTGCTCACACGGGACCCGCCCAGTCCCCGAGCCGTTCCTTAGATGAGGAGGTAGACAGCAGGCACACAGCCCGAGGCCGGGCCTGGGCCCCCTCCCCCTTCTGCCCCCAGGTGTCTAGCTTGGTGGCCCCCCTTCCCCCAGGACACAGTGAAGACGGCACCAGCACATCCTTGGGAAGGGAAGGGAGGGGCGGACCTGGTGCCCACAGCCGGGCTCAGAGACACCCGGCCCCTGCTGTGGGACAGACCTGTACTCCGAGGGCCACCAGGTGGGTGGGTGGCTGTCCCTGAATGAGTGGCTCCGACGGAGGCTGACGGCAGGGCAGAAAGGGGACCGGAGTCGGGACTGGAGGCCTGAGGCCACACGTCCTTCCTGCTGTCACACCAGCGAGATGGGCGTCAGGGTCCACACTGTGTGTCACCTCCATCATGTCCAGGGCAGCCGAGCACGGGGGAGGGGCTCACGCGCAGGAATCCGCCATCGCGGGCTCTGGAGCCCACCCCGTTCAGGACGGGCCTCCCCCCAGCATCCCCAGCGAATCACGTCTGCAAAGAGCCCGGCCCTGACAGGGTCGCGTCCCCAGGTTCCGGGCGTGGGGCACCACTCCTCCCGCTGCAGGGACACGCTGCCCCAGGTCAGCCGTCTGGGCACAGGCAGAATGAGAAGAGGCTGCATCTGAGCTCAGAGCCCTCCGTTCGCCGTCGGCCTGTCCCCAACCCCAGGCTGAAGGCGGGGGTGCGCGGGTCCCTCCTGTCTTTGGCGGCCTGGAGCAGCCTGGGGGCACAGGACGGGATCGCGGGCAGGGCCTGGCATCGCGACACCTGGTCTTTGTCCTCGGTGGTGACAGCTGGGGGGGCTTGGAGCCTCAGAGACGAAGAGGTTAGACCCGGCGGTCAGGTGCCCGCGCGTCCTGTACAGACAGCAGACCTCCAGGCTTTGCCACTCTGGGGCCTCTGCCCCACGGTCTTCTTTCTGCAACCCCTTAAAATACAAAGCCCAGTGCTCCCTGCAGGCCACAGGCCACATCTGCCCCCGGGCCGTAGCGGACTTTTATCTTGGGGGCGTCCTGTCTTGGACTGTGCACCTGACAGCAAGCAACCTGGCCACCTCTGACCTTTGCTCCCGCTGCTTCCTCCAGGAAGTCCTCCTGGTGTCCCCACCCCCCTCCTGCCTCTGGCACCTGAACACTGCTCTCGGAAGCTGGGCCTCTCACTGCAGATCCTGCCAGAAGAGAGGGCGGGGGTGAGGGTTTGCTGGGCAGAGTGCCCCCAACGTGCCGCCCTCACAGTGGACGGCTTCCTCCTCTGTAAAGCGGGAGGGCACCACCTGCCGAGTCTGGGGCGGCGTTGCTGAGCGGCATCCAGGTGACGCTCACCTGTCAGGCCCTGTCCCCCCCCCGCTGGAGCAGGGCCCCTGGCCGCTTGGCTGGACGGTTGGGCTCCGAGGGGTCCTTCCGTGGCTGGCCCATCACGTGCTCACCCCTGCAGACGAGAGCCGGGCTCCAGAGGACACCCCCTCCGTCCTCCACTGTGAGGCTGAGCCCCAGCCCCCGAGCGCCTCAGCTGGCTGCCTGCGTGGGCCTCGACCTGGTCTCTGACAGACACGTCATTAATCTGCCCGGGTTCCGTGAGGTCCTCCTTCGGGGGCCTGCGCCCCAGCAACGGGACCCCTCCCAGCTTCTCCTGCGGACCAGAACCTGGGCAGCTGCCAGTGACTCGTGCCAGGGCGGGGCGGGGTGGGGGGGGAACGCGGGTGACCGGTCTGGGACCCGGGATGCCCACCTGCTGGGAGGGGTGGGCAGGTGAGGTCAGTGTCCTCCTCTCCTGACTCAGGAGGGGCTGAAGTCAGGGGGGCTTGGGTCCCTTTGGGCTAAAGCTGCACCCGGACATGTGCTCTGTCATCGTGGGGAAGAGGGGGCCCCAGTGAGACCCAGGCTGCCTCAGTCTCTCCTGTGCGTCGGGGTCCTTCTTGGTAAAGCGGGGTGACCCCGGGACGGCCAGTAGCCTGGGGCGAAGGCTCTGGGAGGCTGGGGGAGGAGAGTAGGCCAGGCAACCCCACCTGGGCGCGTCTGCAGGGCTGTGTGCGTGCTCTCGCTGGGCCCCTGCTGTGTTTCGGGGCCCTGCGTCCGGCCACCTGCCCGGGAGCTGCCGCGGGTCCAGCCTACGCGCCTGCTTCCAGAACACATCCGCCCTTCCGGGGACGCAGACCCGGCGCAAGCCGGGCCCATCACCCTCCCCCCCTCCCAACAGCTGGCTCTGAAGGCCAAGGCCCCAATGGAGACTGTCATCCCTCCCCCAGAAAGGAGGGTGGGCCCTGCGGAGGGGTCTGGACGGGCACGGGTGGGTGGCTGTTGTAGGGTGCCCAGCCGCAGGGACAGTGGCCTGAGGGGAAAGTGCTGGAAAGATGGCCCCGTTGCCTCTCTTTGTCCCATAACCAAGATCCTGGGGGGAGCAGGCCGCTGGGGAGGCTCCGGGGGCAGAGGCAGAGCGCAGGGCACGGCCCCGACTGCCTCGGGGCCACCCTGAGCCGATGGGCTCACGGTGCGTTTGGTGGGCCACGTGGCAGGAGCCCCTTGTTCGACCCCATCCGGCATGGAGATTTGCCCGCCCGGTGGCCTGTCCCTGGCCGGAGGGGCAGAATGACCGCTAGACGCATCTTTCACTGACACTGAGTCGCCTGCTGGAAACGTCTGGTGCATCATCCCCTTTGCTGCCCTGCTGACGTGGCCCCACTGGACGTGACCCCAGGCGGACCCGTGTTGGGCCCCCATTCCTGGTGCTGCTGCAGGGAGGTTTCTGGAGAGTGCGCCTCCTCTCCGACCCGCCGAGGCCAGCGGAAGCCCTGGCCACCCGGTTCCTTTTCTGCCTGAATGTTACAGACTTATTTCAAAGATGAGGTTTCAGGCAGGACATCACAGGCAAACCACAGAGGACACGGACGTGAGCTTCCCCAGCTGGCTTTTAGGTAAATGTGTGTCCCGCGGGGGGCGGGGGGAACGTAGGGACAGCCTTTTGTGCCCGAGGAAGACCGCACCCACCACTTGGCTCTCCTTGGGTTCAGGAGATGCCAATGCGGGTGCCTGGCCCCTCCCCCCACCACACACTGGTGCCCCGTCCCGGCCCCTCCCCCCACCACACACTGGTGCCCTGTGTCCTGGGTCTGGACACCCGCCCGCGAGTGGAGGTGCAGTTCCCGAATTAGCCATCTTTCCACTTGCTCAATGGGTATGTAGGCTACTCGCAGGGTGGCGGTTTGCCTGCTATTCCTGGTGCGTGGGGGCTTGGGTGTGGGGTGAGGGAGAAGAGGGGGCGCTCAGTCTAAACATAGACAGCGGCAGGGAGGGGTGAAGGGGAGAAGGGCAAGACGATGTTGGAAAATCAGCTCCTTAAGAGAAGCAGGTGCCGGAGGAGAGGAGCCTGCAGGTTGCCATGGCAACTGGGATGAGCACCCCCCCCCCCTCCCCCAAGAAGGCTGGGACCTGACAGGCCTGTTCTCTGGGCTCCCAGCGGCGGACGGCCAGCGCCTGCCGTGCCCCCAGGCAGGCTCGCTGCAGGAGCCTCAGTTTTCCCACCTGTGAAGTGGGGATGGCAGCTTGCCAGGTTCCTGGTAACCCCCACAAGTTAACACGAAAGAACCCGCCTCGCTCCGAATAACCAGAATGCAGATTAAAACAGTGCTGTGTTTCACCTGTCTGCTTGGGGAAGATTTAAAAACTGACAATCCGCCTAAAATTAGCGCAGATGTGTGGAGACAGGCAGGTGCCCTTCTGGAAGCGCGTCCTGGAAGGCGGGTTTGCGTGTGAAATACCCAGCGTACAAGCTGTCACCAGACCACGTCGATCGGCAGGGGCAGGCTCGACTTATTTCGGCACCAACCCATTGGCGGGAAACAATCTCCAAGATACAGTGTTGGGCTAAAAAACACCAAACCCGACAACGAAAAGACCAGAGACGGAACCACGTGGTGTGCGCATGTCTGCGTCCGGAGTTCCTGATGCAGGTGAAGGCTGCTGCACGGCCGCTCAGCAGACACGGAAACCACGAGAAAGATCTCCGTGAACTCGTGAGCAGGTGTCCGTGGCACGTTAGCGGCAAACACAGCCTAAGACGGAGTATGGACTCGCTTGGGTTTCAGAAATCAGGCCCGCGCGCCCGTGAAGTACGAACGAGCCGCAAGAGAGCCCACCAGAGTCAGAGCTACACGCGCGACGTGAACAGATGGCGAAAGGCTTGACTGAGATCCTCCGGATCATTCCCACCACCCACGCCCTCCGGACCTCGCCTCCCTGTTGCGTGCCCTGGTGGCTCCCCTGCCCCCGGGCCTTTGCGCTTGCTGTTCCTTCATCCTGAAACTCTTCCCCCAGCCAGCCCCTCCTCAGCGCCGGCTCAGGGGTGCCCGTGTCCCCCCCAGAACGCTGTCGATGCCTGCTGCTCCGTGGTCCTGTCCCGGCCAGCCGTCCCCATCAGACGTGCCGCCTCCTCCGGGCAGGACCTGCCCCATGCTTCGAGTGCCTGGTGCCAGCACGTGGCCGCTGAGCTCACCGGACCCGCTCTCCCCGGCGGGGTGGCCTGCGGGGGGCGCGCGTGTGTGGGGTGTGTCTGCACTCCTGTCCCACCCGGTCCAGGATGCTGGCTTTCTAGAGCTGTTTTCACAGCAAAGCGTTTCTTCAACAGGAGCTCCGTGCTGCAAGCTGAGAGGTGGCCTGGGTGCTGCGGGGAGCGGGGGGGGGGGGGGGGGGGGCGGGGGGGGGGGGGGGGGGGGGGGTTCCCCAGGTGTCACCGGGTCCTGCCCTCCGTGCACATCATGTCCCCACCTGCCAGCCCAGCCCGCTTATCAGCTCCTGCCCAAGAGCGTACTTTCACCACCACAAGAACAGCCTCGGGGGCGGGGCGTGAGCTTGTCCTAAGGGCGGTGCTGGCGCGAGACTGGGCTGTGGCCGCTGAGCCGGGGCTGATGTGGGATACAAGCCACGTCTTGTTGGTGCCGCTAGAGGATAGAACCCACCAAACACCCGCTAAGAACCACCAGGCTGTGTGCTGCCTGCACGTGATCTCCTGACCTGGAAACCGCCTGTGAGGATCCTTCTTCTACCCCTTCTACAGATGAACAAACTGAGGCTCAAGAAGCCGGCCCCGCCGCAGATGAAGTAGCCGGCAGGTGGCACACTGCTCTCCCCACCTTCTGGGTGATGACGCCGATCCTAGGAAGCCAGGGCGCTGGGGGCGGACGGGGGGCGGTCAGGACCACTTCCCGGGGCGAATGTGGCCTGGCGCGGAGGGCCGCCAAGGGTGGAGAGCTCACGCCCTGTCACAGGGGGGATGCTGGGCCTCGAGAGATGGGTCCCGTGCAACCTCAGACCGCACTCTTGTGTGGAATAAAGTGACTGCAGCTGTAGTTAAGGGTCTTGATGAGGTCATCCCAGGTGATGTGGGCCCTAAATACAACGGCCAGGGTCCCTCAGGGAGACCCGGAAAGGCCGTGGAGGATGGAGCGGCATGTCTGTGGGCGGGGAGCACGGGGATCACAGCGACACCACGGTTCTGACTTCTGGCCCCAGAGCTGGGAGACAACACGGCTGTGTAAGCCACCTCTCCCCTCCCCCCCCGCCCCGGGCCATGGTGGCTTGTTACTGCAGCCCCAGGACACGGACATGGCCCCCGGTCCCTCCTGCCCCGTCCCCAGACCCCCGGCAGCTGGGGCCTCTGCTCGTTCCTGGGCGGGAGCGCTGGTGGCTGGACGTCCCTCTCTGACGACCTCCTGAACCCCTGTCGGTGTCTCCGCCCAGTGCCCGGGCACCATTTCCTTCTCTGGTTTGTGTTTTTCTCTTTATTTAAAGATATTTCAGTAGGGAAAAATGGGGGCAGGGAAAGTTGTGGCAGGAGAAGAGAAGCCAGCTGTTGTGGCTTGATCTAGAACATTCTCCGGCTTTGCAGTCTGTTCTGGTATCTGATCTGCCTTTGCAATTCCGACCAGGTGACGCCTGCTTTGCAGAGACTCAGGTGGGGTTCAGGCTCAATGGAGAACCCCCTGTCCCCCGCCCTGGCTCCGGTAGAAAACTCCACTAAAATAAGTGCAGCAAGGGGGGGGTTCGCTTTCAGATTATACCGTTTGGCTCCGAGTTCTTGCTGGACTTGAATAGTTGAACAATCCCGTCAGCCCCCACCTTCCTCCCGCGGACGGGCTTAGGCAGGCAGGCTGCCTCCACCGTAGATGGCTGTGCTCAGCCCGTCTGTGACCCGCACGGCGTCCACCCGTGTGGGCCTGTCGGGGTCTGTAGATGACGTGGGGACCCTGCATGCCCTCTACCCCCAGTCCACCCTCCCACACTGGCTGAGGGCTTGTCTCGGCGTGCTTCTGGGTGCTGCCCCCCCCCCAGCTCCTCAGAGGCCCCTTGCTGGTCTTCAGAGGGTACACGGGTTCTGTGATCCAGCCCCTACCCGGCCCCTTTCCCTGCTCAAGCCCTTGGGTGTCCCACCTGCCCCACTTTCTCTCCCCCATCCCCTCCTCCAGGAAGCTCTCCCTGACCTGGCACCAGTCCCTGGGAATGCCCTCCCAGCATCTTGCTCTCTGAGCCCCCAGGGGCACGTGTGGTTGGATCGCTCTCTCGTGTCCCCAGCACCTGCACAGGGTCTGGCACGGGCGGCCCTCCAGGCGGTTGGCTGTGTGAGTGACTTGAAGCTGAGGTCCTTCCCGTCTCTGGTCTCACATCCCCACCTGTCACGGTGAGCTGGGCACGCCGCCCTGTCACTCGCGTGAGCAATTTGTGGATCGCCGTCTGCAGCTGTTGGGGGTGTGGCTGTCGTGTGCCAATGGGGTAACGTGAGGGTGGACGCTGGGCACTCCGTGACAACCAGCTGTTGGCAGAGGGACAGACAGTGGGCTCACCACTGGCACACGTGCGTCAAGTCCCTGGGCGGCAACCCTGGGTGGCTGGCAGAGGGGCGAGAAGGCAGGCTGTGAGCTGGGGGCTCACTGAGAACCCCCAGCCTGTTTGCTGGGCTTCATGGCCGCTTGCCCACGTGATACAGTGACACAGTGTGTGCGACACATGGTGGACTGCCAGTGGTGCGTGCCCAGGGTGGCACATTTCCTGTGGGGCGCAGAGCCGGGGGCTCTGGGTCAGGCTCCCAGCTCAGAGGAGCCCCAAGGCGGTGTTCGGGGCCTGGACAGGTGGCTCCTCCCCCAGGGAAGGCGGGGCCTCCAGGGGAGGATTTCCCTGTTGGAGGAGGGGGCTCAGTCAGCTACAGAATCAAACCAGCCTGAGGGCTTGGCTCCACCCCCGGTGTCCCCACAGGTGCGGCCCCCCACCCCCACCCCGGGTGTCCCCGCAGGTGCGGCCCCCACCCCCACCCCGGGTGTCCCCGCAGGTGCGGCCCCCACCCCCACCCCGGGTGTCCCCGCAGGTGCGGCCCCCACCCCCTCCCGAGGTGTCCCCGCAGCTGCGCCGCCCCTTCCCGGCGCCCCTGACTGTGGGTGGAGTCCTGGTCTCCAGCAGCTTGGCCTTTCCCGAGCTGGGTTCCTGTGATTCTGCGGCTGATGGGGCCTGAGAACCTGCATTTCTAACCAGCCCCCAGGTGGGCCTGTGGCTGCTCTCACCTGAAACACTAATGAGCCCAGCCCCCAGGCGACGGTGGGCGGGGGGGTGTCCCCGAGCGTCTGCTCCTGCGGGCACCTGGATGGGACTGTGGGGAGTGGGGGAGGGGAGATGCGCAGAGAGGGGCCTTCTGGGAGCAAGGGGTGTCCTTGGCCGCGGGAGGGGCCTCCTTCCCGCTGCGCTTACTGACCGACACCTGGTGGTCTGGGCCCGAGCAGGTCAGTGAGGACAGATGCAGGGTGAGGGCACCAGCACACTGCCCAGGAAGTAACAGTTCTGCACGTGCTCACCCCTGCGTCCTGGCTCTGACCTGCCAGCTGGGGTTCTCAGCTCTGCCCAGACCCCACGACCCAGGGAGAGCGAGGGGCTCTCCCGTCACAGGCTGAACAGTGACCCACACACACATCTGTGGGGTGTGTGCGGCCCGGAAAGCACGGGCACCCCCACGACACTGAACCAGGCCGGGGTGCCCATGTGGCATAGGACCCCGATCACAGGAGGGGCCAGGGCGGGACGTGCGTGTGACAGCTGATGGGGACGGGTGCTCGGGAGGAGATGGAGACGTCCCAGAACCAGAGGTGGGGGCCACACAGTCCTCAGTGCGCCACGAGGCCCCACACTGTCACAGGGTGAACTGTGCGGTGCAGGAAGTGGGGGAGGGGATGGTTACAGCGTCCAGACCCCGTCTCCATGTGACCTTCCGGGTCGCCTCTGGGGAATCGGGGGTCCACCTCACAGACTGCTGGGAGGGAAGGCGTGTAAGCTGGAGGCCGGTGTCCTCTCCGTCCACAGGCAGTGGGCAGGGGAAGGTGTGGCACGGGGCAGGGCCCTGTGTCACGGAGGTGTCCCCTGCACTGAGGCCAGACTCCCCACGGACTGCCCTGGGGCTCTGTGGGGTCCCAGGAGAGGAGGGACTGGGGAGCCCAGCAGCCTGCCTTCCTGAATGTGCCCAAAGTGTGTCTCAGTGTCCTGGGGCTGCCCTGACAAAGCACCATAAGCTGGGGCCTTAAAACTCTCTGCCAGCCAGAGCACAAATCCCGGGGTCACAGGGCCACACTCCCTGGGAAGGCTCTGGGGGAGGGTCCTTCCCGCCACCTCCCGCACCTCCCGTCCTCACACAGCTGCCTCTGCCATCTGTGTTCCCTCCACTTACAAGGACATTAGTCATGGGACTTAGCCCCCCTAATCCAGTACAACTGAGTACTGAACTAAGTACATCTCAAAGACCCCTCTCCCAGATAAGGTCAAGGTCCCAGGTCCCAGATGGATGTGAATTGGGGGAGGGAGGAGGCTGTTCATCCCCTACGGAGCCCTTCCCAAAGCAGATGCCCTGGGAAGGTGGCCTGAGTCCCTGATCAGAGACCCTGGCACCTTCTGGAGCTGGAAGAAGGCTTGCGTCACCAGGACAAACATCGGTGTCTGTTTCCTCGTGTGTCACAGATGTGAAATGGAGTCCTCTGCGGAAGACCCCGACCCCAGGCCTGGTGAGGGGTGAGCCCCTCCAGCCCGACCCCCTGGGCCTACCTGTGTGCACTCAGTGAGGACCCTCCCTGGGTGCCCCAGGGCCCAACCGAGGCCCACTCTACTCCTCAGCTTCCAGCACTGGTGACAGCTGGGTGCCCGGCGGCTGTGTCCTACAGGGACCCGAGCACTGGGGCCTACATTTCGAGCAGACCCACCCTTGGGTAACCAGGAATGGTGCTGTGCAGATGATCGAATTCTGAACTGGGTGGGAAGGGTCTGGTGAGGCTGAGAGCTGAGGGCAGGGAGCCTGTCACAGGGTGACACAGCCCCACGCCCCTCCGGGTCTGGGGTGGCGCTGGGGGGTGCGATGCACTCAATCCAGGGCATGGGAGGGGCCGTGGGGTCTGGATCAAGTGCAGGGGTGCGGAGGATGGGGGCCTCCGGGAGGGCTAGGTGCAACAGCTGCAGGCAGGCAGGGAGCAGGCTGGGGTCTCCAGCCTTCGCCGTGGTGCCCCCCCCCCCCCCCGCCGAGGAGCAGCGATGCAGATTCCCAGGCCCAGCCCTGCTCCGCCAAGCCAGACACTCCAGGGCGGACAGGCTGTCATCCCTCACAAGGACCTGACTTCCCGATGTGGTCACATTCCCAGGTTCCGGGGGGACGGAGACACCAGTACAGGTGCCAGCGGTGGACCTGCTGGGGGGAGGGACGGACGGGGCGGGTCCCCCTACGTCACGTCACAGTCCTCTGAGTCCCCGAGGCGCTCTACCCTGCGTCCTGCGCGGTCTATGCGAGTTGGTGTCGTACGTTGGAGGGGTCCCTGGCTGGTTGTGGGGATGGGGGCTCCAGCATCACTGCTCCCCCCCCACCAGCTAACTGGCCAGTCCAGCCCCGGGGTCTCTTGCCATGTGCTGGGGAGTCTTCTCTATTAAATGCATTCTTCTTGATTCAATTTTATTTTAGGGCTGGCACAGCTTACCCTTTTTCTAGATGTGTGAACGTATATATGTAAATACACGTACACTGTTGGTGAACTAACGTTCATGGTATTTTTACTAAACAAAGACGAGGAAACCAAACAGTGGCCACTCCAGGGCCAGGGACGCAACAGGCCCTCCTCTCCGTGACTGCGCCCGCCCCGGGGGGCAGAGGTGGGGGCGAGACCCTGTCCGAGGCGTCGCGGGGCCACACCCCACCGCACTGGCCTGAAGGTCGGGTGCCCATAGGGCCGTCTGAAAGTAGTGACAGGCTCTTGCCGTCCAGCCAGGCCCAGGCTGCAGGGGTGAGGCGTGGACACGGGCCCTGCCTCAAGGCGCACGGGTCTCACCAGGAAGGTGGCGGGGGGGGGGGGTGCTTTATTTCCCAGGGTTTGGGACAGAAATGGAATTCTGAGCACAGCAGTCTCATTGGACCTTTTAGACAAGTCACCTATGGGAGAGGCTGCCACAGCCAGGCCACGTGTCCACGGGGGACACAAGACCGGAGGGGGTGGCACCCATGTATGTGTTCACATGCATGTTGGGCAACAGGGAGACCTGCCATTAGCAGCTCGCAGAGGATGGTCCCATATTTCGGGGAGGGGGTGTATGCCTGCCTTAAGCCGTCCAAGTTCTACCTGGAGGAAGAGCTGCTGCAGAAAGCACTGGGCTGGGTTCCAGACTCTCGCTGCTGGTCTTCGGGCCCTTCCGGCCCCTTCTGGCTGCTTTACTGAACTCACTTTGTGTGGCCCCAGCAGCCTGTACCGAGGGTCTTCACAGGAAGCCCGTGAGGCTGAGAAACTTCTTCCAGGTCCCAAACCTGCTGAGCTGCGGGTTTGACTTTGACCTGAGCCCCAAATGGCATCCGTGACGTTTCCCTGCTTGCCTTGGCCTCCAAGGAGCTCGAGCCCTAAGATACATACTGCGTGTGTTACGATCAGCTCAGCTGCTCTCCTTTGTTCAGGCTCCTTGTGCACAAGCCCCGGTCAGCCTTGCCTTAGAAGGTCCTGGGGGTCAGGCCCGGGCGGCACCATCACGGCCTGTGGGGCTGCAGACGCGAAGAGGCTAGGCCGTCATCCTTGGTCTTTCCAAGCCTGTGGCCTCCCGCCCGGTCTGGGAGCCCTCGTGTCCCCTCACCTGACCGTCTCTGTGGCTCGGTTTGCAGCCCCCAGAACATGCTCCCTTTCTGGCATCCCGTCCACCACACACACGGGAGCCGACCATGCACCCAAGGGCCGGGCCTGCCCAGACTTGGTGCACCAGGGTGGTCGTCCCCTGCTCAGGTCCCAGCGATTCATGGTCCTTTGCCAGCTGATCACCCCGGGTCCTAGGATAAGGGGCCACACCCCATGTGGCACGTAGCAGCCACGAGCCGTCAGGCCCTAAGACCATAGCGGGTGTCTTGTCAACACCAAACGGTGGCTCAGAACTGCCCACGACAGGGCACGGTGGCGGTGGGAGTGACTGTAAGGGGGATGGGCCTCCCCGTGACGGACACATCCCAGAATAAGAAATGGTGCGCACGCAGCTTGGTGAACGCACGCGATGCTCCTGCTGTGCTCTTGTGGTTTGTTATGTGAATTTCACTTCAATTAAAATTACGAAAGAATCAGTTTGGGGGGGGTCGCGCCCAGAGCAGGTCCGCCCAGTGAGGGGAAGCAGCGTGGGGGGGGCCTCGGGCTGTGGGGATGGGGTGCCTGATTGTGAAGGTGTCCAAGAACGACCGTAAGGACGCTGGAAACGCCGCGTCAGAGACCCTAACGGGTGAGCGGTCCGGCAGCACTTACAGCTTGACGGGACAGCGGCCAGACCAGCCGTGGGGATGCTCTGCAGAAAAACCTACCCTTTCCCCAGAGCCAAGCACAGCGGCCGAGCTGCTTCCTTCTGGCCCCCGACGGGGGCCCCTCCCGCTGCGTTCAGGTGCCTGCCTCCGCTTCAGGCATCACTGGTGAAGACGGAGCAGAGCCTCAGGGGACACGGGGGCCCACATGACGGCCCGGTGTCGGGGTTGCTGGGCAGACTGTAGCAGGAACTGGCTTCTCCGCAGCTTCCGGAAGCCCCTGGCACACGGGGAACAAGTCCCCAGGTAGCAGTGATCATTTGTCAACTGACGGGTCACTGGTGACAGGCTGCCTGTCTTGGGGACAGGCCACAGTGTTGTGGTTTCTCTGCGGCTGGCAAGCAGCACCCTGGAGCCAGGATGCCAGGCAGCTGAGATGCGTGGCCTCCTGCCTCAGGCACCCAGTCCCGCCCTGTTTTACCAGGGAGGAGGGTCTCATGTGGGACTCAGCCGTGGGGACACCGTGGCATCCTGAGTCGGAGCCGCTGGGACCACTGGGCGGGAGGGTCTTGCAGCTGCAAGGCGCTGTCCTCACGTTGGGCTGGGGCCCAGAACTGCCCCCGCCCCCACGCTGGGCCATGGCATCGTCGGGTCGGGGCTGTTGGCATGTGTGTGTGCATGGAAGGTTCACCGATCTGAGTGCAAACCCCCTTTACGGAGTCGCCCGCGTCAGGCCTGTGCGTAGGCACTGAAATCAGTGCCGCCTGCCTGAGTCCGTCTCGGGGGGGGAGGGGGGTGGCGGGGATGAGTCACAGAGAAGCACGTGACGACCCGGGCGGTACAGCTCCGACACAGAAGGGCCGTGCCTGTGCTCCCCGTGACAGTCACCTGTTCTGGGCGGAGCCTGTGGGAAGCCAGTGCTCTTCCAGCATCTGGAGCCCGTGATTCACACAGTCTCCTCCACACACACGGGGCTGGTGATACCAGCTTCCAGGTGTCCGAGGAGGGCTGGGACGGTGCCCTGCAGTGAGCGTGGAGGGTCGGGGTGGCCGTGGGCCTGCCCCGGTCAGTCCAGCCCCCACTCACCTGGGCTGCTGTTCTCAGGGCCCAGAAGGGGCCAGATGGGATGGGGGAGGCCAGGCGCGCAGGACCGGGCGGTGGGACGGCGGCACTTGGGGGCTTCCCCGGGGGCTGCTGGGTCGGCACCGGCGTGGGAGGCAGGTCCGGCTCCACCGTGGCTCCAGCACAGCCAGCCGGTGCCCTCTCTGGGCCTGGAGCCACACCTGGTGAAGGGGAAGGGGCACCTTGCTCCTCGTGCCCTCGGACCCTCCCCTGCAGCCTACGGGTCCTGCCCCGAGTCTGGCCACCAGCTGCGCACCCGCACGTGTGGCTGGGCCCCGCTCTCCCCCGACTCCTTCCCGGGCAAACCAGCATTGACCAAGCTGCTGTCGCGCTCGGGAGGCTTGCAGACGCGTTGGCTGTGCGCCTGGGCCCCGTCTAGTCTGGCCACGACACGGGAGGGGAGCTTCCCCGCAGTGAGACGCGGGGCTCACGCGGGCCGACCCCTCCGCTTCGGGCCAGGCCCCTGCCATGGCGTGCCCTGTGCCCGGGAGCACGGGCAAGCACTCACGCCCAGCCGCGCAGGGGGCGGGGTGTTTGCTGAATGAACAAGAGGAGGAGACCTGGGGGCCACCGGGCCCCTCTCGCTGCTGGAGCCCTTACGGCCCTCCCCGCCTCTCCCTGCCAGGACCTCGCACTCCCGGGCCAAGGCTGAGGCCGCCCTCACCGCAGCGCAGAAGGCCCAGGAGGAGGCGCGCATCGCCAGGATCACTGCCAAAGAGTTCTCCCCCTCCTTCCAGCACCGGGAAAACGGTGAGTGGCACCCCCGGGGGGCGTCCGTGGGGGGCTGCGGCACGCTCCACGTCTGTGCCGCTCCTGCCTTCCGCGGACATGACTGTCCACCGGTTCGCCCTGCCCTCCCCACTCCTGCTCGAGAACGTGCTTCTGGACCCACTCGTCCCACCAGGGGGCTGCTGGGCACGCAGGAGCGCAGCTGAGGAATGAGACGCTGAGCGCCCTGTGTGGCCAGCGAGGGGAGCTCCCGCCCTGTCCCCTGGCAGGGGCTGGATGCCACTGAGCCTCAGCCAGACGCGTGGCCCTTCTCCTCCCCTTGGCGGGACAGGGTGGCAGCTGTCAGTGAGACTCGACTCCGCTCCGGGCCCAGCGGAGGCCTGGCGCAGGGGCTATTGCTGGCCAGCCGCCCGCCCCCGACCCCCCACCCCTGCAAGCACCAGAGCCGCAGGAGGTGAGGACCCGAGCACAAGCACAGTTTCAGAGTGGAGTCTGCCATGTGGCCGTCTGTCCGGGGCCCACCCCGAGACACCCGTGGAGCCCACGAGGTGCAGGAGCCCAGCGGCCTCCGGGGGTGTGCGCAGTCCATGGGGCCTGCTGTCCAGGCTCACCCGGCCCCTGGGCTCGGAGGTGCGGGACCCTGGCCCTGAGTACCTCCCAGACACAGGCAGGGCAGGGTCTCCGTGGCTGTGTCCTGTCCTACGCTGCTCTACCCCTGCAGGGGTTAGCGCTCAGTGCAGTGCTTCCGGGGCCCTGTGTCCCCGGTCCCCAGCAGCTGAGGGACCGGACGCTTCCTGGCCACACCGTCACGTGACGGATGGGTCCGCAGGGACTAGGGATGGGGCCGACTCCGTGCCCCAGCACTCACGGGTCTGGGGGCCACCGAGGGCCTCCCTTGGTCCCCCTTTGTGCCAAGAGCCACTGTTATGGCATCTGCAGCTCTGCCACCTCCTGCCCGCTGGCCCCATCTCAAAACCCCGAGAGGAGAGGAGACCGGGGCCCGCTGTGCTTGAGGCCGCCAGCATGGCACGCCTCCCCTCACACACACGGGCCCGGCCCCACCAGACTGGGGGGCCCATGTGTCCCGGGGCCCCTCCTGCCCGGACTCAGAGGCTCCAGAAGGGAGGTGGAGAGGGGAGGCTCTCCACTCCAGACTGTTATGCTGCCTGTGGGGAGGCCCCAAAGGCATCTGGCCCAAGAGGCTTCCTTCCACTCTGGGAGGGACCTGTCGGGGTGTGGCCTCCCCCTTCCATGGTGGGTCTCTCCTGTAGCCAGTGGGGGGACCCAGAGCCTCAGTCCACCACTGCCCCCTCGAGCCCTGATCACCCTCCCTGTGGGCGTCAGGTAGGGGGCTCGGGCCCTGGGGACCGCTGTGCCCACACCCTGGTGGCGAGTGCCCCGGCTGCCCATCGCCCGAGACCCAGGCCCCGTCCTGCCCCCCAATGCCCCGCAGCCCTCTGGTGAGGTCGGCCTCACGAGACACAGAGGGTCCGAGTAACTCAACCTCTGTGTGCTTCCTGCCCCCGCATAAAGGGCTCGAGTACCAGCGGCCGAAGCACCCGATTTCCAGCAGTGACATCGAGGTGGCCTCCACGGGGACGCCCCTGCAGCAGGAGAGCCCCGAGCTGTACCGCAAAGGCACCACCCCCTCGGACCTGACCCCCGACGACAGCCCCTTGCAGAGCTTCCCCGCCAGCCCCACGGCCACCCCGCCCCCGGCCCCTGCCTCACGGAACAAGGTTGCCCACTTCTCCCGGCAGGTCTCGGACGAGGAGCGAGGCGGGGACATCCAGATGCTCCTGGAGGGCCGGGGAGGGGACTATGCCCGCAACAGCTGGGGCGAGGAGAAGGCCGGCAGCTCCAGGGGCGTCCGCGGCGGCGCCCTCCGCAGCGCTCCGCCCGCAGACGACTTCCGCTCCCGGGGCTCGGGCCACAGGCCGCCCGGCAACCCCAAGTCCCGGGAGCAGCGGACGGAGTCGCCCCCCACGTTCTCCTGGACTTCCCACCACCGGACCGGCAACCCCGGCTCCGCGGGCGCCAAGCTCCTGGAGCTGGAGGAGGAGAAGCTGAGCAACTACGAGATGGAGATGAAGCCCCTGCGCAGGATGGACTCGTGAGCGCAGGAGGCGCACCCCCCGCGGAGGCGCTACAGCAAGGGGGGCGCCTGCCGGGGCCTGGGGGAGGACCGCCGCCCCGAGGAGCGGGGCTTCGGCGCCCAGAGACTGCGGCCCAAGCCCCAGAGCAGGGACGGCGCCAGGCCGGCCCCGTGCGCGGAGCCCGCGGTGCAGCGGCTGGAGAGCCTGCGGCGGGGGGAGCGGGCTGAGCCGCGGCTGCTGCGCTGGGACCTGGCCTTCTCCCCGCCGCAGAAGTCCTCCCCGGTGGCGCTGGAGTCGGACGAAGAGGACGCGGACGAGCTCAAATCCAGCACGGTGAGTGGCGGCCGGGGGGCGGGGGCCCTGGCCGCGGGGGCCGGCTCCTTCCCCGCGGGAGTCCTGGGGGGCCACGGGCCCCCCTCCTTTAGATCCAAGGGCTGACCCAGCAGCGAAGGCACAAGGCAGTTCTGGAAGCTCCCAAAAGAAACCGGGCACCCGGGGGCACAAACTGGGCACTCTGTCCTCACCTAGACGCCCCCCCCCCCCCCCCCCCCCCCAGGAAGCTCTGCCCTGCCCTGGCCAGGAGGCTGCTGGGCACTGGGGCCTGCTCACGTGTGTGCGCCTCCCGCAGCCGGCGGCGTGGAGGCAGGAACGGAGGCCCCTGGACTGTGGGGCGCCCGGTGGGCTCTCACCCAGGAGGGACTTGCTGGGACCCTGTACCTGTGAGCAGACATGTCCTGCCCCCACCCCCCAGCTTCTCGGCCCGGGCCTGGAGCTGATGTCCCCACGTGCCCTGTGCCCGGACTTACAGGCCCCCCCCCATCAGGGCCAGATCACTGAGCCGAGCGCCACGTACCCACCCCCTGGGGACACCTGTGGGACCGCGAGGCGGGGTCTGTATCCACCGCTGGCCCGTGGAGGGGCTGCTCTGTGTGTCAGGGCCTGTGCTCCTCAGGAGAAAAGCTTTCTGTGGACAGGTGCCCTCCCCCCCACCGTGAGGGTCCTGTCAGCAGGCTGGTTCCCTGGGGCTCCTGTGCCCCAGGTCCCACCGGAGGGCAGCCCTGTGGCCGGCGCAGGGAGGGCCTGTGGGAGGAAAGCCGCGTGCGCCCGCAGCTGCCCGATCAAGGAGCACGCGTCCGTGTCTGGGGAGCGTGCCTCTGCACACAGGAGCAGTGTGCGTGTGGTTACTTTAGGAAGCCGGGTGAAGGGGGGAGGGCGCGGGAGGAGATTCTCTATTTGGCCTCCTTCACCGCGCTGGTGCTTCACAGCGACGCTCCCTGGGGGAGAGGCGAGAGCGAGCGGCTGGCCTCCAGCCGGGCACCTGTATCCTCTGGGGCCGCCGCGGCCCCGTCCCGCACGGTAGTCTGCACCCCTCCCCGCAGAGGCTCCGAGGACCGCTGTGCTCGGACGTCACCGGGCGTGGGGTCTCGGGCTGAATGCGGGTCCGTCCTGGGTGGGCCACATCTGAATCCCAGCACCGCGTTCTCTGGCCCCAGCTGCGGAGCTGGGGACAAAGGTTAATGCAGACGTGGGGACGCTGACTTAAAGAGACCTGGCGTGCCGGGAGAGGTCGGCACCGGGCCCAGTGGCTGCAGCCCGGGCAGCGGGAGGACCCTCTCCGCGAGCCCCAGGCTTGGGGGGGCGGGGGCAGGCCGGGCGCGGGCTCACCTCTCCTGTCATCCTGTTGCAGGGCTCGGCCCCCATCCTGGTGGCCATGGTGATCTTGCTCAACATCGGAGTCGCCATCTTGTTTATTAACTTTTTCATCTGATGAGACGTCGCGTGAGCGAAAACAGCAGTTGGTGTACAAACGGGGACGTTAAAAAAGACGACAAAAAGGGAAGGATCATAACTCGGACAGCCGACGACCGCTTCTGAGTCTTCTCACAGAACACAGTGACTGGGTATTACTCACAGTTTGCCTTTTTTTCTGGGTAATGTTTTTTGGATTTTAGCCAAAACCCCTTGCTCGTGTAACACAATGCTGTGTGGCACGCTGGGAGGAGGCCAGCACGCCGCCCCTCCAGCTTGGTGTGGACGGGAAAGGGGTCCCGGCAAATCAACGGCCAAAAACTAAAAGGGTCACCGTCCTCGCCGCCATCACACTCCGTCTGGGACTGGAATTGGAGGCAGCCAGTGGAAGACCCCAGCGTGCCCAGCCGTGCCGCGAGGCTGAATGCCGGAAGTCTGTTCCCTCTGCTGCTCCCCTGTGTCCTGGAACGGGGGGGGGGGGGGGGGGGGCATCCCAGCAGCAGCAGCCGGGGTCTCTTTCCAGTTTGGATCTGTGCTGTGTGCTTGAGGAAGCAGGGATCTGCTGCTCCTCTTCCCCTGAAAACGCCCCTCTGTCCCCCACGGAGTCTGAGAGCAAGGTCCTCCCTCCCCACCCACTCCCCCTTTTCCCCAAACACCCAGGCAGCAGTGGTGCAGACAGGACAGAGGGCAGGGAACGCCACGGGGCCACTTAGCTGCCACGCCTGGCTCCGAGAGTGTGGCCTTTCTACACCTGGCATGCAGTATGTACCCAGGCTCCCCTGGCCCATCAGACGTCCATGGCAGTGAGCTGGCCCGCGGTGACATCCTCCTCTCTCGCGGTCACTGGGCACGTGGGTTTTCGATCCTTGTCCTGTGCCGGCCTCCACTTCCCCCACAGATATGCACACTCTTTCCAGATGCCTCGTTCATGCTCCGGAGCTGGTCTGGTCCCAGGACAGGAATGTGGGTAAAACCCAGTGGCTTGAAAATGCCTGAGCAAGCGCTGCCTGTCCATCTCCCCCAAAACACACAACGTAACTGGTTTCAGTCAATTCTGCCTTCTCCACCAGTGTTGCTCCACCGTCCAAACGAAAGAACAAGGTTCCAGAACGTTCAGGCGCCCCGTGGTCCTAGCGCTGGAGGGCCCTGGCCCGTGCGTATGGGCGTGTCTATGAGGCATGGCCACGTCCATACCCGGCCCCTGTGCTCGCGCCCGGGATGGCCCTTCCCGTGAGCCTCCACAGCCGTCCTGGGCACAGCCCGGCTATGGACTCTGCCTTGCTTTGCTTATGTTTAGCTGTTTCTCTGCTACCTTTCAAGCAGATTTCTTTACTACACTGCACTGGATTGCTATATTTTTAACCAGAAATAAACTAAAGATTAGAGCATGTTCCAGTTAAATCCAGTTTTATTTTTTCTGTTCTACATTCACTCCCCATTTCTTTTCACAGTTTGGCTTAGTTCGGGGTCGTTTTTGGGGCGTGGGGCATAGGAGAGGGAGGATCCGTAAGAAACGCGTTTCTGGGAACGTTACTTTCTAAAGGGATGTTACATCTTTTTGTACATCTTACTTTCCGTTCTTTTTTAATAACAAGTGGTTGCTACAGACCTGAAGAGAACCAAATAAAGATGCCTGCTCCTTGCAGCTCAGAACCCTCACTGTGCGACATGTGTTTTATAACTGTCTGCACCTCCTCGTAAGGACTAAGCCCTTCCTACGTTCCGGTAACTGGGTGACACACGAGGGTACCTCCACCCACGGGTTATACACACACGCGCCAACCCGGGAGATCGGAAAAGTACATGTTCCCCGGCGAAAGCAGTTGTGGTTTCATCACCAGGGGCTCACACGCATGTTGACTAGCTCATGTCACGTCACACACCCGGCCCCTGCTACCGCGGGTGTGAAAACCAGACGGGCCACCCTTGCCCCGCGGGCCCGGGGAATCCCAGGGACTCCACCGGGCGCACACGCTCCTGGGTCTGAGGGAGTCTAGAAGCTGAGGAGCAGGCCGCCCGGCCCCGCTCCCGGGCAGCTGACCTCCTGTGCGGCTGACCTCCCGTGCATTCCCGAAGGCCGTGCAGGCGGAGTGACACCGGCCCACGTGGGACAGTCAGGAAGCACAGATAACGCATGTCAGGGCCGCCCCCAGTGTCACTACAAAGTGACAAGTTTTAATCCCAGAGCCACCTCGCGAGAGCCCTTTTCTCCCCTGGCAGCCAGCCTCTTCCGCGCTCTGGCCGTGAAAGCCAGAGGCAGAGAAGCGGAGTCCCCAGAGCTGCTGCGCCAGGGCCTGCGGGCGGGCGGGGCCGACAGGTCACCACGGCGGCCTCACGCGGCCCTCCCGGGGCTGGGAGGCCTGTCACACCTCCCCTAGAAGACCCCGGAAGGACACTGCCCTCTAGGGTCGTCAGGTGGACTTGTCTGTGCCCGCAGCTGACCTGCTGCATTTACCAGCAACGTGAGGAAACGTGTACACTGGGGGATCTGTGCTTTTACACCTGTGCTCGGTGCCTGAAGTGCTTGGATAATTTCGGGCGCATGAAAAACCCATTCTTCTGAGCTCCCTGATCAGCAGCACACAGGACTCCTAAAGACCGAGCGGGGATGCAGTGTGCAGGCCCAGAGAAGCAACAAGAGGCTGTCGGTGTAGGACACTTGCGGGAGCCGCAGAAGCACGATGCCCGCTACCGAAGCCCCTCTCCCACGTCCACGACCACGTTGACCAGCCAGTAACTCCTGTGACGCGACTACCACATGCGCGGAGCAAGCACACACACTGTAGGAAAGCGGGCTCCCCGGCGGCACAGGAAGAACACGGCCCGTCCCCCCGTGTCCCTCGGTGCTGGTTTGGGGCCCGGGGCACACGACGCCTGACGTCCCAGCCGGGTCCCAGGGGTGCTCCCCGTCCCGTTCACAAGTCCCAGTGTGGACGGGAAACGCCACGGCCCCCCCACTTACGCCCAAATGACATGACTGAGCGCCCAGTGCAGAGGCCCCGGGCGTGACCTAGATGCACATCTGGGGGACTGGAGGAAATAAAGTGTTTTTCGTAATCTTTACTCTGGGTGTTGGGCCACCCGTCTCCGGTCACCTCCAGAGCCAGCACCAGTACCGCCGCTGCGCAGGGGCCTCCGGAGGCAGGTCTCGGCCCCACGCGGCCTCCAGGGCAGGCGTTCCGGTCGCCTCCACGTGCACAGGGGGACACGCTCGAGACCAAGGGGGCAGGAGAGAGCGCCCTGCAGCGGCCCAGAGGCTCCTGTCTTCCAGCTCTGGTTGCCTTTGGCCCCGGAGCGCTACAGGCACCCCCCAGACATCCAGGCCCCTGCGGGCGCGGCTGCACATGCCCCCGGCCCTAGATTACCGGGTTGTGCCTGGACGCTGTCTGCCCTTGGCCATTACGCATAAACGTGACTCCAGACAAGCAGCAGGAAGAGGGTGAAGCACACTCCCGTCGGAACCTCCGGGTGACTCAGCCTCGTTCCCAGGCCGGGCTGAGCGTCATGCCGTCCTGTCTGTAAGCAAAGACTAGCAAAGTGACCTGTCCCCACATGTCCCCAAGATCCGTCCCTGAGAAGTGTCACTAATTCAGCCTTAAAAGCAAGAAAAAGTGCAGTTGCCTTTGTTCAAAAACAAAACAGTGAGGCCATATCTCTACCGTGCTCCCCGACGCCGGGAGGGTCTGAAAGCTATGGGAAGCGGGGACGGCCTTGAACCTGGAGTCTGCGCGGAGGGTGGGGGACACGCCGGCACCTGGGAACGCTGCCGGCAGGAGACCACAGCATGGGGGCTGGGGGTGCGGACCGCGGGAACCCCCAAGGGCGGCAGAAGCCTCTCTGCGGGATGGCAACGCATCCTCCGAAACCGCAGCCCGAGAGCCAGGGACAAAGGGCCTGGGGTCTGCGCCTCTGCCTGACGCACACACGGGCACATATGTTCCAGCCTGTTCCCCGACTTCAGAGGGGCGGGCAGTCCTGCCAGCGGCACGTCCACCTGTGGCCGTGAACAGCCCAGGGCGCGTCCGGGCGCGGCAGACAGCGGCACACCTCACGCCTACCTCATCTCCGTCCCCCCCTAACCACTAACCACTCCCCCGCCGACCTGTGCTGTGCGCCCACCGCCAGGTGACAGAAGGACCGCAGCAGCCCAGACCCAGAGGCAGGAGGCCGAGAGGGACGGCAGGGGGGGTCCCGGCGGGCCCTCGCTCCCCTCCGCCTCGCCGGTAGCACCCACCGCGGTGACTCACCCCGTGCCTGCTACGAAGGGGACAGAGGTCAGTGCTTAACGTGCCCAAGCACCCCTGAGAACCGCCGGTCCCTTAAGATCAGAGTTCCCGTCTCCCAGTGCTTCCCACATGAGGACACCCGTCCCTGACGAAGGGCTTTCCATCAGACACCGTTCAACCGCATCTCCCCCCACCCGACGATCAGCTCCCTGGGGGGCGCGAGGCTGCAGGGGCGGGAGACAGCGAAGGGGCTGCTCTCCAGTCACCCAGCCTGGGCTTCCACGCGGGGAGGGTGGGGGGGGTTCAGGGGCGAGACGGGTCTGCGGGCACCCCAACCCCAGGCAGCTCGAGGACGCCTGCCTGCACCCGCTGGGGACGGTCGGCCTTCGGCGCTGACACGTGAGCGTGGACTCGCTGGTGCGCCCCACATACTGAGCGCAAACCCCCCAGTCCTTCCAGCCGACCCTGCCTACGTGCACCGTTCACCGTGTCCAAAGAACCCCTGCCCGACGGAATGCAGCCTGAAGGAAGTACAGCCCTCACGGCTCAGGGGAGCGGCGTGTGACACGCGGTCCTCACGCCAGACCGGAGACGGCTGACCCTGACACAGACGCCTGGTCGTGATTTCTAACGGGAACCGGTTTCAATCTGCATCGTATCTTCTCCACCGTCTTCCCTGGTGCATGTAACCTGTTTGTTAATACGGTGCCATCGTATGTGCACTGACAGAAAGGGAATGTGGACTAGATTTTGACTTTTCTTATTGACAAAGCAGCTAAGAATGTTACCTCGCCATTTTATCTTTTAGCTGGAAAAAAATAGCTTGGTTACTTACAAAATGAAAATTAAATACTTTTCTTTAATGAATGTAACCGTTCCAGTCCTACCGCTATTATGTTATGTCACTACCTGAAAGCAAGGGTCGCTGTGAAGATTTGAACACATTTTGGTCCTTTTAGTAATAAACATCCTCATTTGAGAACTATGGGTTTTCTGCATCATCTCATTGCAAATCAGGGTCCTCCACCGTGACCTCCTTCCCGCGCCCGAACTTGGAGACGGATAAACGCAGTCCCTCTCGGGGCGGAGCCCGCGCTACCTCTGGTCATAGTCTAGCGCGGGCGAGCTCCGTGCGCAGGACCGGAGTGCACCCCCGCCCTCAGCGCCCCTCCGCGGCTGACCAAGGGCACAGACAGACTCTGCCCCCCTGGGCCTCACGGCACAGCTCTGCTAAACTTGTTTTCACTTTCTTGAACTTCAACATCCATGCTTCTCGTGGGAAGTGGAGCTTCCCCAGCCTTTCTTTCCAACTGGAATTTCTCCCCTACCTCAAGGTACCCCTGACACACACACCTGGGTCCTTCCAGGCCCACCCCCCGCAGTCCAGGCACAGGGCTCCTGAGCTCCACAGCCCCAGCTCAGTCTGGTCCAGAGGACGGCGACAGGCCCAGTCCCACGCCTGCTTGGCCCCTCCAAGCCAGGCCCGGTGCTGGCTACACCCATGATGGCGCCCCTTGCTCCGACACCCCACGTCCATGGCCCCTGGCTTCCCACCAGACCCCACAGTCACACCGCCGGTGGGTGACCAGGCCCAGCAGGAACCTGCGCTGCTAGAGCTCTCTCTCAAAACCGAAACGATGGTGCCTGTGGCCTAGGAGTCAGGAGTTACCTGGGCCACCAAGCCAACACTGGTCTCTGGAGACCAAAGGCCTGCACACGGCTTGCTTCCCAGTTTAAAACATCCAGGGAAACAGCAGTTACTAGAAAGCTCCCTCAGTGTTCACGGAGCTTGGCAGCAAATCTCCTGCTACCTCTGGCCGACACGGGCCACCTCACCCCGTGCTAGGGAGCAACTACCCCTCTCCTGCCCCCAGTCAACACTGTGTCACCTTCCCCTCACCCCAACACACTCGGAGAGGCGGATTCCCAAGTGCGAACCTCACTTGCGTCACCTGCCCTGCACCTGAGCCTGAGCCTCCCCTCCCCTGGGGGGCTGCCTGAGGGCCCATTAGCCCCGCGGAGACCACCCGTCACCAGCAGGGCCTGGCCAGCATCTGGCCCTTCACGGGCGTTCTGCCAGCCCTGCCTGAGAATCTTCCAGGTAGGTTCCTCCCAGAGCGTCCAAGGAAAGCCCAGATGGCCCCGGCATCCAAGACAAGCGCCACGAATATGCCCTTCAAGCCAGGTTGTCCAGCTTTTGTGAAACCCAGCCCACCTTGACCAATGGGAGGTGTGCCACCCGACAGCCACTCTCTCCGACGACCATGGCCCCCACGGGCACCCCCCAGAGGTAGACTTCCCATTTCTGAGCTGCTTGTGAGAGCACAGCCCTGTGGTTCTGCTGCAGAGCAGCGTGCGAGCCCAAGAAGAGGGGTGGCACCGGCGACGCTGGTGGGGACCGAGCACCGGGAGGCGGCTAGGTGGGGCGGGGGCGGCTTCTGGGGCAAGTCAGCCCTCATCCTTCCGTGAAAGCCTTCCCAGGACAACCCTGCCCGCCCCCCAGGGCGTCCCCACTCTGGCCTCGGAGCGACCCGACGATGACCAGGACGGCCTGTTCTAGGAGCTAAATGGGTTGTTGATCCTGTTACTAGAAACTAAAAATACTACGTTCTCCTTGCTACAGATGTCAAAGACGAAAAAATGCACCAACTGTGAATTCAAAGCCTAACATCTGACCCCAATTCTGCAAACGGAAGCCGGTCTCTGGCCGTTAACCCTGGAGTGGGCCCCAGCCGGTGTGCTAACACTGCGCAGGCCTGTCCACAGCGGACCCCCGCCCCAGAGGCGCTGGATGGCGACACTGCCTGCGGACAGTGGGGCCCCTGCCCTCTGGCTTCCCTTCCGCTGGTCACTTTTGCCAAGGACAGCCTGGGGACCGACCGGGAAAGGAGCAGAGGGCGGCTCCACCATCTCTCCCCAGGAAACGCTGATGGAGCACTTCCGGGTCGGGCACGTGCCCTCACACACCCCGAGCAAGGCCGGCAGAGGGCAGCAGCGGAGCCATCAGGAGTCGGGCGGAGGCATGAAGCACGGAAGGAAAGGCGGCTGGCGGGCTGCAACTGAGAACTTCCGGAAACCACGGTGGGGCCCCCAGACAGATGACGCGCCATCACACAGAATGTCTGGCTCCTCGTCTGGCAGAAGGGAAATCGCCCACAAGGCACAAGGTGCGGTCTGTGCGTCTTGTGTGCACCCGAGCAGCAGCGCGGAGGCCTCACCTCCCGAAGATGGCCCGGCCACAGCTTTGCTCCAGGGCTGCCCTGTGTCGCTGCAGAAGGAACCCGCCTCTCAGGCTAACCCGCAGCCCAGCGCAGGGGAGCACCCTTGGTCACGAAAGGGGGCAATGGCCTTGGCGTGGGGGGCGAGCTCCCCCTGCGCCGCTGGGAGCCGGGCAGGCAGTGAGCACTGATGGGCAGGGTGCCTGAGGGGCGCAGGCTCTTCCTTGGGCAAGAAGGGGGAGGAAGGAAACACGTTCAGCCGAGGAAGGGGGTGCGCGGCAGGCAGCTGTGGGGGCTGCGGGGGCCGGGCCTGACAGGTGAGCCCCGGGGTTACAGAACGCACGTCGTGAGGACGCCCTTCACTTGATCACAGAAAGCGCCTGGCGCTGCCCAGACATACTCCAAATACAGACGACCTCGCAAAGACTAAGGCCTGCCTCGAGAAGACACCTACAGAGTAAAGCCAAGTTTTAATCAAACTTTACTGAAACATTAAAGTCTCTCATTACCCGCCAACACGGGGGCTTTGGAAGCAAAGTGGCCCCGCAGCTCTAGGTCTGGCGCGGGGCACCCGGCTCTGCGGCGGCTCGGCTGAGGGTCTCCTGCCGCCCGGCGCCGGCACGCGCGCCACACTCACCCCCGGCCTCCCCGCCGCTGTCGCCACTGTCCTCGTCCTCACTTTCGCCCTCAGCTCCCTCATCGCTGTCGTCTTCCGACTCGGGCTCCTCCAGCCACTCCTGAGCTCCTTTAAAGCAAAAGCACACGTTCAAACAGCGCAGCAGGGATTCCAGCCTCCCATCAAGAATCGCGTCCGGGGCGCCTGGGGGGCCCAGTCCATTCGGCGTCCGACTTCGGCTCAGGTCATGATCTCACGGTTCGTGTCTGTGCCGACAGCTCGGACTGGAGCCTGCTCCTGATTCTGTGTCTCCCTCTCTCTCTCTGCCCCTCCCCTGCACATGCTATTTCTCTCTCAAAAATAAACATTAAAAAAAATTGTGGGGGGGGATTGCTTGGGGGGCTCAGTCGGTTGAGCATCCGACTTCGGCTCAGGTCATGATCTCACGGTTCGTGTCTGTGCCGACAGCTCGGACTGGAGCCTGCTCCTGATTCTGTGTCTCCCTCTCTCTCTCTGCCCCTCCCCTGCACATGCTATTTCTCTCTCAAAAATAAACATTAAAAAAAATTGTGGGGGGGGATTGCTTGGGGGGCTCAGTCGGTTGAGCATCCGACTTCGGCTCAGGTCATGATCTTGCGGTTCGTGGGTTTGAACCCCGCGTCGGGCTCTGTGCTGACAGCTCGGAGCCTGGAGCTGCTTCTGATTCTGTCTCCCTCTCTCTCTGCCCCACCTCAAATCATACTCTGTCTCTCTCAAAAATAAATATTGAAAAATATAGGAAAAAAAAATTTTTTTTTTTTTTTTTGAAGAATCGCACTGTCAAAGTTAGCCCATGCTCCGGCACCTCTGGACGCCAGAAGGAAACATGCTGTTTTCTCCGGTTCAGAGAGCAGAGGCAACGGTACAAGACCCACCCCCCACCCCCACCCCCCAGTTTTGTCCTGCAGTCCCAGCTCTAACCTAGTCTTGCTCAAAAACTAATGAACCTTGCACACGGACAAAGGGCCACGTAGTGCCTTCCACTGAAAGCGTGGACTTGAGCTCCGTATTCAGTGTCTGCTCGTCAGGAAAGGAGCGGTAGCTGGCATCCAGCAGCCGCCTGCATACAGTGTGGGTGTGAGGGACTGAGGTCTGGATCGGAGCAGAGGCAGCCTGGACGCCCCCCAGCAGGTGTGCCCCAGACGCCCGGTCCGCCCTCGCGTGCTCACAGGGGCTGTGGACGCTGGACGGGGGCTCCCTAAGACCGGTTTCCTAGGATGCGCTTCCAAGAAGCACTGAGCAGGTCTGAGGCTCCCCAAGCGAAGCTCGCAGCCACGCCCTCAGCTCCCAGAGCAGGGACGGACGTGCCCAGGACAAGGCGCCTCGCCATGGCCACGGCCCACCCTTCTGGGAGCGGCCACAGAGCTGAGGGCACCTGGGTATCGCTCACGCAGGCTCAGTGGCACAGGGCAGACCTGAGTGGCCCTCGTGGACAGACAGGACAGAAGCTTTCTTTGGGTTCCCACCCCGACTTACAGAGGATCTGACCTCCACCCGCTCACCTGGGTCCATCTCCACCAAGGCCGTCCACTCCTGCATCTTGTGGAGATCCAGGCAGTACAAGTCGCTGAGGGTGACCTGGCGGTCACCTGCCTCAAACATGCCCCCGTAGAGGTAGAGCCGCCCGTGCTTCACGGCCAGCATGGCGTTGGAGCGGGGACACGGCTCCACCACGGGGCCACTGGCTTCATCGGGGCTGTCATCCTCGTCCGACTGCGGCTGCCCGGCCGGGCCCGGGGCAGCAAGAACCTGTTTAATGGTGACCACGGTCCCGTCCTCCGTGACCACCTCTCTGACCACCTCCAGCGGCTCCTGGGCACCGGCCCCACCATGTTCCTGCTTGTCAGCACCTTCAGGCTCTGTTTTTTTGCCCCTTCTCCGTTTCTTCTTCTCGGACTTGGGTCCCTGTCAATCAAAAGCAAGGCCGTGTGCTTTAGCAGCAGACAGCGGTGGGCGGGCAGTGTCCTCAAGTGACCTGGGGGCGAGGCAACCCCCCCAAGGGGGGCTGGACCACGTGCCTGAAGCACCCCACCCTAGTCCCCCCTGTTCACCCACGGGCACCAAGTCTCTACCTGGGGTGACCCTCAAGGAAAAGGGCAGGGAGGCCACAGCCTAGACCTTGGTCGCACATCTACCGAATGCCCAGCAGAGATGGCAAAGCTCTTCACCCAGAGAGGGGTCTCTGCCAGAGTGGGCCGCCTCCTTAGGCCTCAAGGCCTCTGATGCCAACAACTCATCTGGACCTGAAGTCCCAGGGGACCCCAGTGCTGGGAAGGTGCGCCCCTGCCCGCAGTGACGGTAAAGACACTGGGAACTCACACGGAGCCCCACAGAGGGATGGGGGGGTGTCCACAACAGGGCTGCATGTCTGGCCTATGACCGCCTGGGCGTGTCTCTACCTTCAGATGCCCGGCAAACCAGCGGTTCCTGGCGGCGTCATAGAAGTGCAAGTCGTTGAGGAAGTCCCCCTCCAGCCTCTCCTCCTCTTCCTCGTCACACACACCCCCGAACAGCAGCGTCTGATGGTTCGGAGTCACGGCCACCGAAAAGCCAGATCTCGGAGTGGGCTTGGCTCCCGCAGGGTTAATACGAGTCCATCCCCATTTGCCTATTGCAGCGGGGACACAGGGGAGAGGGAGGTGACCGTGGGCACCCCCAGGGTCCCCTGGCCTCCAGTGACCGGCACAAGTGGAAACACAAGACTGCAGGTAAAAGTGCACCGAGTTCACGCGCTTTGGTCGCTCTGCAGAAACGGAACACGGCTCGCCAGGCCCCGGGTCTAACCAGCCTGCTGCAGGGGTCCCGCAGACACCATGTCCGCCGAGCGCTTCCCAGCTGCAGCTCGCAGGCCAAGTGCCAGGAGACCCTGGCGCTGCGCCCTCCCCGTGGTGAGGACCACTGCCCAAGGCCGCAGACGCCCAGCTCTCCCGCCTGAGACCTCTACACCCACTCCTCTCTCAGCACCCGCCAGGTTCACACGGTAAAACCGCAACACGTAATCCAGCCCGAGACTCGCGGCCAGGCCACCAGCAGCCGCGTGCTCTTGGGGGCGCACAAGGGAACGACCGACAAGCAGCGGCCCCCACCCTCTCAAGCAGGGGGGCTCCTGGCTCGACGCCGCATGTGCTTTCAGGTCAGGCCGTCCCAAACACCCCAGAGGGTGAACACTCCGGCTGCCCCTGCTGTACGGACAGTCACTAGGCTTATCCACAGAACGCCCGGTCTGCCCACGCAGGCGAGGACTCGCCCACACCCTGGCCCAGGGTGCAGGGGCCTGTCGCCCCCCTCCCCCCCATCCCAGCCACAGGGCCCTACCCTGCTGCCTGCAGGAACCCGCGGCCCACCCTCCACACGGCCCACGCACCTTCCCTTCCGTCCGCAGGCTGCAGCAGGAACATATCGGAATGCTGCGTGCCCCTGTCCACGTCCTTCTTGACTCTCTGCAGAAGGAGCCGGGAGACTTGTGAGAACTGGCTGGGTGCCACCCACAGTGTCCCACATGGTCCCCTCAGGCTTGTGGTCTTGCTTCTCGCTGGGAGACGGGGTGGGGGAGGGGAGCGCTCGGAAGCCTTGCTTCGGACCAACTTCAAAGAAGTATGAACTACGACCCCTTCAATTCTGACCTCACCGAGCAGATGGAATAAAAACGTTGGTTATCGTTTATTAATTATTCAGAATAGATTTTAAATTTAAAAGCCCACCGCTCTAATGACCACTGTGGTGCCAGGAACACGCCAGCACCGTTGCTGGTGCATCCACGGCTTCTGCAGCTGCCCGGGTCGAGGCGGAGGGGGCTCCACCAGAGCCCACGGGGACCTCTCCCGAGGCCACAGGAAAGCCATCTGCCATCGGCAGCTCCCCCAGGGCCCCAACCCCTTCATCTTTCAGTCTGTGAGCTCAGGCTGCACTGCAAGGACCAAGTCAACGCTCCGAGCAGCAGGCAGCCGGCCCGGGACTCTCCGCGGCCGTGATCTCCGGTGCTCACACAGCACCTAAACATTACGGTTCTGAAAAACGTGCAGCAAAACGGCCATCCTATGGGGAGAGGCTTGGGTAATGTTAATTTCATCTTTGTCTTTACCCTCTAAATCCCTCATTTTTAACCAACTTGAATTTCAGGTGAGTTTTACATTTACAGGCAAATCGAGTAGTAGTTTTCCTGCAAATAACAACCTCTGTGTGTGTTATGTTGCTAATTTAGGACCAAATGCTGATTAAGCCCTACCAATAACTAATAACTTAATTAAGAATAAAGACCATAGTTCATTCGGATTTCCTCAGTTTCCCCCAGCACCCCTTCTTGTTCCAAGACCCCGTGTGGCATGTGTGGTCGTCGTGAGCCCCCAGGCCCCGCTGTTTCTGAGGACCTTCAGCGGCTATGACGTGCAGGTCAGCGGTCCATCTACAGACCCTTGTCCGACCTTCTCTCACGACCAGACATGGGCTTCTGGGTGGGCCCCTCTCATCCGTCACACTGGGGGGGCACACCGTCACGGTGACTGATCACCGCTGCTGACGTGGCCACAGGGCTGTCAGGTCATCACCCCCTCCCCCTCCCCCCAGCTTTCCACAGTCCTCCTGGAAGGACAAGTCTGCACGGCCCTACTTAGTGAGGGAGTCACGCTCCAGGCCTCAAGGGCAGAGCGGCTACGCAATTCACGTGGAACTCTGCACAGGCATCAGTCCCTTCTCCCCCATTTATCCTTTTAATCGTTTGTTTCTAACCACACAGACTTACGGCCTTCGACGTTGCGCTGTCGGCTATAATCCAATCCACTTTACTCACTCGGGGGCCAGAACCTGGTTCCAGCCTCGGCCACTGGAAACCCTTCCGGCGCTCGTGTGTCCCTCTGACACAGCCCATTGGTGCAGGTTTCCCAGAAGTGCTTCCTCCGGCTGGGCCACGAGACACCCCAGCCTCTCCCTGTGCACCCCCAGCCCCGGGCTTGGCCGCTTTCCCAAGGAGCACCGGGTCCTGTCCCCAGAGGT
This sequence comes from Hyaena hyaena, assembly GCF_003009895.1. Lineage (NCBI taxonomy): Eukaryota > Metazoa > Chordata > Mammalia > Carnivora > Hyaenidae > Hyaena > Hyaena hyaena. Next base: position 9,524,725 of record NW_024080633.1, read on the forward strand.
GGGGTCAGAAGCTGAGATGTGGGCACGGGGAGCGCTCGCAGCCGCTGGGCACTGTTGCTCCCAAGCCCTCCCCACGGCAGACCCAGGAAGTGCGCGCGCAGGCTTTTTTCCCTCTCCCCCACGGTGGTGTGCTCCCTGCAGGCAGGGAGATCGTTTCCTTCTGGAAAACAAAGCCACGCCCCCACTGTCCCAGGAAGGGACACGTGCCCTGGGTATCCTAAGGCCAGGGAGGCGCAGTTTAGGGCACGTGTGGGGAGCCACCTGAATCACAGGAAGTGAAAACCAGGGGTCCAGCTCAGGTCACGAACTCACAGTTCGTGGGCTCGCGCCCCGCGTCAGATTCTATGCTGACAGCACAGAGCCTGCTTGGGATTCTCTCTCGCCCTGTCTCTCTACCCCCTCCCACTCATGCTCAGTCTCTCTCAAAAATTATAAATAAAGGTCAATTTTTTTAAAAAAATTGCAACGAGACCCCACCAGACATCCACCAGAAAAGCCAAGAATAAAAACTCTGGTGGGATCAAGCGTTGGCAAGGGTGTGGGGCAACCGCTGCGGGAAGGGGTGTGACACTCTGCACCTGGGTCCCAAGGAGCCCTACTCCTGGGCACCTGCCAGAGAAAGGAGAACGCAGTGCCTCACGGTGGCCCGCATGAGAACACACATCGCGGCTTTGGTCGTGATGGTCAGAAACCGGAAGGGGCCCCGTGTCGCCAACAGAGATGCGAGAAACCGATGTGGCCGCCAGAGTGGCAGAGCGCTCGGTGTGAAGCAGGCGGCTGAGACGCGCGGCGGGGACGGACCTCACGAGCGCACTGCAGCACCCCCTGCACTTTTCTCTGAGACGCGTCCAGAAAGATGGGGGTGGGGGGAGAGCAGCACAGCCGCAAACGACTGTGGAGAAGCAGGAACAGCAGAGCACAAACCACAGAGGTGTCCAGGTGGGGACAGAAGCGCTCGCTGACCTTAAGTCACTCCAGGTCAGAGAAATTTTGAAAACACGAAGGCTAAGAGCGAGCCAGCAGTGAGCCAGCAGTGAGCCACCACCTCATCCCCCACGGGCTCACAGATGTGTACAGGCCGGCGTGGTGTGCCCGGAGGCCATGGCAACTGCCCCCCGTGTGGACGACATGCCGCAGAGCGGGCAGGAGCCACACAGGTACACGCGCACCCAGAGAGGTGTGCAACAGCAGTCACTGCAGCTGGAACAAGTGGCCTGTTGCACACGGAACACCACACGGCAGCTGGGGTCTCTGGTCAGGAATGAAGACCCACCCTGCCACCGGCCCGTCCGTCCCAACACAGAATTGTTCACACTGCAGCGTTCAGGGCATATGGGTTAGAACGTAATATAGCCGAAAAATCTCAGTATGTTCATGGGGCGGATTAACACGCATCCATTTCTACCTCAATAAAAAGCGTTTCTATTAAGCCACATGCAATATTCTTGGGAACTTTTCATTCTTGGTGCAAGTGAAAAAGGCAACAGAACAGAGTGCGTCTGTTTTCCTCCATGTCGCATCTTACCTGCTTCGAGTAGCCCCCGTAGATGACAATGCTGCCCTGGGGAGTGACAGACATCTGGCAGCCGGATCTAGGGGAGGGGCCAGCCCCCGACGGGCACAGCCGACTCCACGTGAACGTGTCCAGGTCAAAGGCATACACGTCATTGTAGTAGATGTAATCTCTGGTTGTAACACGGTGACACAAAAAGACAGTGACATTAAAAACTGGACCTGATTAAATTCAAGGTAAACTTTCTACCATCTGTAATAAGCTCCCAGTTTAAACCCACACGAAAGGGCTGGAGGCACATGTGAGTTCGTATCTGGAAATTAGAGATAACGCTAGCTTACAGAAATTCAGTAATTCGCCTGGATCTGAAAGCGTTTTTAATCTGGAAGTGATACTATATTTCCTTACAAAGTTTACAAAATCACAATCTTGCAAACAATTGCATTAGGTTACCGTGCTCCTGGATTAGAGACTCGGGCAAATCCTCAGAACGGAATATGTGCAGCTGGGCCAGGGCTGTGAAGAGACCCCGAGCCGGGTAGGGAGCCGGGCAGCAGCAAGGGCGCCCACGGCCCTGCCTTGCTCAATGCTCCAGGGACGCAAGCTGCGCAGGACTCACATGCAGAAGGGCCTGGAGAAGGGGCCCCGTGGGTGGGACAGCAGTTGCCGGGCCTGAATCGTGGCGGGAATGCTGCCCCCTGGTGTCACTTCACACACAGCCACGGGCAAAGCCAAGGGGCCTGGGGTCAGAACTACAGCGGAACATACGAGGTGCTCCCCAGGCACTCCAGGCAGCCAGCCAGGCCTGAGGTGGGAAATTCTACCACAGTCCAAGCACTCGTGTCTTTCCCACTGCAGCTAGCCCAAGTCTGGCGCCTGCGGCCAGCACGCGGAAGGGCCGGCACAGGCCGGTTTGCTGTGCTGTGCACTCAAACGCCATGCACAGCATGGAACACCGGCACCCACAGAAATGCGCCTTCTGGAGGACGGCGTTTCATACGGGAATGAGGAACATGGAGGGGCACGGTTCTGAAAGGCTTCATTACAGTCTCCTGCTTCCTCGCATTTCACGTTGCAGGTTTTCAGTAAAAAAATTCTATTCTGCACATAAATGTCAATTTCGGTTTTAAAAAGCCAGAGTAACGTGTTTAGTGTGGAAGATTTCTTTCCTAGTATTTTTTTTTTTGGTCCTGTGTATTTGAGTAAGATAACAGATAATAGCTTTGAAAACAGTTCTGCTTCTGAAAAAGCTGCGAATCGCAACCACTATACAACTTGACCCGCTTTCTAACCCGCGCCCACTTCCGAAGTGCGGACACAGTAACCTGTGCTCCCTTCGGCAGAGCTACACGATAACCCGCGAGTTCCAAGGAGCAGGGCTTGTGCTGGTCTCCCCATCCTGCACCCGTGCGGTGCTGAATTAATGCACCAACGAACTCATGAATCTGTGTGTGACAAATAATCCTTTGTTTAAAAAAAAAAGAATAATACAGGACAATCCCTTGGGAATAAGCTTTTCAAACCAGCCCGGGCTCCCTCACCCAAAGTGGCGGTAACCAACCGACCGCCGGTGGGGCGGGGCTCCGGAAACGAGCCATCTCTCGTGGAGGCCACCTTCTGCTGGGTGTCCGTTAGCGTCCCTTACCCGGGACGTGGGACCAGGACCCGCCCGCCAGCAGGAGCGTCTTGCGGACACAAGATGAAAGCATTACGACACCCAAGTTACACCTCGGAGAACACAGAATCACCTGTTTCACTTCACTTATGCTTTTAAGATCCTCTCCAAATGCACAGAAGAGTTTATCTCCCCTTCTGTCAATTAATAACACGTCTTTATTCACGAAGAAAAACTGCAGCTTTAATTGAGCCAAATCTACACCCCAAACCCCTACTAAGACCACGCTGAGGGGATAAGAAAAACTACAAGGCTCTGCCTAACTCACCCCAGGTCCCCTCTTCATATCCATGTACAACAATTTATTCATGAGCCAGTAATTATCAGAAAAAACTTGGGCAAACAGACCCATAACGTGACAGCAATGGAAGCAATGCCATGACAGCTAATGAACTGATCGCTCTTCTCCCTAAAGGACCAGGAGACGGAAGCGGAGAACACGCCTGGAGAGACACCCCACCCGCCTTTCTCCACGTGGGGCCCGGTCAGCGGAAAAGCACGCAATCGCAGCCTCCGTCAGGCACGGCACCAGCCCAGCCGTCGACACGACATGGTGCGCAGCAGGATGGGGCAGGCACACTGATCCGTCACCACGCGCCTTGTTTCTCTGGACTGAACGAAGGACACTCGAGAGGCTATCGTGTGGACAACAGGCTCCACAGACAGACGACCCGCTGGCCCGACCCGGAGCGCACACACGTGGCATACGTGAACGTGGCAGGCGTACCAACGTGGCCACAGCACAGAGGCGCAGACCTGCCTGCAGAGCGTGAGTGGCGCTGGGGCCCCCTGGCCAGCCGCAGAGGCATCACCGGCAAATGTGCAGACACACAGACGCTCAGACCCCACCTGGGCCCACTGAGTCAGCCACCAGAGGGTGGGGCCCGCAATCAGTTTTAACACCCCCCCCCCCCCAGGGGATTCTGTCTAACCCTGCGTTAGACAGATGTGCCCATACCGTCTGTGGGCACGGCATGAAATAAAGACGCAGAGCCCCTGGTCCGGGAACTATTAAGAATTTCAAGGCTGCCTCAGCTGCATATCCATGAAGCTGGCTCAGGTTTTAGGGGCTGGGCAGCCTTTTCCACTTGTACTCAGAACAGTGCTTCCCACAAAAGACCCACTCCTTTCTGTTTCAGGAAAGAAAGGGGTCCTGCTATCGGTACTAACCTTGCACTCTCGTGGAAGCCACCGAACAGTATTAACTGTCTCTTCCAGGCTACCATCCGATGTCCACTCCGACCTGAAGGGCCTCCTGTTGATCTAAAATGGAGGGGGGGAAAAAAGAGCACTTTTTACACCGACTTCTGTTTCACAAGCACTTACTGAGTACCATTTATCGGGACCACCGGCTGGACCATCCTGAGTCTCGCTAGCTGCTGTACCTGTGGAGAGCCAGGCTCTACGGCCCGGGAGCAAAGATTTCTCAGAGGGACTTAAATACCGACGCTGGGCTCCATTAAAACAGCAAACCTCAGCTCTTCAAAATAAACCACTGTACAGTAAAACAGCCAGCGGTGAAGGGGAGGAACCTCGGTTTCTGCAAACACACACCTCACCAATGACTTGCGCCCAGAAAACAAAGAATTCTTACTATCTGATGAGTAAAATAAACCCAATAAAATTACAGGCAAAAGACTGGAACAGAATGTTGAAATAAACACAGGAAAGAAAAGACACACAAACAGCCAATAAAAACAGAAAAAGAAAGTCAACACCGTCGCTCATCAGTCGTCAGTCAGCAAGCCGCAAGCACAGTGCGCCCCGTGCCGAACCAAACCGAGCAGAGCGTCCGCTCGCTCACGCGGCACCGCGGCAGGGGAAGGTTAGCACGAGCGCCAGGACGTGTCGCACGCCGTGAGGCGCTCCTGGCGCCCAAGCCAGCAACGGGATGCCAGGTACTTACTCAGAGGTGAAGACACGAAGGCACAGGAAGACCGACACACATAGTTTAGAGCAGCTTATTCCTCACTGTCAAACCCCGGAAGCAGCCAGGAGATGCTTCAATGGGTGAATGGAAACAAGCGCGGCACCTTCTCACCACGGAGGGCTGCCAGCTACAGAGAGGGCACACGCGGTGCGCACGGGCCTCGTAACCTCATGCTCAACGGAAGCGGCATCGGAAGCGGCATCGGAAGGGCACGTCCTGTGTGATTCCACTTGTGATTCCACTTGCGGGAGAGTCTTTAAAAGGCAAAACCAATCTGTGGTGATGACAGCAGTTGCCTGGGGCCAAAGATTACAAGGGGCGAGAACTTTCTGGAGTGATGAACACCTTGTCTGTCCTGAGTATGGTCGTGGTTACACGGGTGCGTGTATTAGCTGAGGCGCCTCTAACTGTCCACCTAAAAGGTAGGCGTCTTATTGAATGTGATTCTATCTCGTTAAAACTGATACAAAAAAATACACAGCAATAAATAACCAACAGAAGGGACTTCTGAGTTCTGGTTCAGCATTCAAGGGACTTGGAAGTCACCAATGTGTCCCAACAGGTAGCCAGAAAAGTAGACAACTCTTCTTGAGCCCCCACAGAGGGAGGGACACGGGGCAAACTGCTGGCCCCCAAATGAGAGATGGACAGGTGCACACAGAAGTCCCACTTCCAGAAGCAGAGGCTCAGGAGCGAAAACGGCAGGAATCGGCTCGACAGGCAGGCCTGGACAAGCTGCCGGAGGTCAGTGCGGCAGCTCAGAGAGCGAAAAAGTCCAGGGGCACCCGTGACGGGCCCCACAGTGCTGTGCGATGTGCTGCTAGGAGCTCAGCAGGTTCCCACAGGAAACGTCCCCGACTCACCCCCGGTCTCCTGGCAGGGAAGGGGGGAAGGGGCCACCGTGACGTGTGCAGGCCTGCCCTCGGGGAAAACCAGCTAAGGGGAGCCCCCCCCCCGTACCCTGCGGGAGGACAACCCGCACCAAGCTGACCTGGAGGAGGGGGCCCGGGCGTGCCAGCCCACCCAGCCCACCCAGGAAGGGCCGTGCTTGTGCAGTCCCCAGCCCGGAGGCGCGGGCTCCACAAAGGACCCAGACCTCATCACAGGGGTGGAGAGGGCTTCCCCTTCTGAACACCACACCGCGTTACACCCCTGACCTATGTACGGCAGCTCCTTCTAACTGGTCCATCACGTCCTGCTAGCGGGGAAACACGGCACCCCAAAAGGCAAAAAGCACACTCGGAAGGTTCCCAGCAAGCACCAGAAGCAGACAGGCAGGGGTGCGAGAATAAGAGACCGGGAATTGACCAAGTGTGATTAACGCGCTAAGGGCTGCAATGGCTGAAGCAGACGGCAAGCAGGACAGGTGGGCAATGTCAGCGGCGAGGCGGAAATCCGAAGAAGAACCAAGAAGAGAGATCAAACCAGCCACAGAAACGGAGACCACCTAGCATGCCTCCAATGGGCTCGTGAGCAGGCTGGACACGTTTAAGAGCCCGGAGCCGGGGGACACAGCAACACGGAGCTCGGAAACCAAACACCAAGGAGAACCAAGCCTGAAAAGACCAGAATAGAATATCCGAGGACCGTGGGCCGCCTACGCTGCAGGTGTAACACAAGCACAGAAGCTGTGCCAGAAAGAGAAGACACAGGAACGGAAGAAAAAGAGGAAACAATGAGAATTTCCCCAAACTAAACTCTGCCATCAAACGACAGATGCAGGAAGGCTGGAGAGCACTGAGCAGGACAGATGCCAGGAAATGATACCGAGACGTGTCATTTTCAAGTTACAGAAAACCAAAGACAAAGGAAAAATCCTGGAAGCAGCCACAGGAAAGAACACCTTACCCACAAAGAAACAAAGGTAAGAATTACATCCAACTCTTGCTCAGAAACTGAGGCGGCAAGAAGAGTGGAGAGAAATATTCAAAGTGGGGAGAGAACTCTGTGCTCCGCAAAAGCCGCCTTCAAAAGTGAAGAAGAAATGAGACTTTCTCCAACAAACCAAACTTAAAGGATGTGGCTGCCTCGCAAGAAATGTTAAACGGTCTTTTAGAGGAAATAAAGTAATAACATGGGTTAAAAACTTGAATCTACAAGGAAGGAAGAGAATTGAAGAAATAAGTGATGTCAAAATAAAAACATTTTATTTTTCTTAATCGGAACTGATCTATCGAGTAACACTTTGCTCACGGCCACAGGAGCTAATGCACTTGACCGTGTGTCCCTCTGTACACACGTTCTTACGCAGGAGTCCGTGTCAGTGAGATGACAGCAGTCACACCGGACGAGAGAAGGAATTAGGATTATTTTGCTATTTCAAGGTATCCACGCTACTCAAGACATGGAACCGTGTTACTGAGAGCAGACGTGGATTAGCTGTCAATGTAAGCCACTGAAAGTAGTAAAAAATAACATGCTAAGAAAGGAGGAAAACGGGATCCTGTAACACGCTCCGTTTAAACTGCAAAAACACAACAAAAAAAGTCAGGCAAACAGAAGAACAAGGAATAAGGGCAACAACAGAAAATAATAAATTCAGCAGATATTGATCTAATATCACTTTCAATGTTAATTGATCTAAATACACCAATTAAATGACAGAGGCTGTCAGAGTAGATCGAAACACAAATCCCAGCTACGTGTGTCCATCCACAAGTAACCCTGTAAACATAAAGACACTCGCACATGAAGAGTGAACACAGGGAGAATTAATTAGCTTCCATTACCTGACCACTAAGCAAAGAAAAGTAAGAGTAACTATGTTTCAGACAGAGCCGACTTCAAAACAAGGGAAGTTACCAGGGACCTAAACCGCCTTTCCACAAGCACACAGCTGTCAGTTCTTAACATGAACACACCCAACAACACAACATCAAACTATGTGAAGCAAAAAGAACAGAAATGCAAGGAGAAAAGAGACATCTGCCATCGCAGGTGGAAAATTCAGTGCCTCTCTCTCAAAAATGGACACGGCAGCATAAATCCGCAAGGACAGAGCTGGACTCAACCCACTGTCCATCACCGGAACACAACAGCCATCTACAGGCTGCTTCACCCAACAAGGGGCAGAACACACGTTCTTCTCACGCTCACATAGGACATTCACATGACAGACCACATTCTGGGCCAGAAAACACACCATTCACTAACCGAAAAGAATAGAAATCATACAGTTTCTGCTTTTAGAGCACAGTGGGAATGAACTAGAAACCAGTAACAGAAAGATAACCTACTAAGCTCCCGGGCGCCCCTCTTGATTCTGCCTCTGGTCATGATCTCACAGTTTCTGAGTTGGAACCTGAACCCCGCATCAGGCTCCATGCTGACAGTGCAAAGCCAGCTTAAGATTCTCCCTCTCTCTCTGCCTCTGCCCCTCCCCAACTTGTACTCTCACTCAAAGTAAATAAACCTAAAAAAAAAAAAAAAATAGATGGGAAATCTCAAAATATGCAGATTAAACAACATACTTTTAAATAACGTGGGTCAAATTAGACATAAGGAGAAATTTTAAAATGTTTTGAACCAAATGAAAATAAAAACATAATTTATCAAAAGTTGTGGGATAGAGTGAAATGTATAGTATTGAATACACATATTAGAAAAGAAGTAGGATTTAAAGTCAATAATCTAAGTTTCCACCATAGGAAACTAGAAAAAAGAAGAGGAGACTAAACTCAAAGCAGAAAAAAAGATATAAGAGTTAGAGCACAGAGGTGCCTGGGTGGCTCAAACGTCCAACTTTTATTTTTTTAACTTCTTAAAAAAATGTTTATTTTTGAGAGAGTGCAAGCAACCACATAGCAGTGAGTAAGACCGAGGATTCAAAGCAGGCTCCACACTGACAGCAGCAAGCCCAGCGTGGGACTCAAACTCATAAACTGCGAGACTATGACCTGAGCCAAAGTCAGACACCCAACCAACTGAGCACCCTGGCACCCCAAACATCCAACTCTAGATATCAGCTCAGGTCATGATCTCACGATTCATGGGAGGGAGCTCCACATCAGGCTCCGTGCTGACAGAGAAACCTGCTTTGGGCTCTCTCCCCCTCTACCCCTCCCCTACTCTCTCTCTCTCTCTCTCAAAATAAACACTTAAAGAATTAGAGCAGAAATTAATATTTTTGAAAACAATAAAGAAAAATCAACAAAACCAAAAGCTAGTTCTTTGAAAAGATAGACAAAATTAATAGGCCTCCAGCCAAGCTAAGAAAAAAGGGGGGAGAACCCAAATTACTAATACCAGAAATGAAAGAGGGGACATCACTACAGATCCCATAGAAATAAAAAACATCAATAATAGCCAAAAAAGCAATACTATGAATAACTCTATGCCCATAGACTGGGTAACCTGGATAAACTATACTAATTCCTTAAAAAGACAGAATTTACCAAAATCCACACAAAAAGTAGACAATCTGAATAGGTTTACATCTATTAAAGATATTAATAATCTTCCAAAACAGAAAGCACCAGGCCCAGAGGGGCTCACTGGTGAATTTTACCAAACATTTAAGGAAAAAAATTGTACCAATCAATCCTCTACAACCTCTTTCAGAACATAGCTTCTGTCCTCTATCCAGCACTACTCTATACCAAAACCAAAGACATTACCAAAAAAGACTACAGCATCTCTCAGGAACAGAGATCAAAAACTCTCAATATTAACAAACTGAATCCGAAAAAAGTATAAAAGGAATTATACACCATGACCAAGTGGGATTTATCCCGGGTACACACCAAGGCAAGTTTCACACTCTAAAATCAGTTAATAAGACCCATCACACCGAGAGACTAAGAAAAATTACCGGATCATACTGACAGATGCGTAAAAAGTATCTGTCAGAATCTAACAATGATTCATGATAAACTCAGTAAACTAGGAACATAGAAGGAAAAGACAGAAAACTGTCTGTTTGCAGTTGACATGACCTATGTAGAAAATCTAAAAGAACAGGGGCACCTGGGTGGCTCAGTCGGTTAAGCGTCCGACTTTCGATTAGGTCATGATCTCGCGGTT
>NW_024080633.1:9535435-9542560 GCF_003009895.1 Hyaena hyaena
CTCTCTCTCCTAGAAATAAATAAAACATTAAAAAAAAAAAAATTAAAAAAAAAAAAGATCTATTTAAGGAAAACTACAAAACTATGATAGACAAAAATCCAAGAACTAAGTAAATGGAGGAATGTTCTGTGTTCACGGATAGGAAGACTCAGTATTTCAAGATGTCAGCTCTTCCCTTGATCTATGGAGTCAATGCAATCGCAGTCACCTTGCCAGCAGCCAGGGCAAACCGATTCTAAAGTTTATATGGAGAGATAAAAGACCCAAAACAAGCAACACATTATTTAAGAACATAGTTGGGAGACAGACCTACCTGACCTCAAGACTCACTATAAAGCTATAGAAACCAAGACAATGTGATGCTGGAAAAAGTTTAAACAAAGAGATCAATGGGACAGAACAGAAAGCCCAGGGTTAGACCCCCAAGAACACAGTCAACCGACCTCTGGCCGAGGAGCAAAGATGGTCTCCCCAACTCATGGTGCTGGTTACTGGACACCCACGTGCCAAAGAATTAAACTAGACACAGACCTCACTCCCTTCACAAAAATGCATCACAGGCCTAAATGTAAAGCAACGGATTTGCTGGACTTTATTAAAATTTAAAACTTCTGCTCTGCAAAAGGCAGCATCAAGAGAATCAGAAGCCACAGCCTAGGAAAAATATTTTCAGAAGACACATCCAAAAAAGGACCAAAATCTACAAACAAGCCTTAAAACTCAACAGTAAGAAAACAAACAACCTGATCTAAAAAGAGCCGACATATCTGGGTACATGTCCTCGAGTCTATGGGTGACAAGCCTTGACCCCTGCAGCACTGCAATCCAGACCCATGTCCTTTCCTCCTGCCTGTCCTCAAATGCTTCACCCCCTGGCCGCTCTCCCCTACGGCCCTCAGCGTATGACTGCCCCTTGGGTGTGTCACTCAAACTGACCAACTCCTCATCCGCAGCAATCAGCCCCAAGGAGTCAACGCGTGTTCCTGGACGCCACGCCATGCTCTGTCCACGCCACCTGTGCGCGCTAGCCTCTGGGCAGCCGAGCACCTGCTGATGGCCACCGGGAAACACACTGCGGAAGCCTTCTTCTTCTGCTCGGCAAGGGCGGCGTGTGTCAGCCCTCTTCATCCCGCACTTGCACGCAGCCCACCAGGGACACTTCTCCCACCTCGATTTCATCTTGCTGGACTCGGTCCCCGAAGGCCATTTTGGAGGCTGCATTTGTCAGCCAGTTGATTTGCTCTCCCTCCTAGCTTTGTATCACCCACAAATTTAACAAGCATATTTTTTTTATCCAAATTCGTGATAAAAATACCAAACGAACAAGGCTCAGAGGAGGGACTGGGCCCGCCACGATACTACCACCCACAGATTCACGCCAAGTGCCAGGCGCTCACCTCAACTGGCACCCTGCACGGTGGCACCAGTGCTCTGGGAGCTGGCTGCTCTCCCCACCCCGGCCCTCTGTGCCAGCTGCCCGGGGGACCACGCCACCCCGCCACACGTCCGAGAGGCCCCGCCGCACGGCCGCATGTTAGAAAGGCTGAGTGAGAAGAAAAACCGCATGCGTGCTGGTAACAAGCAAACTCCTTCTCTGAGGGATTGTCTGATAGAATTCTTTAAAACTACAATCTGGGGAACAGGTGTTCACTCAACAACTAAACCAGTATGGTGGCTTCCGACTCCACTTGGAGAAAAGTTACGCAGGGGAGCCCGAATGCCATGTGAGTCTAAAGGCCCACGCGGGCGTTCCATGCCTCCCAGGGGCCAAGAGGCTCCAGGTCAAGGGCCTCCCATTGGCTTCCTGTCCACGAATCTGACGGGCGTTCTGTCCTCTGGTGAGCCAGGCACGAAACACTCAATTCACTTTTTCTGGCAGCAGCCACGTATCACTGTTTGGTAACCAAAAAGGGAAAATTTTTCTATAAAAAGACTCCACATACCCCTTTAGAAAAATAAAGCCAACCAAAAAAGCCTGTTTATATCTGAATCTCCAACAGGCTCTTTTCAATTGCCGTCACTTCTAAACATAGAGTCTTAGAAAATTAGCAAGTCCTCCTCAGCCAGGTCTCTGTGTGGCGCAAAAACACATGCGTAGCGTGTGGGAGCGAGTGCTTCCAAGTGCGTCCGAGCCACTTGCAGGGGCGTTCCAGCAGGCAGGCGCCGCTCGGCGTCACCCAGACCCTCCGTGGGGACATTTACAGAGGGTGCACGGGCGTCAACTCATGGCGCGGCTCAGCGCACAGACAGTGCTGAGCACCTGTGGGCAAATGCTTCCGTGGGCGCTGGGCAAGCAGACACCTGACGGCACGACACACGCCAGTCCCACGCAAGGCCAGGCAGCCCAGGGTACTTCGTGAGCAAAGGACAACGTGCCCCATGATCCCTGAGAGGCGAGGGAACTCCGTCTAGTGGCTCATCCTCAGAATAGAAGAGGTCCCTTCCCCAAGAATGGCCGCAACGCGGCCGGGGTGGGAAGCATGTACGAGAGGATTTCCCTTTCCCAACAATGTGCCGCTGGAATCGGCCCCACTTTTCCAAGGAACAGCTCAATCAAGCAACAAATTCTGGGCTTAGTAAGTATAATGGTACTAAATCGCACAGTACAAAAACACGAGCGGCAGTCTCTAGCACCCACACAGCCATTCAGACTGCATCCTTGTTTCAACTACGAGTTGATAATAAACTACTACCTGTGGGGTGTCTACCCTCTGCTAGGTGCGCTCCTCTTACGGGTTTTCATTCCTCGCAACAACCGGATGAGCAGATAAGATCTTTTCTTAATCTTTTTTAATGTTATTTACATTTGAGAGACAGAGAGAGAGAGAGAGAGAGAGAGACAGAGAAAGAGGAAGCAAGAGAGCACAAAAGCGCACAGGGGAGGTGCAGAGAGAGAGGGAGACACAGAATCCGAAGCAGCTCCAGGCTCCGAGCTGTCAGCACAGAGCCCGACACAGGGCTGGAACCCACGAACCACAAGATCGTGACCTGAGCAGAAGTCGAATGCTTAACCACTGAGCCACCCAGGTGCCCCTAGCAGATACTATCTTTAATCCCATTGTACAGTTGAGAACATCAAGACCTGGAAGTCAGGAAACACACTAGGCTGGTCAGTGGCAGGGCCAAAATGAAAATGAGACGGTCTGGCCCCAGAACTCACACTTGAAACCACCGATTTAGATGCTAAACTATCCGGAATGAAGCCGGGGAAGTCTGAGCACTAAAGAAATCTACACTTCAAAACCTGACTACTTACCCTAATGACAGTTTAAATGTCTCACAGCCTCTGTGTGTGTGTGAGTGTGTGTGTGTGTGTGTGTGTGTATGTCACACCCCCTTCCTTCCCCAAGCACGTTGAGACTGATGGTGAGTCAACAGGACAGGAGCCCCCCCGGGGGTGTCTACATGCACTCTCACTCCCGGTTTTCCGGGCAGTGGGTTCCACTCACCGCTGCAGGGGAGCCAGGGAGTCCCCAGGCCACGAGCCCCACCACTCACCCCAGAACCTGGAGGGCAGGACACGTGTGTCCACTTTTACCTGCATTTCACGTCCCCAAATTCACTTTAAGATTATGAAGTATGGTCTGATTTCAGCTAACCCGTCACTGTCCCCACACCAGGATCAGACCAAGAATTCTGACCCCTCTGATAATGACTATTCTCCCCTGGGACACTTATTATCCTCAGACAGAGCGTTAACACACACAAAGTGTGTGGGTTACACTGAGGACCAAATGCTCAAATCAAGAGAAAACCGTGTGCGTGCGTGTGCACATACACATTCTCTTACACACTTCTGTGTATTCTTTTCATTCAACCAATTTTTATTGCTCATCTCCTAGGTGTTCAGATGCCCAGAAAACTGTATTAGTCGTCCACAAACGTCCGTGGCAGCGTGACCGAGAGATGGAAGAGTGGAAACCACCCAAGCGCCCATCAGCGAGTGGATGGATGAACAAAACATGACACATCTACACTGCAGCATAGTACTTGGCCACGAAAAGCACTAACTACTGATACAGAATGGCCTTAAACACACGCGAAGTGAAAGTTAGTCACCAGGGAACAAATGCGGGCCCGTGGTTCTGACCGAGGGTGGGTTGGAGGCGGCCGGGGAAGGGGGAACAGGGGTCTTCTGGGAAAGATGGCCAGACCCTCAACTGAGATGACAGGGACGGCCGCCCCAGCGTGTGAACACGGGAAGACCAGTGAATTTCACGCTGGGAGAGTGACTTCACGGCACACGAGCGACACTGGGAAGGCAGAGACTGTGAGGAACGTGCACCCCTTAAGAGGAGGAAGAGAACTTTCTCCACGAGCAAGGGGAGGTCACACGAGGACGCCGCACAGCGGAGGCCGTCTGCGACCCAGGAAGCGGGCCGTCACCGCCAGCGAGCCCGCGGACTCGCAGCCTCCAGGGCTGTGAGGTCAGCCTCCGCCGAAATTCCACAGCCCTGTGGGTTCTCCTGAGCTCGCAGACCTTCCCCGAAATGGCGAGCTCAGTCTCCCCACCTTCCTCATAGATCGGTAAGCAGGGACCATGGAGGCCAGCGGCCCTATTTCAACCGCAGCCACCGTGCCGGTGCACAAATGACCGCATCCAGGCGCGAGGAGCGGCGGCCGCAGCCTGAGCCTGAGCCCGGGCATCAGCGGACGTGAGCCCTCAGGCGCGTGCACTCCGCCGCTGCTGTACCCAGCCCGGGGCCCTGGCCGCCACGGCCGCCACACACAGGGTGGGACTCTCGTCTTGCCACGATTAGCGAAATCCCATAAGCGCTATCTACACAGTCTTACTTGTTAAGGGCCTAAGGAATCTGAAGGAACCCTCTTGCTTACGCGAGAGCAGCAGGCGTCTCCACATCAGTGAACAGTGCTCAAAATCAGCCGAGATCAGTCAGTCACCAAGGCCAGCGGGCAAGCAAGTGGGGCCACCCACGGTGGTCCAGGGCCGCCCGGGTCAGGATCACCGAGTGGGGTGGACAGAAATGAAATAAACGTGGGGGTGCCTGGGAGGCTCAGTCGGTTAAGAAATGAAATAAAGTGCAGAGTCCTGAGCCCCATTCTAAACCGCTCTGAACCAGACTTGCCTTCTGGGGTGAGGAGGGCAGGGAGGTGCGTTTATAAGGCTCCCCAGGCGCTACCCGGCCAGGCAGGTCCAAGAGTCACGAACAGAGGCGTGAGCTCTGGGCCGCGTGCCCGGGCTGCCCGCCCCCACACCACCCGCTCTTGCTGGGACGCCCGACCCTCCTCCCAGGAGTCCTCGTGTGCCAGTAAGGCCAGGAAGTGCCCGCGGCGCGCGAGCTGCCACTGGAGGGAGAGGACCGCCAGCCAACGGGGAGGACGGAGGGCCGGGTGCAGTCGCTGGGGGGACGGGCGAGGGGCGAGGGGACACACGTGGCCTCTGACTCCGCAACCCTCCTTCCAGGCGCCGCCTCGATTTTACTGAAGGGTGAGAAACAGGCCTGACTGGGGAGAAGGAAGCCAGGACCCGAGAGAGGACTACGAAGGAAAGCGAGCCCACCAAAGCCCCCCCGGCACGTCTGAAACGACAGCCGGCAACACGGACTCTGGAGCTCAGGTGAGGCAAACGCAGGATGTCTGGGCTGAGGACGCCCGTCCGGCTCTCGGGGGCAGCACAGGCGGCAGGAATGCGAGGGAGGGGGCCAGGCAGCTGCAAGCGTCGGGGAGCCAGACGGCACCGGGGCCACGTGGGCCTCTGCGCGCGCGCGCACGCACACACACACACGGGCACGCTGGGCTTTCTTCTCGGGAGCATACTGTTCTCCTTCGTGGGCTTTCTGCGCGCGTCTCCGTGTAGAGCGAGAGGGTGCGTTTCTCTAGGGCGCACTCCCATCAGTGCACTCGGGGCCGAGGCGTGCGCACGTGCCCCGCGACAGCGGACTGATGGGTGCTGGCAACATTCGGGCTGCGGACACCCTGTTCGCCCAGCCTCACGGCCCCGGGACAGCACTGACCTCCTTCAGCTGCGGCTTTGCCCCTTCCCATCCCGAGCACCACTCGCTACTTTCCAGAAGCAACGGCTTGAGAATGAGCACACCACATGCAGACCCTGTCGCCCCGCCTGTCACTGTGGTCAGCTGTCCTTGGTCACCGCCTCTCACACAAAAAGGTCCATGGAGTCACATGTGTCATGTCATAAGGCTTCTGGCGCAGTGGGCACCTGTCTGTGGACCTGCCGGGCTCCGTCACACATGGGGGGCCGTGGGGAACTGCTCCAGCGTGACAAGGGGCTGCAGCCTGGACGGTCAAGGCGCCCAGAGTTTCAGGAAGACTGGAGCTCAGTGCCCGAGATGATTAAGGGTGGGGGACAACACGCCAGAGGCAAGGCAAACACAAGCAAAAATGAACTACTAGGACCTCATGAAGGTAAAGAATTCCTGGACAGTGAAGGAAACAATCAGCAAAACTAAATGGCAATTGATGGAATGGGAGAAGACAACTGATATGTGGTAAAATGAAAACCACGCTGAGATCCCACCTCACACCTATCAGAATCTTTAAAATCAACCTCTCAGGAAACAACAGGGTTTGGTGAGGATGTGGAGAAAAGGGAGCCCTTTTGCACCGTTGGTGGGAATGCCGACTGGCACAGCCACTCTGGAAAACAGCATGGAAGTTCCTCAAAAATTTTAAACTAGAACTACCCTGCAACCCAGCAACTGCACTACCAGGTATTTACCCAAAGGATACAAAAATACAAATTCAAGAGGGCACAGGCACCCCAATGGTTATAGCAGCATTGTGTACAATAGCCAAGATATGGAAAGAAGCCAAATGCCCAATGACTGACAAATGGATAAAGACACACACAGGCACACCCTGGAATATTACTCAAAGACCAAAAAAATGAAATCTTGTCATTTGCAACAACATGGATGGAGCTAGAAGATATTATACTAAGTGAAATAAGTCAGCAAGACAAAGACAAATACCATACAATTTCACTCATATGTGAACTGTAAGAAACAAAGCAGATGAACATACGGGGGAGTGAGGAACAAGGGAAACAAACCCCAAGAGACTCTGAATAATAAAGAACAAACTGGGGTGTGATGGAGGAGGTGGGTGGGAGATGGGCTAGGTGGGGGGTGGAGGAGGTGGGGG
>NW_024080633.1:9542869-9801455 GCF_003009895.1 Hyaena hyaena
GGAGGAGGTGGGGGAGGGGCTGGGTGGGGGATGGGCTAGGTGGGGGGTGGAGGAGGTGAGAGGAGGGGCTGGGTGGGGGGTGAGGAGGTGGGGGAGGGGCTGGGGGTGATGGAGGAAGTGGGGGAGGGGCTGGGGGTGATGGAGGAGGTGGGGGAGGGGCTGGTTGGGGGCTGGAGGGCACGTGTCGGGATGAGCACTGGGTGTCGTATGTAAGTGATGAACCACTGGAACCAATACTACACTATGTGTTAACTAAGTAGAATTTAAAAATTTGAAAATGAAAAAATTAAAATAAGTACATGTCTCTGGAGCTCTGCTATTCTAATCAGAAAAAAGAATAGGAGACAACAGAGAGGGGAAATGGGCATCTGTCACCACATAATGTCTCGTGAACACCACTTAGGACTTTCTGCTCCATCAGCAGCTTAAGACATAAGACGCCTGTTAACGATAAACGCGTGAAACGGCAACGCACAGAAGCGCGCAGGTCCCGTAAGCCTCCTCGCAGACAGAACCCAGGCAAAGCTTCCAGGTCTGGGCGCGCAGGCTGCACCTTCCGGTCAGAGGACACGTGCACGCGGCCCAAGCTCACAGCAGCACTCTGCCGGGCGCTCTGCCCCCTCGCTCGCCAGAGCCGAGGTCCTCGCCCAGAAGGGAGGCTGGAAGGGGGACAACTTAGACACCAAGGAAAACGAAGCCCCCGCTCTTCTCGTGCCCCTCGCTCCATCCACACTCGAGCCCAGAGGCTTCGCCTCCGCGGCTCCCGCTAGCTACACTGCACACCTCCGGCAAGCGTTCAAGCAGCGAGGCACCGCTTTCTCAGGGGCCATTTCCGACACCGGGCAGAGGCCATGAGTGCCGTGTGTGCGTGCTGGGGCAACAGGACAGCCCAGGCCACACCGGGGCGACAGTGCCCCCAGCACGAGGGACCCTGTGTCCACAGTGCCCCCTGCTTCCGTGTGTCAGACACCCAGGGCACGGGCCACAAGGAAGTGGGCGCTAAGGGAGCGCGTAGCTGTCCCTCGGCCGGCCGTTAATTATGGACAAAAAGCTACTCAAACTGATAAAAATGCTAAGAAAATATCTTGAATCAATTCACTAGACACAAACAGGCAGTAAGTAACAAATGGGATTCCGACAGAACAGAAGCAAAGCAAAGCCCGCATGCTCTGGGCCGAACACTTTCAGATGAGGCTACAAGACGGAGTTCCAACAGATACATAACAAAATCAACCTTTCATACAAAAGTAACTGGACTGTGCCTACCGAGACCAGGAACCTTTCCCAAAGCAAGTAACAGAAAGGGAAACGAAGCCGGTGGTCTGTAGGGCACGACAAGGCGCTCTGGCAATCAAGTCTCCTGCAGTGGGGCTGGCGGGGCTGGGGGTCTACACTCTCCCCTGGCACAGGTCCGACACTGGTGGGAGCTGGGGGGGGGGCACCCCGACAGCCCGGCACCAGCAGTCTCCTAAAAGGCTCATCATCACATGAGCAAGCACGGCCTCCAGGAGTGACACTGCCTTGGGCCCAGGACTCACGACTTCTGCTCCACGACTGAACTCTGCAACCCAGCGCCTGCCGCAGCCGCTGAGGGAGCTCTGGCCCGCTGCTCTGACAGCGGAGACTGTACTCCGCCACTGGGCATGTGCACCCCCAAGAATAAAGCCAACTTCCTTTGATCTGCATCCACAGTCATTCCTGTAACGCGCAGCTCTAGCTCTGGGCGGCGGAGAACATGCGGTACGACGTGATGCACATGTCGTCAACGTCACCGACAGAGGCAGAGACCAAGCACCGACGATGGCGGAGCTGGTTTACTGAAGAGCAACAGGAAGGTTCCACCCCTTCCCCCCTCTTTCCAGCTCTGCTATTTCTATGGTAACCAGACCTAGGAAGAGCCCCCCTTGTAGGAAACACAAGCGAGCTGAAGCCCAGAGCTACCTCCTAGGGGATAAACCGATAGCCAGGAGGAGGGAGAGCTGCACCCCAGATGCGCCGAGGAGGGCGGGGGCGCAAGCAGGGATGGGACGCTGCCCCCGGGAACACCCTCAACAGAGCAGGCGCTGGGCAGTGCCGAGAAGGAGCGAGTGAAAAAGACGAGCCCTTCCCTCCCTTGGGTTACCAGTGAGGCTGGTCCCCAGGGCCCTGGGATCCGACCGCATCGCTGCGCACGCAGGGGTCGGCACGGGGCAGCGGCCAAGGCCAGAGGTCAGGCCCAGCCCCACAGCTTACCTTACTTGCTCCCACGTCTTGGTGGCCAAGTGCAGGACCCAGAGATCCTTGTAGTGGTAGAACTGCTCTCCGTCGGGAGAGGCGAACTCCCCTCCGAAGACCCACAGCTGCCCCCCACCGTGGGGCACCGCCACTGCCTGCGGAAGAAGGGGCAGGTGAGGGCCGGCTTCAGACCTGCAAGGCCCACCTGAGCGGCGCCCACTCCGCAATCAGCATCCCCTGCGGAAACTCCCCAGACTTCCTGCATTCTGCAAATAAATTTCCATGGACTCCTAGGTTGCAAAACAAATTTAGATGATTTCATAGCCCGTTAGAAGCGACAAAATTATGTCAGAAGTTCACGTTAAACCTAACACAAACTGAAAAGAGTATTTTCTTTTTATTAAACATTTATAATAAAGCCGTTTGCCTGCCCTCATCAATCCCTCCCTGGCTATCTGGCACCACGCACCTAAAACTGCGCTAACCAGACACACATGCGCTACATAAAGTCCGTTTAACACTCACCTTTAAAAGATGTGAGCCCAACAGTTAAGGCAAATAAAAGCGGGGAAATGCCCTTGGGCCGCGCACCCAGAAGGCTCTGGCAAGCTCAGCGGGCACAGGGCAGGAGGGAGCCGTGCGACCAGGCACCTGGCGACATGAAGCTTCTCGGGCTGACGGGCATGTTTCCGAGTATTACTGGGCCTAGCAGGGTACTGAGGCTCACAGAACAACACTGTGGGGACATCTCAGGGACCAGCATGCCCATGTGATGGTGAGGACGGAACTCCAGGGCTCACATCACGTTCCCGAGGTTACTAACTGGGTGGAAATGAAGAGGGGCGCCTGGGGGGCTCATCGGTTCAGCATCCGACTCCTGGTTTAGACTCAGGTCACGAGCTCATGGTTTGTGGGACTGAGCCCCCCATCGTGCGATCTGCCGGCACAGAGCCAGCTCGGGATTCTTAGTCTCTCTCCCCTCTCTGTCCCTTCCCCATTCGTGCTGTCTCTGTGTCTTTCAAAATAAACAAACTTTAAAAAAAAACAAAAACAGAAGATGAAGCAAGAATGCCCAGCACCCCAGAAACACAGCATGAGAGCACGGCCCTTTCCCAGGCCGTCCCGGGGTTCCTACGAGCACGCAGCGCAGCTCGCCCACCCGCGGACACGCTCTCCGGGGGGAAACGCAGTCAAGACACACGTGATTAAAAAGGCCTTTCCCGGGGAGCCTGAGGGGCTCAGGCGGTTAAGCCGTCTGGCTTCAGCTCAGGTCATGATCTCACGGTTCATGGGTTCGAGTCCCATCTCGGGTTCTGTGCCGACAGCTCAGAGCCTGGAAACTGTTTCAGATCCTGTGTCCCTCTCTCTCTGCCCCTCCCCTGCTCACACTGCCTGTCTCTCTCTCTCTGCCTCTCTCTCAAAAATAAATATTAAAAAAAATAATAAAAAAATAAAATTAAAATTAAAAGGCCTTTCCAGAAAAGGAAAAATATCATGTGAGGAAATGTCTTTCAGAAAAGCCAAAACAGGAATGACTGCTGCCCCACATAAAAACACCTTTACAAATGCAAATACAAGAAACACCGAGTTGGAGAATTCTAAAGGCAATTTCTAGACAATCTAGCCCAGGGCTCTGGAGCTTTGGGCTGGATATCCTGGTGAAGGAGAACTCTTCTCCACACAAGAGTGTCAGTGCAGACTGAAAGGCGACACAAATAAAAGTGGAAAGTGGAACCCCCCTCCGCCCAGAACTCCAGAGCCCGCGCCACCTTCTCCCTGAGGACACGCCGGGACCCCATTTCAGAATGCCCGGCCCGGGATTTTGTTGAAGACACAGGGCTCAGAGGCCACCCTGGAACGACCCACGACCGCCTGAACCCAGCAGAGCCACACCCCCCACTGGCTGCCCAGCGGTTGCAACTCCTCCTGCCATGAAAGCTTGATCCTGACACACACCCCTGGTGGACAATACCGTTTCAAAGACAGTCACGATTTGGGTTCTAGAGCGAGGTGGGCTATCAACCGCGTGTCTAAGGGGACAGAACTCACAGAAATGACTTCTGCAAGCATCCCGCAGGCCT
The DNA here is from genome assembly GCF_003009895.1 of Hyaena hyaena. Taxonomy (NCBI): domain Eukaryota; kingdom Metazoa; phylum Chordata; class Mammalia; order Carnivora; family Hyaenidae; genus Hyaena; species Hyaena hyaena. The sequence goes on from NW_024080633.1 coordinate 9,547,165, forward strand.
GGGCCGTGGCACTCACTCAGGCAACACGTGACACAGACCGGCCGCCAGGCCCACCCTGGGATCACCAGCCACGGCTACCAGGCAATGAAGCCGGCCACCAAGGGGGCGGGAGATGGGGGCCCGAGGGGGGTCTTCTGACCAGAGGGCACAGAAGCGGTCGCCACAGCAGCAGGGAGCATGGCTGGGCCCTCACACACCTCCACGCAAGGGCGCACACTGGGCGGGTCGGACAGCGGTTCTCAGGAGGCATCGTCCAGGGCGCCTCTACGAGGCAGGCCCTTCGCCCTGCCCGGCACGCAGGACACCGCAGAACATGGCTCTGTCACCAATGCCACTCCTGCCTAGACTAGCTGGAAGGTGCTGGTGGCATACTTAGGGCGACACAGCCCTCCCCACTCCCCTGAGTGATCAGTTCCGTAAGCACTGTCCCCGCACAGATGACTCCCTCTGGAGAGACAGGCCGGTGCCCGTCACCTATGACACCAGACCTTCTACAGGAACCAAGCCGGTCATCTCAAGTCACTGGAGCGGAGGTAGGGGTTCTTTTAGTTTAGTGACGTGAGGCGGTGTGCGATGCAACGGGGCTCTGAGCGATCACGTTACAGAAGGCCGTCTCACACACACGCGCGCGCGTACATTCACACAGATCTGTGTATATCCCGACTGACAAGACAAACAAACGTATGAGAAAAGGAATGACGTGTTTAGAGGCACAAAAATATGAATCAGTTCTGGAAGAATGGACAATGGACTTACTTTGCTTTTTAATTCTTGTCATTTTTTGACAACGAATATTTACTACTTACATAATCAGTTTTGGGAACGAACCTTTCTTTAAAGACGAAGTCGATCCGCAGGAAGGAGACAAAGACTGAAGAAGAGCTCCTCATCCGCACCCCACCCCCGCTTCCCCGCCGCAGCAGGCCCGGCCCAGGGAGAACCCCGGCAACGGTACGAACGGGGATCCACGGTCAGTGACCTCGAGCTTCATCTGACCTATTCCTCAGCGACCGTGAACGCCCAGAGAAAAGTTAGCACACTAGTCGAGGGAAGGCTACGCCTGAAAAGACGGGCATGACACGGCGCCCTGCCGCACTCCAGTCCTCCCACCGCGCACGCGGACAAAACTGGAAGCAGCTACGATCGGACGGGGCAGGGGTGGGGTGAGCCCTTCGATGCTGGAGGCGGCTCCTGCGCCTGATGCGGGGAAAGGAGCCCAATGAACAGATGGTCAGGGCTGAAGACACAGAGGTCAGAGTTCAGGGACGCAGGCAGAGGGCATCTGCGAGGGCAGCATCCTGGAGCGCGCCCCCTGGAGGTCCACGTCGCCTCACCACCCGCAGCAGCCACACGCATGCACGGCTGGACCACAGCAGACGGGGCGGGAAGCCTGAAAACACCCTGAGCCTATGCGGGGCACAGAGACCAGCAAGTTCCAACCAGACGGCAAGGAGTGGGTCACAGAACACCCAGGGCACTGAGTGGAGCCCCCAGGAAGACCCTACCCTGGGAAGAAGCCACCCCGAGAGAAAGCCTCAAAAGGGTCCCAATGATCGGCAAGTGACTGACGTGCAGGGACAAAACTCATTCACCGAGAGGAGAACGGAATCCAGCAAGAGGCAGCATCAGGAATCTAGCCGGGCGCTGCCGACGGCACCCAACCATGCGCTCCGAGGCAGAGGACGTGGCCCATCAGAAGAAAGGTCGACAGAAAGACCCAGAAAGGAGATGGGAGAACTAGTATGTGAGTGTCGTAGGTTAACCTCAAGCGCGGTTAAGCACTAACATGCTATTTCTGCTTCTGTAAACCCGCTTGGCAAGCTCGTGCTTCCCTGTTCTGGCTGACCACACCCACACCCTGTATGCCAGGTTACAGAGCACCACGTCACCATTCTACCCTGGTGCTCTGTCACATAGTCGCTACCCACGGCTTCTCAAATGTCTAATTATGGTTGGTCATTTCAAGACAAATAACTTAAAATCGATAGGTCTCGGCCAAAACTAACACCGGAGTGTCACAGTGCAACTGGTTAGCATGGTGTGCTGTAGAGTGTAGTTGGTTAACTAAATAATGACGTGTTCGGCCTTGCTGAGATCCATATAAGCTCACTGCCACCTTTGTTCGGGGTCATTCTCTGCATTTCTCCGTGAGGTCAGGAGATCGGGTTTGGCCCGGCCGTGAATAAAATCTTGCCTCACTTCTATTCGGCGTTTGGTGGCCTTCCCGACAACCACCCTGCTTCAGTGAGGACTGGAGAACAGTTACAAATACATCCGAAGACTTAAAGGAAAGTATGAACGTAATAACTAGACAGGAGAAGGGCAATCAGAACCGAACTGAAGAGCCAAAAATTAAGTCCTCCATTAAGAGAAACCTCGGGCTGCACGTAGCCCCAGTCCCAGTCCCAGGAAAAGCCTCAGACTGTTCAAGGCTAAAGCCATCCTCAGACCGCCCTCAGTTCAGTTAATCAAAAAGAAAAAAAAAAAAAAGAAAAAGAAACATTCCTATGGTCTGAGTCAAGGCTGGAAACTGCAGATACAAACTAGCCCATTTCTCACCACTTGTCTGAACCCCACATGGGCCCTCTGAACTCACCTCACAATTGGTCATTTTCAAAGGATTCTCAAAAGTCATGATTGGGTCCCACCAAAAGTAATGAACACCTCACAGACACTGAATGGTCAAAGCTGTAATTGTAATTGGTGCTTGTGACGATGCTACACGTACTGTAACACCCCCATCCCTTACTCCTTAAAAACCCTGTTCGCTATTGTTCTTGGCTTCACCTTGCTGCCATGACACCGGCAGGCTGGTGAGCCCCTGCTCGAGCCTGTAATAAAGACCCTTTTGTACTTGCATCGGTGTCGGCTCCTTGGAGGTCTCTGGGACTCATGATTCGGGCACAACACAACAACCTCTTGGGTGAAAACCGGCCTCAGGAGAATGAAAGGTGCACAGGAACACCGCACACTTACCGTGACGGGGAACAGAAACTACTGAAATGAAGCCAAACACAGAAAAGACTGTAAGAAAGAAGAAAAGACTCCTTGCATTTGGAGGATATTAAACAGTCTAACACACACGTAACTGGACTCCCAGAGAATCACAAAGGAACCTCAATCATTGTGCTAAAACGCCAAATGTAAAGAGAAAATCACTTGTCAGCCTTAGGGGAGAAAGCAGGTGTGTGTAGGAGAACAAAGAGAAAACCAGTCACTAACCTCTCATTAGAACAATGTGAGCCGAAAACGGGACATTTCACGTGCTGTCCATCTAGAATTCTGTATCTAGCAAAAATATCCTGTAAAGTGAATGTCAAATGAAGACATTTTCACTTTGAAAAAAGCTGAAAAAAAAACTGAAGCCAGCCCACCTGCACCTCAAGAAACAGTAAATCAAGATTTAGGCTGAAGGAGAACATTAGCAATGAAAACAGAGAGGAATGAAGTGTCCCAGAAACAAGTTAATTTGTAAATGAACAGGAGAGAACTTTTCTCTCTTTCAAGACTTCTTTACTTGATAACTGCCTACAGCAAAACCAATCCCACAGGACCCTGGGGGCCACAGCACAACACAGAAGAGGAAAATGTGAACAGTGGATGTGGAAGGGCACAATGTCACAAGAACAGAGCCATGTAGGTGCAACCCTCCAGTGACCATGGAGACAAAACAAAAACGAGGGGCAGCGAATAAGCCAACTGAGAAGATAAAAAAGGGATCTTAAGATATAATCAACCCAGAAGCAGCAGGAAAAAGATAAAAAGGAATTCAAAACAGATGGGACAGACAGAACACAGCAACATCGAAGACGTTACTGACTCGCACTTTGATAACCACATGAAACCCACATGAAAGGTAACAGATAAATACACCAACGAAAAAGTAACAATCATTGGGGCACCTGGGGGGCTCAGTCCCTTGAACATCTGGGCTTGATCTGGGCTCAGGTCACGATCTCATGCGTGGGTCAGGAGTTCGAGCCCCACGTCCGGCTCTGTACTGACACACGGAGCCTGCTTGGGATTCTCTCTCCCTCTCCCTATGCCCTTTCCCCAGCTCATGCTCGCTCGCTCTCTCTCTCTCATAAAATAAACATTTTTAAAGAAGAAAAAGAAACATACAAACATTTAGACAATGTATAAATTGAGAGAAAAAGAAAATCAATGAATTCAAGGTCAAGGAAACAGGAAAGACTACACAGATCTACTTGAACTAAACACGACTCTGGAGTGGAATCCAGTGTTGACATTTCTGAGTTACCTCAGACTTTGTCTACCTTCTTTTAAGAATGACTTCAATGGGGCGCCTGGGTGGCTTAGTCGGTTGGGCATCCGACTTTCGCTAAGGTCATGATCTCGCAGTTCGTGGGTTCAACCCCCGCATTGGGCTCTGTGCTGACTGCCAGCTCAGAGCCTGGAGCCTATTTCGGAGTCTGTATCTCCCTCTCTCTCTGACCCTCCCCTGCTCACACTGTCTCTCTCTCTCTCTCTCTCTCCTAGAAATAAATAAAAATATTTAAAACAAAAAAAAAAAAAGAATGACTTTAAGGGGTGCTTGGGAGCATCTGACTTTGGCTCAGGGCACGATCTCAAGGTTGATGAGTTCAAGCCCGGCATCGAGCTCTCCGCTGTCAGAGACAGATCTTCTGTCCCCCTTTCTCTGCCCCTCCTCCACTCCCTCACCTCCTCACTCTCTCAAAAATAAACCAAAAAAGAATAATCTCAAAACTGCTAAATGAAATAGTAAGCAAACTACTTTCCTACCAACTTCAAACCGGGGCCATCTTTTAAAGATTAGAAGGCACTTTAACCACCAAACACAAGCCTAGTCATCTAATAAAATTCGCAAATTCAAGTGAAAGACATCAAACCAAGGGCAAGTCACAAGTGCGCTGCTCACAGCAAAGTCGGACTCACGCGGGACTCCGTACCCAGGGCTCAGCGCTCCGGTCCACATCAACACAGAGCAATACCAGGAGAGAAGCCTTTAAAGTCTACAGTTAGAGATAAATTATGATAAGTTAGTTCTGCGCTTCCTGCTAAATTGCCTTTGTTAGGTTGTTAAGAAAATAAAGAATTTTTTAAAAAATCTCCCTTTACTTGCCACCCCTAAAGATGAAGAGAATGGACTTTAGGGCAAAATTAATTCACTTTTTCCCCTTCTGCAAAAAAAGCACGTGCATGGCACGTCCGGGTCCGCTGTGCTGTGCAGCGTTACTGGCGGTGCGCAAAGGCAGGCGTCTGCGCCAGCAGTCCCTGGGGGCGAGCCGGCGTGCAGGCACGTGCTGAAAAGCACAGCAAAGAAGTCACGCTACCATGAAAACATACCTTCGATGACGTAGGCTCTAAGTCTAGTTACTTCAAAAAAATCTGCCCCACTCAAATACGGTTAACCAACTACACCTAAGAGTAAAAACAATCATACAGTTCTTAACCAAAGTAAGAAAAAAATGAAAAAAGAAAAAGTCTTGGTTAAGGAGAGAATACGAATAAAGTGGTTAATTTTGGAATCAGTAATAGGTTCTTACAATTCAAACTCGAAGGTTTCAATGTAATCCAAGTTAAGTTTCCAAACTATTCCTATTTTGTAGCTGTTAAGCATATGGAAGGGAATACAGTCTGGTCAGAAAGGGGTCCAATCTAGGTACTGACCCCTGCTAAATTCCTCCAAAAACATGTTTTTATCAAGGTCACTGTCAGTTAAAGCCGATCTCAGAATAAACACACAGTATCTCTAAAGTGTCCTGCAGTATAAAGAAAAAGTATTTTCTAAAAGATACCTACAAAATCCACATTCACCTGAAAACATTACACAAAAATAATAGGTTCAGACCCAGCAAGGAGGTCTTAGAGAGTTTACTTTTTTACTTTTACTTTTTTTACTTCTTTTTAAAATTCAAATGTTTATTTTTGAGAGACAGCACACATAAGCAGGGGAGGGGCAGAGAGAAGGGGCAGAGGATGCAGAGGAGGAGGCTGTGCTCCCACAGCAGTGAGCCCGACGCGGGGCTGAACTCACGAACCGCTGAGGTCACGATCTGAGCCGAAGTCGGACACTCAACCGACCGAACCCTCAAGTCGCCCCAAGAATTTACTTTTGTAAATGTCTAAACACCAACAAATTTACTTCGAATGATATCCTAAGGCAGGGACTCCTCCTGGAGAAGACATCACGGAGGAGCACAGGGAAGGGAGGGCCCCGGGCGGAGGCCGGAAGCAGGCTCTTGCCCGCTCGCCACCCCCTCCCCTTCACACTGTCCACCTACCCCGAGAGCTTGCACCCCTGGGCTCGCTCCTGAGGGAGTATTTTTGTGTTTGGGAAACAGAGCGACAAAGTTACAACAACTCGAAGCGTGTATGCATCCGCGCGCACGTGCAGCCAGCAGCTGTGAGTCACTGCCGGCGACAGAGCGGCCGGGGCACGGCGCCAGCGCTCCCTGACCCGCCCCACATGGCCGTGTGCCTCTCGGCACCGGGTCTATTGGTTGCTGCCTTAACCGGAAGCAAGTCATGTCTGAAAAACCCTAAGTATCCCCGTTCTCCCTCCAAATGCAAAAAAAAAAAAAAGCCCATCGGAACCCAAATAACAGACTGCACGGATCTGACGGCAGCTTCATCCTCAGCCCCGTGAGAGCCGAGTCCCAGAAGCGCGTGAGGCCGTCAGGGCCAGAGAGACCGCCAACCACGGGGCGCCTTCCGGAAAGGCACACGGGTCTCTGGCCACCGTATCGGAGCCCAGAAAGCTGCCTGGAGTGACAAGATGCCTGGCATCGCCTGAGGGAGCCCGGGGCCCCTGCGCCGCCCGCTCCCATGGGCCCCAGTGCGGCCGTCACTTAGGTGGCGGCGAACACCCTCCGCAGCCCGGGAGCCCGTCCCGGCGCCTCCTCCACACCCCGCGTGCAGCTCGCTCACCCCACGTGCAGCTCGCTCACGCCCGAGGCCAGTGAGAATACGACGATGTATGTTCCGCCGCAGACTGTTCTCTAAGGAGCGGATGCCTTCTGTCCCACACGCACTTTAGTCAGTCACTACTTCAGGAGAAACTATCAAGGAGATGGGACGTCACGACTGCACGTCCCTGTCACCACCCCCCACCCCTCCAAGGTGCATTCCTGCTGCCGGCGGCATCCCCAAGCGTCCGGGCAGAGAGGAGCGAGCAGCTGAGCCCCACACGCATCGGCCACACGTCTGGCAGGTGCTACAGCCCTTTCCTTTCTCTCTCTGGGCCGTGTTCTCTTAGAAAAACCATCTCAACTCTCAAATTACACACTAAAGTAAACTTCGGCCCCCAAAACTCCAGGATCTGGGAGAAAAGAAAGAATGGTTTACACAGAAATTTCCATTTCTACTCCCTTAACCCCAGGTAAAGAGAAGATAAAGAACATGACTTCCAACATATTAAACTAGTCTATAAGAAGTTCTGGGTTGTGTTTTTTTTTTAATTTGAGAGAGAGAGAGAGAGAGAGACAGCGAGCCCCCCAGCATGAGCAAGAGGGAGGGTCAGAGGGAAGGCACAAGGGGGCAGGGAAGGGGCGGGGGGTGGGGGGGAGTCTGAAGCAGACCCCTGGCCCGCACGGAGCCCCACACACGGCTCAATCCCAAGCCCTGGGACCCTGACCTGAGCTGAAATCCAGAGTCAGATGTCAACTAGCTGAGCCACCCAGGCACTCCAGAAGGAAAGTTTTAATGTCTCAGACTTTAATGTAGTAGAATGTGGACGATAATGACCTTCAGGCAAAAGACTTTATAACCAATTTCTGTTTCCTGTTGCTGATTCATTGTGAAATGCAGAGGAAACAGCCAACTAACCCCAAGCACAGGGAGGGTGTGAAGCCGTCCCAAGGAAGGCACGCGAACCAGAGCCTGCCGAGCTCTGGCAAGGTAACAGGATTGAAAATTCTCAGAGACTCTGGCGACACTGATTCTTCAAGGACACAGTTAATAACTGTGATTAAAATCACTAAGAAAATAAACTCAAAAGCAGCCCAAGCCCGCATCACGTGACTCGGGCGCGGGGGCACAAGGTGGCACTCTCGGGGCGCAGGAGTCCGGCGAGCCCCCGGGGAGGGCTGGGGGCTCCCCCGCGGCCTGGCGCGGAGCCGGCGCTCTCAAGAACCGGGGTGGCCTCCGGCGAATGGATCAAACTTCTCAAGCTCCCTAAGATCTGACTGCTAAACCTCGAAGTGCATCCCCTTCCACAAGACGAACCAGGCCAAACGCCCTCAAGTCTCTACAGGCACGAGACGTTGCACACGGCTCCCGCAGCAGGCGCTGCTCCCGGCCCCACCCCAGGTGTGCAGGCTCCCTGCGAGCAGAGAACCAGGGAAGGGACCCCCGCGTCCCGGGACAGGGCAAGCCCCCTTCTCCACCCCGAAAAAGTAGTGCCCATTCAGATTATTCTTTGTGCCCTGATGCCGCTCTAAGTACGGGGTTATGGTAACGAACAAGCCCAACCAAGCGCCTGTCCCCATTGAGTCCCAGCACCTGGCAGCCCCTTGGGGTGAACAGAACCTGGGCGGTGACACGATGACTTCATCAGCCTTCGTTATCTCCGGCTACGACTCATCTCGGAGTCCCCCTCTCTCGCCAGCGGGTCTTGTGCCCACAGGAGCCTCTCGATCAAACAGAGGAGCATTTCGCCGAGTGGCTGCTACGCGCCAGGCACGGCACTAGGCACACTTACCTGGAGCTCTTCCTGTGACCTTCAGGCCGCCTGGAGAAGGCGTCCCGCCCCCGTCTCACGAGTAAAGAGGCTTAGTCACGAGGCCAAGTTAGTAACAGCGAGTGAGGACCGTGCAGGCCCCGGCCGTCATTTACGGACTCTGCACGCGCAGAACAAAACCCTCGCAGGGAAAGAAAGGCAGACGGTCAACACCGACGCACCTGGTGAGCACAGCGCCGCGGGGGCGGACTGGGGAGCTCCACCCTGGTCCAGGCGTCCTTCCGGATGTTGTAGGTATAGAGTTCGTTATACACAAATGTCTGCAAAAGAGGAGGAGGATTTCGTACCTCGAAGGACACCCCGATGCAAGTGGCAGTAAGTGGAACGTGGGACCTCGGGCACTAGCTTTCCCCAGGAAAAGCTTCCTAAAGCCACACAAACCCCCTGCAGCAAGCCTGTGGCCGGCCCCCTGGGAGCCTCTGGGATAAGGACAAAGAAGACCACCCGCCCACCATGCCTGTTAGCACCTGAGATACCGAGACCCCTCACCGCTGCTCCCAAGTCATCTCCTCTCAGAGTCAAGCCTGCTTTTTAAAGTGCATGAAAACTCAGGGTGGAAGAGGAGCAAACGGAGGGAAGGTGAACTCGTGCTTTCCTGTTTCATACTCCACTCCGAACACAGGTCTCTTACGCCCGTTCAGAAGTGAAAATTAGCTCTACCATTTAGGAGCACTTTCTTACCCTACTCAGAACAAGGCTGGAAACCCCCCGCGGGCATGAACCATCAGCCCAAGCGAGCGAGGTGCCGGTGCACCTCCAGCAGGCGCTACAAGGAGTGACCCCAGGGGTCAGTGAAGGGTCCTGGTGGCCTGTCCAGAACAAGGGCGCGTGCCAGCCCTCCAAGCCCAGGAGGCGGGGCCAGCGCGGATTTGATGTCACGGCTCAAAACGAGACCCATGGAAATTTGAGGGAAAAAGAAAAAAAGATATACTTTACTTTTTGGCCATTGAAATATTCACCTCCGAAAAGGATTAATTCATCTTTGTCAGGATGCGCAGAGAGGGAGGCATGTAGCCTGCAAGAGACAGAAGCAGCAGCTGGTGAGCACGCGGCCGGGCCATGCGGCGCCTGGCCGGGAGCCCACCCCCCTTCCCGTCCAAGGGCCACGACACCAGTCTCTGGGGACAGCCCTGCACCTGTGCGACTCACACAGCACTGGGCTGAAGACCAGCGGGCGAGGAGCTAGGAGCTCCTACCTCAGTGCCCAAAACAGAGCAGACCCACACTTTAGGGGTCTATCTTCTTAAATCACAATCACAACTGTTCTCAAAGTCCAGTGTTTGAGCGTTTCAATACGGTACCTCCCACCTAAAAAATACAAATAAGGGTCGCCTGGATGGCTCAGTCGGTTAGGCGTCCAACTCTCAATTGTGGCTCAGGTCACAAGCCACACTGGGCTCTGTGCTGACAGTGCGGAGCCTGCTTCGAGTTCTCTCTCTGCCCCTCCCATTAGTGCTCTCTCGCTCTCTCAAAAATGAACATTAAAAAAAATGTTTAAATGCCAATGACTTCATGCTTATATCACACGAGAACAAAAGAGGAGCTGTAAGGAATCTATACCCACATCCAGACCATCTCAGTAGAAAGTAAGGAAGGACAGTGCTGGCGGTGGGGGGGGGGGTTCCCCGGGGCGCACACTGTGACACTAACTTGTAGGGCATTCTTCAAGGAAAACAGTTTCAAGGTCCAGTAAGTTAGAGAAATTCGGGGCGCCTGGTGCTCAGTCAGTTAAGTGCCCAACTTTAGCTCGGGTCATGATCATGCGGTTCATGGGTTTGAGCCCAACGTCGGGCTCTGTGCTGACAGCTTGGAGCCTGGGGTCTGCCTTGGATTCTGTGTCTCCCTCTCTCTCTGCCCCTCCCCCGCTCACTCTCACATTCTCTCTCTCTCTCTCTCTCTCTCTCAAAATAAACTTAAAGAAAAAAATTTTCTTTCCTGTGGAAAGGTAACAAGCACCCCGGGAAACAGCACCCACGGCAGGCCCAGAGCACACATGGTCACAGGTGCACACGCCCGGCCACAGCTGCCTCCTCGGGCCTGGGCCCGGAGCCCTGAGGCTCGGAGGGAAAGGAGTGTATGGCCCTTCCTTCCCCTTTCAACCACATCACAGCCAACACCTGTGGACACACGCTCACAAAACTCAGTAGCTTTCACGGTGTTCGCTAGAACACGACGGAGAATGGGGAGGTGAGAAGCCGCCAGGGTTAGCGACTGAGAGATCTCCTCGCATCTCAGCTCCGAGCACCGCTCCCTGGGCAGCAGGTGTCCCCAGCCCACCAGGGAAGCACCAACATTCCAGATTATACCCTAACGTTCAACCTGGCTTTGGAGACAACACGACTTTAGAAAAAGCCTGAAAATGTCACCAAAAGTAGGGGGGGGGTACATCCACGTTCCAAGTGGCTCCCCTGGGTGCTGCACATGTGAAGCCTTGAAGACTTGCTTCAACGATTCAAAGGAAAACGTCCATCTACCACATGTGGACATGCTGGCCTCCATGAGAACTTGCCAAACATGGGGAAATAAACCCAGTTTCCTAACGTTGTTTCTCACGTGAAGACAGGAAACCGGCAAGGCGGGGGGCTGCTGGTAGCCGTCTGCGTACCCCCGTTCTGCTCAGGGGCCAAGCGCATGGTCTCCCCGCCTCGCAAGAGCTGAGGACTAACCCCATGTCCCAGGCCAGGCTGGCGGGACCCGAGCCTCGGAGCCGTCGCCTGCGCCTCCCCCCCCCCGAAAAGCTGGACCCCCAGGCCGCCATTCGGGCTGACAACAGCTCTGGAAAACACATCTCGGTTCCAACAAGAGCACAGGGAAGAGCAGTTTTTGTCCTGAGGGAAAGGAAACAAATCATCTCTGAAGCAGTCTCGCGTGCTCGTGAAGTTAACGCAGTATCCCTGCTCTGAGGAAGGCGGGACCTTTTCTAGAGTCATCTGGCCCTTCCTGGTTCCGGACTCCAGGAAGGCAGCATCTTCCCTGCACTCCGTCAGCAGTAAACAGAACCCTAATCAAACCGTAACACAACTGGGATTCAGAAGCCTAGGGGACAGGAGTTGACACAGAAGAGCAAGAAGTCAGAGGAAAACCAAAGCCTGCTCCTTCTGGCTCGCCCCAGAAGCATCTGAAATCCTGCAGAGACTGTGGACTTCATCACGTAACTCACAAGTTCTTTTCAAACGGCATACACACACTTCCGTCTGAAAATCACGCTTGCCATCACAAACAAACGGCAACAGGGACTGTGATTTGGGCTCTAGGCCTGGATGCACACTTCTGAGACGTTTTAAGGACCAGAGAGCTCCCTGGGGCAACGCTCTAGTCCGTGGGCTGTGACTGGCCGGAGAGCGCTCTCGCAGCACAATCCCTGCGGAGCGGCGGAGCCGGGGGACCCCCTTCCGTGTTCCCTGTGACAAAAGAGCGCAAGAGCCGCAATCCCGTTCCGCAGAGGAAAAGTGAAGCACTGCCTTGTGGGAGCTTATCTGGACCGGGAGTGGGCTCTCGTCATGAAAACATCCCGTGTGCCTGGTTACTTACGACAACACGGTGCCAAGTTATTTATTTTTTTTTTAAACGTTTATTTTTGAGAAGGGCCAGGTGGGAGGGGGGGCAGAGAGGGAGACAGAGGATCCTAAGGGGACTCCATGATGACAGCACAGAGCCCAACGCGGGGCTCGAACCCACGAACCGTGAGATCACGACCTGAGCCGAAGATGGACACTTAACCGACTGCGCCCCCCAGGGGCCCCCACATGGTGCCAACCTAAAGTGGTTTTCCAACATACACAGAACCATCAGAGACTAGAACGCAGAGCCCCTGCTCACTTACCTTGGTGAAGGCGGGGGGCACGGTGTTTCCACAATCTGAGTCCTCGCGGCATCTAGTTTCTGGAAGTGCGCAATGAGAGTCTCCAGGTCTTCCTAGGGGCAGACAAGCAGTCACACCTGAGACGTGCTCTTAAACTCTCCTTTTTTAAATGTTTACTTTGAGGGGCGCCTGGGTGGCTTAGTCGGTTAAGCGTCCGACTTTAGCTCAGGTCACGATCTCGCGGTTCGTGGGTTCGAGCCCCGCGTCGGGCTCTGTGCTGACTGCCAGCTCGGAGCCTGGAGCCTGTTTCAGTCTGTGACTCCCTCTCTCTCTGACCCTCCCCTGCTCACGCTCTCTCTCTCTCTCCTAGAAATAAATAAAACATTAATAAATAAATAAATAAATAAATGTTTACTTTGAAAGAGAGAGAGAAAGTGCGCGCGAGCGGCAGAGAGACATGGGGCTCAATCTCACAACTATGAGATCAGGACCTGAGCCGAATCAAGAGTCAAATGCTCAACTGACTGAGCCCCCAGGCGCCCCTCAAGCGTGACTCCGTGTGACCTGACCAGGGTCCAGCACATCTGGGAACGTGAATGTGTTCCTCCCATTTCAAAGACACAGAGTCTGACGTTTGCAAAGGACTCAGAGCTGGGCCTCACAGGCAGTTAGATGCATGCACGCAGCACACACCACCTCATTTCAAACCCTCACCTCCACACGAACAGTCTCCATTCAGACAAGCCCGCTCTGACTTCCTGCCAGCACCTTCCACCGCTTCTCAGAAAGCAGGCCGGGCCGCCCACGAGATGCTCTGCTGTCTGCACAGCAGGGTCTGAGGCTGCCCTTGCTCATTTATTTGTTCCCACCTCCTTTCCACCAAAATAATAAAAGATAAGCTCCAAGTAAGGTCTGTCGGTCTGTTCCGAACGGCGCCTGCATGCAGAGGGTTTACAACTCTCAACTGCAGCCAATCTGGTAAGGAGCTCTTTATGTTTACAACTGCGGAGACACACTTAGAAGTCAAGGTGCCAACGGACCTGGGTGGCTGGGCAGCACTGGAACCTGGCCTTCCTGCTCCCAGTCCAGAGTCTGTACCCCTGCACTTACTGCTGACCCCACACCCCCAGTGTGTCAGGGGGACGCTACCTTCTCTCCTGGTCCTCACCTTGCTCGCGCCGGGATCTGAGACGCGGCCCGCCCCCTTCCCTGCGTGTCTCCCTCCCCTCCCCCACAGCTCGATCCTCCAGTTCCACATTCCGCAACGCAGGCACCTGAACACGCTTCCAGACCATTCTGCCCATTTCATTTCCCACCCCACCTCCCGCTCCAAGCTACAAGGGCTTCCTCTCAGCTCCTTTTATCAGAATGCCTCAGTCCTCGGCCCCCCGCAGCCCTGTCCCCCCACCCCGTGCACCCCCAGGCCCCCAGGAAGTAGCCACATCTGGAACAGAGGGTGCCTTACTATCGAGCACCTGTCTGTACTTTCACCACCGGCAAACATCTCCACGTAAATATTTCATGTCCCTGACGTCACGCTGTGCGCCCTCCTGCAACCTGCTCACGGCCGAAGTCTGACACACTGGCTCCTCCCGCGTCCGCTGCGGCAGAGCTCCCACTCGGTCCGGCTTCTCCACCCACCCCACTGCTCAACGTCTGGGCCACAAGCAATGCTACTGTGGCCACGTCTGTACCCGTGTTCGTGAAGCTGGGAGTTTTCCCAAGGCAAGTACCTGCCATGTGGCACCTTCCACGTCCCTCAGTGAGGACAAATCCGGATTCAAAGGGGGTTCTAACAATTCCCACCCTCACAGCCGTCCACGAAAACACCCATCACCCTGCCGCTTTATGTGAGCAGCTGCCTAAAGGCTGCAGCCCTGACGCAAACCCGCTGTGTTAGCTACGCCAAGACTAGTTACTGACCCGCTGCAACTTTACAGAGACCCGGGTGGAGAGGGACTGCTGGGCGTCACAATCAGCTCAGAGCTCCTGGTCCCGTGTCATTCACCTGAGAAATCATCTTCCTGGAGGCAGAAGGGATGGGGGGGAGGGGGGGGAGCCTGTGTGACACACAAGTGGAGCGGTCCACCAGGAATCTGCCCACTGGGACTCTGTCCGCCAGGGTCTGAGACAGGCAGGATCCCAAGCTGTCCCCTCAGCCCCTGGCCATCAAGGGACGGAATGCGCTCTCACGAGGTTACGTTATAGGACACAGCTGACTTGAAGAAAGGGAGGCTATCCTCTGCGGGCCTGACCTAATCAGATGACCAGTGATCGCGAGGGTGTGTTGTGAGGATTCGTGGCGGCAACATGCAGAGTCCCAGGCCCCAGAGCCGACAGGTTCTCTGCACAGGGAGGCATCTAAGTCCTGAGCAGCAGAGAGATGCGAAGATGAGGGAGCACCTGCTAACAGCCATTGAGTGCCTACTATGTGCCAAGCACTGGCCCCACAAACCGTCTTTCCGTACCACCACCCTACCACGGCACGTGCAGCCACCAGCCCTACTTCCCACGCGAGAAACTGAGGCACAGACGTTGCGCAGATGGGTCGCGCTCCTCTGAGGTCCTCCAGCTAGTCGTGGGTGAAATGAGTCAGACCCGGGCCTGTGCATGCAGAGCCCCTGGGCTTACCCCGCGGAGACCCTGACAGCATCCGAGCCCAACCCCAGTGTGACAGATGAGAGAACAGAACCGTGAATGGCTCAGGAAGGAAATGGGAATGTGGAGCCCAATTACAGCCCCACCGCTTCGCAGCGGGTAACTTGTTAGCTGCGGATCTCCTAACTGCCAGGTGGGCCAGCCAAAGCTGCCTGCCTCACTCGGCTGGGCGGACCGGAGCCCAGGCAGCAGAGCCCCTGGCACAGGGCAACCCGTCATTAGCCACTGTGAATCGCCCAGGCCAGGAAGTCCACGTGCCACCGCCAACGGAGAGCAGAACACTCAACGCTAAGTTCAGCACGGATCCATGTGTAGACCCGGCCGGGCGGACACAGAGGGAGACACAGCGAGAAAAAGAGGGAGAGAGAAAGCTTGAGAGCGGGAGAGAGCGAGGGGGAGAGAGGAGAGAGCGCTGTTCCCGACAACCGTTCTGCAATCCCCGGGTGCACTTGCTCCCACCGACGCTCCCGGCTCCGGGCTGCCGTGAGGGGCACGCACCCCTACTTCTAAGGAAGGGGGGAAGGCTCAGAAGCAGAGGCGCTCGCCCCGACAACACCCTCGCCCGGTCCTCTCGCCCCCGGGCCGCGGGAAGCCCGACGGGACCCGGGACCCCAGCGGCGCGCACGGAGGGGCGGGTGGCTCGCGTGGAGAAGGCGCCGGGCCCGGACGCCGGCCCCGCTCACCTCCTCCTTCCGCGAGCGCTTGGACACCTTCTTCTCCATCTTGGCGGCCGTCTTCTCCGCCCCGCGGCCCTTCTTCTCCTTCTTGCCCTTCTTGCCCATCGCGCCGGTCCGAGGTGGAACCAGGACCTCCAGGGAGGCGGGCGGCTGAGCGCGGGGCGGCGCGCCGGAAGTACGCGCTCGCAGGGGGCGGGCACGGGGAGCGCGTCGCTTCCGACGCGCCACACGCGGGCTTCCGGTCGGCGGCCCGAACCCCCGGAGCCGGGGCGCTGGGGCCCGGGGCACCGGCCTGGGGCCGTCGGGTTGGGGAGCGCGTCGGCCGGACGCTGCGGGCGGGCTCTGGGAGGCCGCGCCTGCCCTCTCCCTGGGGCCCCGCCGAGCGAGCCGGCTGGGCCGCGAGTGTTTCCCGGATGGGACCAAATTGCTTCGCCTCGCAGAGCGACCCGGCCGGCTGACTCGGGTCGGGAGCCACATTTGCTCCTACCTCGGACCCTTTTGCGGGTTTGGTTATTGCCTCGACCTCGCTCCCCGGGCAGATGTTCATACACTCACAAGGGTTTCCAGGGAGGACGGCCCCTCCCCCCGCACGGTATCAGGTGCTGAGGATCCCGTGCGAAACGGGGAAACGCGTCCTGCCGTCCGCTGTCCACCCGGTTTCCCTAGCTGTCCCGCGGTAGAGGACTTGCTGCTTCGGCGGCCGGGGGGGGGGTGCTGATGACCCCCCTCCAAGAGCAGTCAGCGCACCAAGCCTGAGAAATTGAAACAGCCTGCTAGGAAATCGTGCTCTAGGATTTAACGGAAATATCCGTATAAATGAGAGAACCGTTTATTTGAAGGGCATGGAATGCTATGGCTTGGACAGGGTTCAGTGAAAATTCCTAACGTTACTTAGAAAGTACCATCTTTGGGGCGCCTAGGTGGCTCAGTCCATTAAGCATCTGACTCCTGATTTCCGCGTAGGTCATGATCTCAGAGTTCCAGCCCCATGTCTGGCTCTGACAGCTCAGAACCTGCATGGGATACTCTCTCTGTCTCTGTCTCTGTCTCTCTCTCTGCCCCTCCCACCTCAAAATAAATAAACTTAGAGGAAAAGAAAATGTCATCTTTGGGCTTGTGATCAAGGAAATAGAGCGAGGACAAAGACAAGCAAATATTTGGCAAAAAGAAAGCATAAGTCAAGAAATGACCTACCTTCTTCTCATATGAGTGGACTGCCACAGGGCTCAGCCTTAAAGAAATTACCTTGAATCTGTCAATATTAATACAAGGAGACCTCACTAAAATGGGGTGGGGAGGCTAGAAGGGGGAGCCATACCACTCAAGGTCAGTTACAGGAAGAATTGTCAATTATTGACCCTAATGGAAGAATCATCAAGAGGAAAGGAACATCAGTTACAAACACCATAGGGAAAGATGTACATTTGCGTTTTCTGCAAGAAATAGACCACCCCAGCAACTCAGCCAGTGAGAAGTCATCATCGCCCTGGACTCCTGGTTTTCTCCTATGGGCTTTTGTTCAAAGCAACCCCTCCCAGCTTCCTCCTCCTCCATAAAATATGGTTTTGCCATCGCTTGTGCATCCTGAATTGCGATCCTCTGCCATCGCTGAATAAACCCCCTTTTGCTAGTAAAGCAACTGGTTTATTTTTTTGTTTAATGTTTATTTATTTTTGAGAAAGACCGTGAGCAGGAGAGGGGCGGGGGGAGCAGAGGATCCAAAGCGGGCCCTGTGCTGACAGCAGCAAGCCCAATGCAGGGCTTGAAATCATGAACCGTGAGCCCATGACCTGAGCCGAAGTTGGATGCTCAATCACCTGAGCCACCCACGTGCCCCAAGCAACTATTTTATTTTTTTAAGGTTAACAGATCCCATCAATTACTAATCACCGAAAAGCCAGGGCTGAATGCTTTTCCAACCAACCCCAACCCTTGTCCATAAACCTACTTATTTAAAAAGAAAACCGAAGTTTGGGGAAACTACGGGAGGAAGAGGAAGAGCAGGACTCCGGCTGCCACTATGTCCAGCGCTGCCTGTAGGAGATTAGGAGCCCACGTGCGATAATAAGTGGAAAACAGAAGTTTATCAGGAAAGAGCTACGACGTTTCTCAGTGAGTCTCCAGACATAATCATCTACGACAATGAGCTACAAAGGGCCAGGTCCTTACCATTAGCCCCACTTCCCTTCTAGTGCAATATGACTTTAAGAACATACCTAATCCTTCTGTACTTTTCTAAGAATGTCGGGTAACCTTGAGGCCGTGCACTTGAAGCCAAAGGGCCCTTGAGTCGCAGCGCGTCTGTAGGAAATACATTACAGTGGTCCCCTCTTGATGGCTGAGAAAGGGAGAGCATATTCCCTTTTAAGATTTAGAAGGGTCTGGTCGATGCAGGGCTTAATGCTTTTATTATCCAAAAGAATCTTGAAGCTGAGTTGGAAGGCGCTGCGATATTTGTCATGGTGATTTACGTGAGCTTGAAATTCTCATTACCCGGACACAGAGAGGCTAGAACATTTAAAATGAGACCAGAATCCTAAAATAGTGAAAAGATTAACTACATAGTCCTATTTCAGTGAAATCATACTTTCGAAACTTTAATGGATTATCTTACATCTAATACATCATTAGTGGCTAAAGTGTATCTTTTGTGTGGTCAGGCGCCCTCTGCTGTCTTCAAGTTGAACCCCAGAAGAGAAAAAGTAAAAATGGCGCAAACGCATTACCCTCGCAGCAAATAATCAGTGTAATGGGAAAGCTTTCCCAAGTGTGTGGTATAGGTGATGTGGTGCTTTGCATGTTTCCCATCTGGAAAAATGAGAATATTAAACTAGCCCACTCACTACACAAAATTCTTGGGAGAATCAAGCGAAATTACAACAAGAAAAAAAAACTAGAAAAGTTTAGCAAAAAGCAAACTTAAGAGATGCTGTGTACTGTGAAATGATGTTATGAACCTGAGTTGGCTGACAATCATATCATGTAACTGGACTGCAGCACGTGAGCCTTGTTCCAGAATACGAGATACAAAACAGAAGCCACAGCCACCAGCTTGCAGGAGGTTTCGTTCTAACAAGACAGAGAAACATATGATGACGTTCCTCAAATGCTTTGTGAAATGAAGCAAGGGATTAGGAGAGAAAGGGAAATCAACCCATTGCTTCATACATTTGTCCAGTTTTCTAGAAGCCTGGAGGGAAGAAGTAGATCTAGTCTCCTTGGTCCATCGCAGCTGAAAGCAAAATCCTCTCTTCTCTGGCGTAAGGTGTGCTTCTTAATTTCCAAATATTTGGCAACTTTTTTGTTCTTTTTTTTTTTCTAATTTAATCAAGGTATTTGAAATCTCTAAGAGTTCTCAGTCTCCTTTTGATGTCGGTTCAGGTGTATCTTACAGATTGTCATACGTTGTGTTTTGATTTTCATTTAGTTCAAGATACTTCCTAATTTCTCTTTTGATTTCTTCTTAGGCCCCTGGGTTACTTAGAAGCGTGCTATTTAGTTTCTCGATACTTAGAGACTTTTCCAAAGATCCTTCTGGAAAGGTTTTTTTCCCCCCTCTAACTGCCTTTATAATTTCATCTTCATCATTATTGTCCTGCAATATCATTAAGATATATTTAGACATTAATTTTTTATTTCTCTTCCCCTGGGTTTGGTAGTCTTCATGAAGCTGAGGACGGCGGCTTTCCTGTGTCCAGGAATTTCTCTTTCATTTTCTCCTCAGAGGATGCTGCTCCTCTCTTTCCTCTTCTCCTGGAGCTGCAGTTACATGCATGGCATCCCACGGGGCGCCTGTGGGGCTCAGTTGGTCGAGCATCTAACTTCAGCTCAGGTCATGGCCTCGCAGTTCACAAGTTCAAGCCCCACGTGGGGCTCTGTGCTGACAGCTCAGAGCCTGAAGCTGCCTCGGATTCTCTATCTTTCTCCCTCTCTTCCCCTCCCCTGCTTGTGCTCTGTCTCTCTCTCTCTCAAAAATAAATAAAATATTTTATTTTATTTAAAATAAAATTTTAAAATTTAAAATTTATGCATTTAAAAATAAATACACAAATACAGACATCTCTTCCTGTTCCAGGTCTTTTAACTACCATGCCCATTTTCCATTTCTTTGTCTGTTTGTACCATATTCTGGATAATTCTTTCTGATGTATCTACTAGTTCACGGGTTCTTTGCTCAGCTCCATCAAATCTGTTGAATCTGTCCACATAATTTTTAATTATGATTAGTGTATTCTCGAAGGTTCTATTTCTTTTTTCAAATCTAGGTCACCTGTTATAGCTTTTGGTTCTCTGCAGATAGTTTAAAGCTTGTCTTCTATTTCCTTAAATAAAGTACGTATATTAATCAGTGTGTGCTGCAGTAATTCTGCTCATTTTCTTTTTTTTTTTAATTTTTTTAAATGTTTTATTTATTTCTAGGAGGGAGAGAGAGACAGCGTGAGCAGGGGAGGGTCAGAGAGAGAGGGAGTCACAGACTGAAGCAGGCTCCAGGCTCTGAGCTGTCAGTCAGCACAGAGCCCGACGCGGGGCTCGAACCCACGAACCGCGAGATCATGACCTGAGCGAAAGCCGGACGCTTAACCGACTAAGCCACCAAGGCGCCCCAATTCTGCTCATTTTCTTTCGAGAACAGCTTGTGTGTGTCCTTTGGAAGATTTCAGCGAAAGCGTCTTTCTCGAGAGGGGAATTGCTTTAGCTTCTGCCAGAGAACTACGGCCCTGCAGGCTCATGACATCCTGAGCCCGGATTCGTAGCCTAAGATCTTGCTGACAACCCAGGCAATGCAAGTGTAGGCTGAAAACCCAAGGGTGGGCTGGGGTATGGTTATGAAACCTCAGGATCTTTCCCTCCCCCAAGCTCAGCACTGAGGCGACGTCCTTGTGGCCCCCAAAGTATTGCGGGGCAGGGCCGCTCACTCTTAGCAAACTCCACTTAATCTGAGAGCCTCTGAATTCTTTTAGATCCCGTGTGGGGCAGCCTTGGATTGATGAATTTTTCCCCTGCCCTTAGAGGCTGTCAAAACTGACTGTAAACGTGGCAACATTGCTCATGCCTGGAATCAAAAGCCATTTGCAGAACTTAGTTTCTACCCAATGCTTTTGCTCCTAGTTTCTGTTAGGTTCTGACTTCGCAATGCTTTTATTGGCAATATTTTATTTGCTCATTGTTCATTTTGAAATGTCATTTTTTAATGTTTTTTTAAAATTCGTTTCTGAGAAAGAGAGAGAGAGAGGAGAGAGAGAGAGACAGCATGAGCAGGGAGGGTTAGAGAGTGAGGAAGACGCAGAATCTGAAACAGGCTCCAGGCTCTGAGCTGTCAGCACAGAGCCCGACGCGGGGCTCGAACCCACGAACCGTGAGATCGTGACCTGAGCCGATGTCGGGCGCTTAAACGACTGGGCCACCCAGGCGCCCCCCATTTTGAAATGTCTTTAAGAAGACTTGTTTCAACAGTTGCCCATCATTTTCAGTTGCTTGGAATGGAGGATTGGTCCACCTAACAGTCTACCACGCTACAGCCTAGCTTCGTTTTATAAATGGTGTTTTTCAGTATGTCATTTGGAAACTACAGACAGGCCTAAGGCGGAAACTTCAAAGTCCCCCACAGGCTCCCCTCCCGTGTCCAGCCACGCTCAGCGTTTGCAGGTCTTTCCTGTCGACTGATGACGAACAAACCCCGTGTTGCCATTTCCCTCATCTGCGCGCCCCCCTTGCGCGGGACCTCCTTCGTTCTTGCCCTTGGCCTGTCCTCTTTATCACTGGACCTCAGAGGCACCACGCGAAGATCAAGGACGGTTTGTAAGTTGCCAGATACAAAAACTGGGAAGAAGGAAACGCCAAAACGTGGACAACAACACAAAAAAAATGGAACAGAAGACGGGAGCCAGGCTGGATACGGTCACTGCCAGTACGGAGGCAACCTTGAACATGGCATGGATGGCAATGAGTCCGCGAGCAGGCGGCAGTAAAGCCACGGGCCAGGCAGGCTCTTACACGGAAGGTCACTAGTGGCAGCACCTTGAATCTCAGGTGCCCGGCCGTGACGTTAGATGACCCTGCTAAAAACGCCTTCTTCTCAAGAAGGGCTTTCTGTAACTGCTCACCCACGCGGCTCTGACTAACCCTTCGCAGAAGCAGTAGTGAAACCTGAATTCTAGGTACGGACCTCACTCATCTTCTCCCCTTCTGGGTCATGCTTGTGAATGGCGCGATTAATAGAAAACGTGTGCAAGTCAAGGTCAGGCTCTGAGGGCTGGATTCTTTTACGACAATCAAAGACTGACTGGTGAGTTGGTTAAGTGTTGCCCAGGTTTTCAGTGGCATGCCAGGGATAACGCTCGTAGTGTCTGATTTCCAGGTAAATCAAGGTTTCCCCACCAGCGCACTTCCTCTAATGGTTCTGAGAATACTCCGGAAACGCACCGTGTCAGAATTACCCGCGTGCGTAGCTCTCCTCCCTTTGATCTTAACCTCCCTGCCCCCATGTCTTGTTCACTTTTGGGCCCCCCCCTCAGCGAGGTCACGCTGTTCGTTAAATGTTAACAAGTTATGACTAAACAATGAATGAGTGAAGCCCCCTAATGGCTGACGCGGGAGGCGGAGGGCGCTGTGCAGCAGGCAGAGGAGGGCGCTGTCCCCGGACCGCACTCCGTACTGTGCACGATCATCCCTTTCCAGGGACTAAGAACCGCACACGTTTGAAAGCCCAGGCGAGAGGAGACAGGACTTAGAAGGCTCCGGCAGAGGAACACGGGAACCCGCTTTCCTTCCTCCCTTTCTCTCCCACTTTCCTATTTATTTATTTTATTTTATTTATTGTTTGGCCCCAGCCCAAGGAGGAAGCCCTCTAATGGGCACAGGGGAATCGGCGCGATAGGAGACAGCTAACACCGAAACCAGAAACACAAAGTAGGTTCTTCCGGGAAATGGGTAGAAGCCGATTCAAGGCAAATTCCCAACACCAGTGACGTCATGGGAGGCCCTCGCACCCTTGCTCTGCCTCCCAGGGCCTCCCACGGAGCCCCCACTCCCCTCAGGGCCCCTAACCCGCCCTCGAAAGGTGCCCGATGTCCCAGTCTCTCAAACAGCCCCTCTCTGCAAAGAGGCGGCCAGCGAATGACTTTATCCTTAACCTAGATGGCTCCGTGTCACACGTCGTCCTGGAGACGCCAAGTAGAACAAGGAGACGCCACCTCACACCCATCAGAACAGCCAGAATCCGGGGCACTGCCGGTCCCAGATGCTGGGGGTCGGGCAGCATCTTCTCACACCAGTAACATATTGAACACGGTCAAAAAAAAGCAGCAAAAGGGGCCCCTGGGCGGCTTAGTCAGTTAAGCGTCCGACTTTCGCTTAGGTCATGATCTCGCGGTTCGTGGGTTCGGGCCCCGCGTCGGGCTCTGTGCTGACAGCTCAGAGCCTGGAGCCTGTTTCAGATTCTGTCTTCCTCTCTCTCTGCCCCTCCCCCACTCATGCTCTGTCTCTCTCTGTCTCAAAAATAAATCAAGTATAAAAAATTTAAAAAAGGGGCGCCTGGGTGGCTTAGTCGGTTAAGCGTCCGACTTTCACTTGGGTCATGATCTCCCGGTTCGTGGGTTCGGCCCCGCGTCGGGCTCTGTGCTGACAGCTCAGAGCCTGGAGCCTGTTTCAGTCTGTGACTCCCTCTCTCTCTGACCCTCCCCTGCTCACGCTGTCTCTCTCTCTCTCCTAGAAATAAATCAAACATTTAAAAAAAAAAAAGCAGCAAAAGCCTGTAAGACCAGAGCTGGGAGTCAGACTGCAGCGGGTGGGGCCTCGGCAGCCAGTGCCCCCCCCGCCACGGGAAGCAGGGTGAGGGGCACACACGTGGCCTCCTAAAGGCAGCTTCCGGCGGCCGAGCGCGGCCCCAGCACGAGGCCCACCGCCGCCGGGCTGCGCGGCCAGCAGGGGGCGAGGCTGAGCCCTCCCGGGGAAAGCCTTTGTCCACAGGCTCCCACACAGCGTTCACCTTGATTTATATTAATAGGCATAGAAATATAAGATAAAATAAAATAAAAATAAAGTGAAATAAAGTAAAAATAAAAAATTAAAGGAACAAGCAAAAGAGAGAAAAACGTTACCACACTTAAAAAAACAGGGCCGGGGCGCCTGGGAGGCCCCATCGGTTAAGCGTAGGACTTCGGCTCAGGTCATGATCTCGCCGTTGGTGGGTTCGAGCCCCGCGTGGGGCTCTGTGCTGACAGCTCAGGGCCTGGAGCCTGTTTCAGTCTGTGACTCCCTCTCTCTCTGACCACCCCCCTCCTCCCAGCTCTCACTGTCTCTCTCTCTCTCTCAAAAATAAAATAAAATAATCTTTTTTTTTAAAACCAGGGACTGGGGCACCTGGGTGGCTCAGTCAATTAAGCATCTGACTCTTGATTTCGGTTCAGGTCATGAACTCACAGTTTGGAAGTCTGAGTCCCACGTTGGGCTCTGGGCTGACAGCACGGGGCCTGCTTGGGATCCTCTCTTTCTCTCTCTCTCCCTCTCTCTCTGCCCCTCTTCTGCTCACATGCCCCCCCTTTCAAAATAAATAAACTTTAAAAATTAAATTAATAAGTTAAATTAAATTAAATTTTATTACCAGGGACTCTGAACTGGGCATCCCTCCCCAATTCCGACCCTTGGCCCCACCTGGCCCCTCCTACCCCCGTGGGGAAATCACAGGGCCCTGCATTTCGTGCGCCAGTGTTCGTGGAAGTAGAAAGCCATGTCTCATTTTTTCTCAGCATCAGACGTGCTGCTCTGTGGCCCAGGTGCCATTGCACAGAGACAACCTGACCCTGTTCTGGGCCAAGGACGTGGGCAAAAAGGGCCAAGTGACAGAAACTCAGCTTAGAGCAGCAACGGCAGATTGGGCTTCCCTCGATGTGAGCCTAGCGGTCGTAGTGGGCCACCAGCTCCCCCGGCCCTCCGCCCTGGGCTCTGAGGCTGTGGACACAGTGGCCACAACAATGACAAAGGAGCCTGGGAGGTGAGCATCACCCCATCACCCGCACCTCACAGCCCAGTGGCCTTTAAAGGCACCTGCGGGGTGGTGGTGGCCTGGGTCACACGCGACGGGAGCCAGCATGGCCTCAGTTTCCCCAGGCTCCTGGTGGCTGATGCAACACTACTTGAAAGTTGGTCATGAGTCCCGAGCTGGCAGACTCCAGGCCACTAGAGGGCAGTCCCGCCACGCAGAGGGCCTCCAGAGAGCCACGTGCATCATACCCACGTGTGTCGGGTCTAGACACCGTGTCTGGGCATCGGGACGTCTTCCTGGTCATGGACTCAGCCTGCTGTGATGCTCACACCAGAGGTCCTTGGTGAGGGGACCGCCACCGGCTGGCGGTGAGGGGACCCGGCGGGCAGCCGGCGGGGCGGAGGGGCCGTTCTGAGCTCACTCTGACCTCCCAGATGAATAATGTGTTAGAAGCTGCCTTTTTGTTTTCCTTTGTGGCTTAAGGGGGGGCTCAGTGCAGACTTAGCGATCGGTTCACAGGATCAGTTGAGGGAGGAAACAGACCCGGGTGCACACTTGTTAGCCGGCCTGGCTCAGCCGCAGCCCTGGGACCAGGTGGAGTCTGGGAAGAGGACTCCAACCAGGTCCCCGGATGTTTGCGTTCTCTGGCGTCACCATCGCCCAGTGTCTATGGGAACCCATAAACTACTGTTTGATCAACTGTCCTAAAAGCAAACCATGCAGAAAGGACCCTGACAGCTGAGGGGAACAGCAATGGCCAAGGGCTCAGGGCAAAGGCTGTTGATCAGTGATCCTGACCTTCAGCATTATCATGTCCATCATCAAAGCGCACAGTGCGCCAGAGCCTCAGCCATTACCTCCAGTGACTCCCGCAGAGCCACACGCCTTTTTCCGCTGGGCTGGTGATGAGCTTTCCGGCACCTTCCGCCCTCTACCCACCTGCCTGCCGTTCCACCTGCCCCAGGCCCCTGGCACTTTCACCTGTGGTCACTTGGTTTTGTTGGGTTTTTGGTTTTTGCTTTTGTTTTTGCTTTGTCTTTAATCAGACACATTCGCTCTCCTCTTGGAATAATTTTAGATTTGCAGAAAAGTTGCAAAGATAGTTTCAAGAGCTCTTGTGTGTTCAGCTTCCAGGCTGAGGGCGGGTTGGTGAAAACAGAGAAACCTGCATGGGGGCAGGGCTATTAGCTAAACTCCAGGCTTCAGGCGGATTTTGCTTTTCCACAATGTGCTTTGCCTGGTCTCATTCAGGACCCCACGCGGGACACGACACCGCATTTAGATAACGGCTCTCTTCTCGGAGCCCAGACCCTAAGCCGCCCACCCAGCCTGGGGCCTGGGGCTTCCATCCGCTCTTGGGAGAAAACACCCCCGTGAGTGGTAGCCCCAGGGTCTCCTTGGTGCCTCTGGGCTACGGGGAAGGTGTCTGGGGACACCCACTCTCCCTCCTGCCTCCATAACCTTTCTCCTTCCTGTTCAGGGACCACCCGCCTCCTCCCGTAACCTTGCTCGCGAGATTCTATGTATCAGCCATTCACCGCTTAGTGAAAACCACAGGCTGCAGTGCTGAGATATGAAGACAGAGAGTCCTCTAGGATGAGAATCGTCTAGAATCTGGGGTAGGTGTAGGGATTAAAGCCTCTTTGAGAGTCTCGTTACTTCGACAGGGCCCCTCACTCCTGTGGCTGTGGCCCTCTCGGACCCCCAGGATGCCTGGAATAGCATTTCAAAGCATCGACCTACAGAGCCTCTGTGCTAGCTATGCTCCCCGCCTTCCAGATTCTTCCCCAAATCCCACAAAGTGCTGACACGGGACATTTGAGACTCACTCACACGCAGCAGGCAGCGGCTGGCAGGACGAACTCTTTACCGAGGCTGGACGCTCTTTAAGGTCAGTCTCCCAGCCACCCCGATGCCTTTGTGCAGCTGCCCCCAAATCATCGGGTCCGGCTCCAAAAAATCAAAACAAACCCCCGAGTAAGGTGCAGAAATCGACACGTCTCCCAGAAGCGCGTCGAGGGGGACAGGGAGTGTTTGCTCGTCTGGGCGCCCAGCCAGACGGCTGGCCCACCGTGTTCCATCAACCGTAAAGCGGGGCCCAAGCATTTCGAGCCCTGAGCTGCCCGGGACCTGAGGAGCCCTGCTGCCCGGAGTCAGTGACCGGATGCCCGGCGGGCACAGCTGTGGCAGCAGCTCTGAGCCGCTCGGGCACAGGTCACCGCCAGCCCCGCCGACTGGAGAGCGGAGCTGGGCCACGGCGACAAGGGTGAGGCCCCGGAGGAGACCCCGGCGCAGGGCCCTCGCTGCCGGTGCGGGCTCGCGCGGCCCTGCTGGGCGCCGGGGTGGGCAGCCGGCCCCAGCTCCCCCTCATCCTGCGCAGATACAGTTAATTCTGGACAGAGGACAGAGTGCTACGGGCCCCCCCCACCCCCCGCTTGGGCTGCTGCGCCCCATCAGCCCAGGAAGACCTGTACGCGGACCCTGCGCCCAGCGCCCCCTCGGGCTCTGCCCACGGCCACCTCCACGCCCATCCCGTCTCCATCTACGCTGGACCATGAGGCCAGAACAAACACCTTCCTCGCAGGCCGGTGCTGAGCGAGGCTCAACCGCCAACCCGGAGAGAGGAAGCCTGCGGTGGCACGCGGGGCGCGGGCTCCTGACAGCAGGTGCACCGCGGTGGCACAGGTCGCCCCTGTGGGGAGGCCGCGGGCGCGGGGGCAGGGCTTCCTGGGCCTTCTCTGTACCTGCTGCTCCATTCCGCTGGGAACCTAAGGCTGCTCCGAAAGATGACGTTTATTTAAAACAAGGGAAAGCAGGCCTCTGTAGCTCGGCCGGCACCCCTCCCACTGCGGGCTCTGCTTCCTGTCCCCTTGGGGCAAGTGTCCGTGTCCCTGCCCCCGCCAGACGCCACAGGGTCCCTGCCAGCGCGCCCGCGGGGCAGGCGACTTGGTTTATAGGACAGACCGGGGCCCCGCAGCCCCCACATGCAGGCAGGGCCTATGCGGCCACTGGGGGCTTGGAGGACGCGCCCATCCCCCACCCGTATTCATCGGTGGGGCGGCCGAGGCCCGGTGCCCAGTGCCCAGTGCCGGGCGAGGGCTGCAAGGCCGCGGTCAAGGTGTGGGTCGCGTTGGTTTCCTCACAGCTCTGTCCTGGCTGCCCTTCCCTGCCTGTGTGCATCCCAGGGTCTCTGTGGCTACAAATTTCCTCTTATAAGCACCCTAGTGAGATTTTGGATTTAGGGGCTCAGCTTCACGACATTTTTAAAAACATTTTTAAAATATTTAATTTTGAGAGAAAAACAGACAGACAGACAGGCCATGAGCAGGGGAGGCACAGAGAGAGGGAGACACGGAATCTGAAGCAGCTCCAGGCTCCGAGCTGTCAGCACAGAGCGATGCAGGGCTTGAACCCACAGACTGGGAGCTCATGACCTGAGCCGAAGTCAGATGTTTAACTAACTGAGCCACCCAGGTGCTCCATTATTAATTCATTTTAAATACCAAGAATAGGGGCACCTGGGTGGCTTCAGTCGGTTAAGCGTCCAACTTTGGCTCAGGGCATGGTCTCACGGTTCGTGGGTTTGGGCCCCGCGTCGGGCTCTGTGCTGACAGCTCAGAGCCTGGAGCTGCTTCGGATTCTGTGTCTCCCTCTCTCTGCCCCTCCCCTGCTCACACTGTCTCTCTCTCTAACTCTCTCTCTCTCTCTCTCAGAAATAAATAAAAAACATTAACAATTTTTTTCTTAAAAATAGCAAGAATAATCCTGCTACATGTTACCATACACCATCTATTTTTAATGAAAAGCAACTATGTTTCTGTTTAATAAAAAGTAACAACATTTAGTGAGGAGCCGAGCCCTGCTCTGTTTTTGCAAATGTCTAAATGTCCGGCTTCATAGACAACTGATGGAATTTTGAGATCTGCTTGTGCGTTTAATCTGTTGGGCTGAGCATGTCCTGTGGCCTCTGGAAAACTCCACTGCACATTCACGAGAGTCCTTGGGATGTTTGTTTTTCTTTTTAGTTGTACTATCTGATCTCACGTGGGGCCTTTGTAATATCCAAACACTATTCTGCCACCATCATCTCTCCAGAATCCTTCATCGACTTTGTGACGGCAGAAGGAGGTGAGAAATAAGTGAAACTGGAGCATCCTCTGCCAACATGTGCACTTAACATAGCACAGGGGCTCAGCCAGTGCAAAAAAGCGGGGGGGGGGGGGGAAGAAATAAAAGGCATAAGGTTTGAGAAAAAAAATAAACTGTCATTATTCACATACCACATAGTGTAAAAAATCCAAAGGCATTTACCAATAACCTATCCAAAGTCAGAGGTAAACTTAGCTAGGTTGCTGGATACAAGAGCAACATACAAAAACTGGTTGTTTCCTTATATGCATACACTACCAACAGATACTTATATAAATTTTAAAAATCTTTAAAGTTACCATTTACAAGAGCAACAAAAAACATCAAATGCCTAGGAAAAGACTGAGCCGACACGACCCGTGCCCTGGAGACGGCAAAGCACCATGAGGAGAAAACTAGGAAGTCATGCGTATGGAGGGATCGTTCTGAGTAACGAGGGAAGACTCAGTGCTAGAGAGATTTCGATCTTCCCACAAACCTAAAGATTCAATAGCACCTCAACGAAATCGCAGAGGGCTTTCTGCGTGTACGCATGCGCGCACTCACAGACTGACCAGCGGATTCTAAAATCTAACTGGAAATGCAAAAGATTGAGAGGAACAAAGGCAAAATGCAAAGCCAACTTAGATATTCTTTATCATTTTCATTTGGAAAAAAAAAAAAAGACTAACGAATCTTTGGGGCACAGAGCGACGTCAGAGCCGCTGGTGTTCTTTGCTGAGGGGCGGTGCTGTCGGAATGGCCCCCGGGTCTGCACTTGGCAGTTTCTCTTCCTTCTGTACCAGGACTCATGCACACTGCCTGAAATCTTTGGCAAACCATTGAAAAATGACAGCATGAACAATAGACCAGGGGGGAAGTCGGGTTGGTGGGAAGCAGCTCTCCAGGCTTGTTTAATCGTGTTGGGGAAGCCATTAATCCCTTGGAGTAAGAGCCCAGCAATTCTCAGGTCCCTCCGGTTGCTTCATGCCTTGGGAATTAACACACAGGATCCTTCAGGTCTCAACAGACCCGGAGAAGGGGACGAGATATGCCCTGAGCAGCCAGGGCCACGGTCCCAGGGATGAGCAAAGGGGTGCGCCACCCACGAGATGGTCAGCGGTTGGTCTGACTGTACACTGCTCGATACAAACACGGGCTTAATGAGTTTGCAGAAAATCGCTGGACGAAGTGTGGCTGAACAGCTCTGCTGTGAGTGGTGCTGGGGGGGCCTCTGACGGTGAGCTCCCTACAGCAGCCCTCAGCCCACGGCCCCACCCGCTCTGTGTGACCCTGTGGCCCCCTCGAGCCCTTTCCCACAGAAAGCGAGCCGATTACCTCCTCCCTGGGTGTTTGCTTTTGACCTCCTCGCTCTGTTCTTTGGGGGGACTCCGGGGTTCCCTGAGGGCTCCTTCCTGGGGGAGCAAATGAAAATAAGCTCACGGGGCACCTGGGTGGCTTAGTCGGTGAAGCGTCCGACTTTCGCTCAGGTCATGATCTCGCGGTTCGTGGGTTCAGGCCCTGCGTCGGGCTCTGTGCTGACTGCCAGCTCAGAGCCTGGAGCCTGTTTCGGTCTGTGACTCCCTCTCTCTCTGACCCTCCCCTGCTCACACTGTCTCTCTCTCTCCTAGAAATAAATAAAACATTTAAAAAAAAAAAAAAAGAAAAGAAGCTCACATTAGGTTTGCCGTTTTTGTGAACCCAGAGAAGCCTATTGCTTCACTGGCCTTCTGTCTACTTGGCTAGTGGACACATCTTTCCAGCCCTGGGCAAAATCGGGCCATGCTCTAATTCTCCCGGTCGAAGCTCTCGGAGGTTAACAAGCACGCCGGAACGGAGCGGAGGGTCGAGCCCGCTGTGCGGGGCGGGGAGGGCGGGCGTGCTGAGGCCCGGCTGCGCCTGCCCCCCGGGCTTGGCTGCTACGGGTCTCTGAGCATCCGCACCTCCCCGGCTCCCCGAGGCTCTCCCGCCCGGAAGGAGCGGACCAGCCCCCGCTGCCAAGATGCAGCTATCATTTATCTCATGGTTGCAAAGCTCCGCCAAGCGGAGGTACCCTGCCCGCAAAGAGTTATCCTGTGCAGGCCACGGCCAAGGCCGAACTCGGGTTTGGAAGCGGCGGGTCAAACAAGCCAGATTTCCAGATCACGAGCGGGGGAGACCCGACGGGGGGAGCACAGCTCCTGGATTCACTGTGTCATTTTGTGACAGTTGGAAGGAACTTCATCTGCTCGAGCAGCGCCCTGAGTGCCCGGAGCGCCGGGCGCCCCCGCAACACACTGCGGCCTCTGTTGCCTCCGGCCGAGGCCAAGAGCACTTCGTGTGTCTGAATAACTGGCCGGGAAGCGGACAGCAATCCGTGCCAAGAAACAGACGACGGGGCTGGCTTTAACCCCCTAGCGGCTGCCGGAATGCCTCGCTCGTTTTACAAATATTTGCCGAGTGCCCGCGTGGGTCGGGCCTTCTCTAGGCTCACGGGACCCTCGGCCGGGGCTCCGTTTCTGGAGGAGAAAAGGAGTCACAGACGGTTTGGGATAAGACAGGTGTGCGAAAAAAAGAAACAGGGAGCTCGGGGGTTCGTCCTGGCGAGGCCGGGAAGCCTCTTGACGGAGAGATCTGGGTGCTAGGGGCGGCTCGGGTGTAGACGGGGCTGGGCGGAGAGGTAGGGCCCCGTGCTCCGGGGCTGCCAGCACGCGGAGGGGTGTGGATTTCGTCCTAGGCACCGCGGGAGCTGCTGGCGAGTGGTAAGCAGGGGAATGACATGAAGGGGGGACGCTACCTTTTAGAGAAAGAGCACTGTGGCCGCCGTGGGCCGAGGGAAGGATGGCGAGGTCAACAGGGTAGCCGTGTCCTGAGCCTCAGAAGGAATCTGTGGATATGTGACCTTGTATGGGGGCGAAGGGGACTTTGCAGACGGTGTTAAGTGGGAGTCTTGAAGTGAGGGACCATCCTGGGCTATCAGACTGGGCTCGTCATGGGGTCCTTACAACAGGGACAGGAGTCAGAGTCAGAAGGAGCCGGGGAAGGGCCCCTCCTGCCAGCTCTGGACATGGAGGGAGGGCCACAGCCAAGGATGCGGGTGGAGGTGGCGGAAACAAATGGTGAGGAAAATATAGAACAACGGGGGGGGGGCGCACAGGTTCAATGTATTAGAAATAAGAACCCACAGGGTGTGCAAGTGTCCTGGGGCCACCACTACAAATCGCCACAAAGTGGGGGTTTGAAATCCAGAGCTGTCTCACAGTTCTGGGGGCTGAAAAGTCCAAAATAAGGTGTTTCTGGGGCAGTGCTCCCTCTGAAGGCTCTAGGGGGGACCCTTTCTCAACCCGGTGGCGGCCGGTGATCCCTGCGGCTCCTTGGCCTGCGGCGGCTTCATGCCAGGCTCTGCTTGCCTTCACAGGGGCCCCTCTGCGTCTTCATCAAAGGCACCGGTGCTGGTGGGGCAGCCTCTCTCCAGTGTGACGCAGTGAGCTGAAAAGCATCGGAGTCCTGACCCCTGGGCCTGTGAATGTGACCTGATTTGGAAATAGGCCTTTGCAGATGTGACTAGATTACAAAACCCAACAGGGCATAGGGACACAGGTCATGCGAGAGCAGAGGCAGAGGCTGGAGGGCTGCGGCCGCAAGCCCAGAGGCCCCCGGAGCCACCGGGACTCGAAGAAGCAAGAAGTGGGCGAAGAATTTCACGAGCTCACTGATAGTGGGTCAAACGTTGTTCTGAGTGTTTCTGGGAAGATAGTTTTGGACGAGATTAACGTTTAAATGGTAGACAGAGTAAAGCACACTGTCTTCTAGAAGAAGGGTGGGCCTCATCCAATCAGTTGAAGGCCTGAGGAAACAAAACGTAGGCCCTCCTCCGAGTCGGAGAGATTTCTTCCTGCTTGAGGCCTTTGCGCTCAACCTGACACATGGGTTGTTCTCTCGATGGGTCCTGTCCGCACACCTCTTCCCGCGCTGTGTCTCCAGAGGGGGCCTGACTGGGACAGAAGGGCCCTGCCCACACCTGCGCGGCCTCCGGCTCCTCATTCCTGGAGCTCTAAGCCCAGGTGGGTGGGAACGCGGGGTAACACCCCCCAGGTACCTTGAAAACCCCAAGCCAGATCGGAAGGGAGGCCACACCCAGCTCCTGAGCCACCTCTTTCCTGAAGCCGTGCTCTTCCTGGTGCCCATGTGCGCCGCTGACCCCCAGACCGAGGAGCCTCACCCCTAGCCTGCCCTGCAGAAGGCCGGCTGCTCTGGACTCGCCTCTCCCGGCTGCAGGGGAGATGCCGGAGGGACGCGGGTTTGCCTCTGAGGAGAGAAGACCGTCACCGTCATGGTGGGTCCCCGGCTTCTCTACTGTTTTACTGACAGCCTCCCGTGGCCTCCAGGCTGGCGGGGGGGTGGGGGTGGGGGTGGGGGGGAGTCTCTGTCTTTCAGATGAGCGCTTTGAGGAAGGAGCCGTCAGGCGGCCACGGCCACGGCCACAGGCGCCCCGGCGGAGATCAGGGGTGGCGCGGGCTGCCTGCCCCGGGTCGCTGGGCCTGGAGCAGGAGCCAGCAGGAAGCAGGGACATCTGGAGGTTCCCCTGTCTGTGTGGCCCCCCCGGGAAAGTCCCCAGTTCCATCAGTGGACAAGAGCTGCCCCACACGCCCCCACCCCGGGTGGCCTGGGGTCCCACGGAAGTCTACATTCTCGTGGCTGTCTCCTCTCAGTCTGAGAACATTCCAGCAAACAGAGCACAGTGTGGGGTCGTGGGCAGCAACAGCCGACAGAAGGGGACCTTCCCGGGGATGGAGGCCCACCCCCACTGGGGCCTCCCGCCCCCCTACGGCGGGCGGCATTGATCCTCGCTTCCCACGGCATCCGCCACTCTCACGGGCTCACCTCCGCGGCGCCCCAAGGCTCCGGCCTCCTCCGCTGCAGACCCTCGTCGCTGCCTCGCACACGGGAGGCGGCTCGCAGCTGCGCCCTTGACACCGGGAAGGTGGGAGGCTCAGTCCCCCCGAGCCGACCACGCCGACGCCTCGTTCTCCCCGGGCTCCCACCACGGGCCGCCGGGCCCACGCAGCACGAGGCTCCCCGGGCGTGATGCTGTTAACAGCCCACGAGCCCTTGTCCGCGCAAGGCCGGGGGCTCTCGGGGAGCAGGGCTGGGGCTGGATCCGTGGTGGGGGACCCTCCAGCTCCGCGTGCTGGGTCCCGCCACCTGGGGCACGTGGCGCAGTGCGGGGTCGACAGGGGCCGTACCCAGTCCTCCTCGGCCCTCGCATCAAGGGGTAGGGTCAGCGGCTCCGGAGGCCGGCGGCTTCCACTTCCTGTCTCTTGGAAGGGCTGTCCTTGGGGCCCAGAATCGCACGTCACTAGTCCAGCCACGGTGAGACCCGACCACGGTGAGACCGGCAGGCTGCGGGGCCCCTCACGCCAGTCCCGTGGGGAAGCCACACGGAGAGAGATGCCTGAGCAGCCCTCACGGCTCCAGCCCCCCGCCCCCCGCCACCCTGTCCAGAGGCCAGGCGTGTAGACCAAGAGGCCGGGAGAGGATCTAGACCCTCTCTGCCGCTGTGTGTGATGCCAGCAAGGAGCGTCCAGTGGAGCCCAAGTGCCCAGGGCCAGGAGCCCTCATAACGTCTTAAGCTGTTGACTTTGGGGCTGATTTGTTACATGGCAATTGCTAGAACAGGTGGCTTGGTGACAAGGAGATACATTGTTAAGCACGACTTCCTCTGGGTGCCCAGTGGATGGCATTCTGTGCAAAGAAGCAGATGCACTGTCTCCAAGCTGGAGGGCGCCCAGTGAGGGTACACAGGGTGCACACAGAGCACGGGCCAGTGGCACCTGCCTTTGCGCAGTGTACAAACTGTGCAACTGTACTGAACAGCCCTGCATAGAGGCCTTACTACCAACAGGAGGAGGTAGAAAGTGTCCATTTCAGACGGCTGCTCCATCACTGTTCCTCACCACGTCTGGACTGCTGGTCATCGCTCCATCAGTCACAGCAGGCCCCTTTCCTGTGCCGGCCTATTTGGGGGGCTGAGGAGCTCAGCCAAGTAGGGACCTGGAGGGTTGCTCTGACAGAAGCAGGTCCGGGCACCAGGAGAGTGCAGAGGGTGCCCGTGGAGGTGCCGGCAAGGCTCCGCAGCCCTCCGATCGGGACTTGACCCCACCTCCTGGGCACAGTCTGTAGTCAGGCTTGTGCGGCCCTGTGCCGCCCGACAAGGGCTCCTTTGAAGTCTGCTGCCCGGGATGATCACAGGGGCCCTGATCTGGAACCAGGCACCCACCCCCGCCCCTCTAATCCTCGGCCGCCTCTGCTGCAGGCGGATGTGCCTCTCCCGCCTCTTCCCCGGCGATCCCAGCCTGCCTGGAGCCACCCACCTGGCACTGTGGTCCAGCCCGCTCTGCCCAGGCCTGAAGGGACCCGTGCGGCCACCGCCCATGGCCCCTGGGGACCCCTCGGCAGCTGCCCGCTCACTGCCCACCGGCCACCACTTGGTGGTGCCGGGGCCTGGAGGCCTGAGCGGGAGGGAGAGTGAGGCCAGGGAAGGATGTGTCCCTGGCCCCTGCCTGCGGGGAGGGGGCCGCACGCCCCTCCCACGGCTACGGGACTCTCTGGTGCCCCTGACCTGGGCGTCCCGCTCCTACCCCCGCAGCCCCCAGGGCCCTCGCCCGGGTGACCTGTTCCTCCGCACCGCTCCCCGGGGCCACCTGTCCCGCTGGGACCCCGCTGGTGAGGACTTAGAGGGAAAACAGACCGGCTTCCACACCTGGTGAGGGGTCAGTCCCCCCTCTGCCTCAGAAAACCCTGACACAGGAACCTAGGGAGCTCCCCCCGCCCCCACCAAAGACAGCTGTCCACTGTATCCTGTGTCCTGGGGGCCGCCGGGGCGGGGGCTGTCTGTGCGCAGGAAGGAGAAAGCCGCCCCCGGCCTCCCCCACCAGGCTCCAGCGGGCTGGGGTGACCCACGAGGGCCCAGCGTGGCTGTGCCGGGTCTTGTGCGGGGGCCTTGGGCCAGTGACAGGGGCTTTCTGCGCCCCCCCCCCCCCACCGCCGCCCCGTGTAACAAGGGTAACAGACGACCGCATAGCCCGTGTGCCGTGACCACGGCCGCGTCGGGCTCCTCTGAGCACCTTTTCCACGAGGCCTCATCCTGCGGCCTGTCCTCAGGGGCCAGTCTCAGGAGGAACCCGGCTCAGTCAACTTAGCCTGGTCACCCTCGGTGCCAACTGGGTTCCCTCCCCCCGGCCCCCAGGGCACGTGGCCACCGGCCGCCTTCAGCCAGAGTCTGGTTGGGCCCCTGGTCCCGAAGTTCCTCCTGGAGATTTGCATCTACTGAGCCGGACGCCCCCGGGCTCTGAGTCCCCACAGTGTCCCCAGGCGGGCGGAAGTCTCTCTCGGAGCGCTGCGCCCGTCCCTATGCCCCCACCCCCACGGTGCCTCTCCACCTTTGTCTCTACCCACTGTGGCTCCTCGGTTCGAACAACGGAGCCGCACGCGGAGCCCCGCATGGAGGATGGATCTCTTGAGTTTTGAGAGGGAGAGCCTGTTGGGGGTGCCTGAGGTTGTCTTCACACCAGACGGGGCAGGGGCCTGCCCGCTTCTGTGGACCCTGTGCTGAGAGTCCTTCCCCGGAGCCCAGCCCAGCAGAGGCCGCAGAAGTGGAGGCAGGGAGGCCCCAAGGAGCCCGAGGGACGGGGACGTGTGGGTGTGACGGGCTGAAGGGGGCAGGGGGCTGGCTTGCTCAGCATGGGGATCCTGGGGTTGGACTCACCTGGGGTCAACTGTGCCTCCCAGGGGACACCTGGTGATGTCCAAGGACATTTTGGTGGTCGGTACGGGGGGCGGTCCCAGGGCATCAGCAGGTGGGCCCGCTCGACATCATGCATCACGGATGCCGACAGCCCCCACCCCGAGGATTACCAGCCCCGAATGTCGTTGGTGTGGTGATGTGACGTCGTGTGACGAAGGGCACAGCTCCAACCGCTGTCACTGTGGACCTTCCTCCTCCTGGCGTCATGAGGCCGCTAACTTGCCTCAGGCCCCAGACCCCTGCTCCGCGTGAAGCTAAGTGCAGAGACATGGGCGCTGAGCAAACCCAGTGTCAAGGCCGCCTGGGCCCCTGTCGGCGGCGAGGGGCTGCCCACTTACCCCACAACCGCGTTCCGGGGCCTGGCCCCCCCATTACTCAGGCTGTTCCAGGGCCTGGCCCCCCCATTACTCAGGCCGGTGAAGCCTGGAGACACTGTCCCTGTCCCTCTCGGGGCCGCCGTCCCCCCCCCAGCCCCGCCGGGGCCCTCGCTGCCCATCCGGGAGAAGTTCGTCACTTGCCCCCCTGCCTTCTGTGCCCACAGTGCCGTCCCGGTCCTGTGGGCCCCTGGCGGGTGCCCCCAGGCAGAGCCCCTCGCGGGCCCCCTCTGCCACACGCCAGCCACCTGCGGTCTGCGGTCTGCAGTCCCCGCTTCCCCCTCGAATGGCATTTCCCAGTTCCGGGGAGCAGAGCCGTCCCGAGGCGCTTGCATCAGCCGGCGTTTTGCATGAGGGGCGGGGTGGGGACAGAGGGGGAGGCTGTGGGTGCCTCCACCTGCTCCCCCGTTCACTGAGGCGAGGAAGCAAACGTGCCCCGGGGGCTCTTTCCCAACAGAACCTGCTCAGCCTTTTCCACGCAGGCGGCACTTGCGCAAGTGGAGATGGCGGTTGGGCTGCGGTCAGAGGCTCCCTGCAGTCGCTCCGACACCCCCCCTCCGCCCTCACCTGGGGCCATGAGTCACTGATCCCACGGGGGTGGGGGGGTGGGGACAGGGGTCTGGGAGCGAAGACAGTCTGCCCCGTGCGGGGACAGCACAAAGTCTCCCCCCCACCCCCACCCCCCACCCCCGCTCTGGTCAGCAGCCAGGCCCCCGGGGGGCATCTGGGCTTGGTTCTCCGTGGGGGGGGCACTTGGCAGCTTCTGGAGACATTCTGCTCGTCACCGCTTGGACCGGGGGTGGGGGGTGGGGCGGCTATAGGCATCTAGATGGTCCCGTCAGCGGTGCTGTTCACCACCCTTCAAAGCGCAGGTCAGCCCCCCCCACGGACAGCCACGAAGAATGATCTGGCCCCAAATGCCCACAGCCCCCCGGAGACAAAAGGAGCGTCATGTGCTCCTTCCACTGCTCGCTCTGCCCTCGGCACCTGCGCTGCTCACCTGTGACCCCAGACCCGCCTGGCAAACCGTCCCCCCCCCCCCCCATTTCTCTCTGGGCCTTTACTCGACCACCTGTGTGCTGCTGGCCCCGGAGCCCGGGCTGTGGGAGATGCCTGGACCCGGGCCTCATTGCACAACCCAGGTTCCCGTGCCCCGGGGCCTCGTGCAGATTGCTGCTTTCTTGGGATGGCTTCGTACGGGCAGGAGTTGAAATGTCACATGCCTCCAGGGCCCAGAGCAGAAGAGAAAGGATCTGAACGGGCAGGTGGAGGCAAGGTTTGGCGCCCGGCGGGTTGAAGGAAGGGGCAGCTGCTGGGCAGCTCCAGACGTTCCCAGTGCCTGCGGACCAAGAGCCTGCTACATTTTTAAATTCCTTTTTAAATGTTTTTAAACATTTTTTAATAGTTTTTATTTCTTTTTGAGACAGAGAGAGACAGAACATGAGTGGGGGAGGGGCAGAGACAGAGAGAGAGGGAGACACAGAATCTGAAGCAGCTCCAGGCTCTAAGCTGTCAGCACAGAGCCCGACGCGGGGCTCGAACCCACGAACCGTGAGATCGTGGCCTGAGCCGAAGTCGGACACTTAACCGTCTGAGCCACCCAGGCGCCCCCATTCCTTTTTTTAAAGAGAAGTCAGAAATGATTTTTTAATCTGTTATTTCCCCATGTTTAAATGCGAACGCAAACTCTTTGAAAATACTGTGGAGGAGAAAGAAGAGTCAGGGGGTCCAGTCAGCCCCCAGCTGTCCCTTGCGCGGCCCGTGGCTCGTCGGGGGGCGCCCAGGTCCCTAAGTCATGGTGACGTGCACCCGCTCAGGTGACGTCACACGCCCGCCTGTCCCGGGACGCACACTCGGGGGCCGGGGCAGGGGACAACATGGCACGCGAGGAGGGAGGGGCAGGACCCAGGCGCGGGTCCCAGTTGGGGTTTCCGACTCTGACTGCAAACCAGCACCTCCCCACCAGCCTCCCCGCGGTCCCTCCGGGAGCCTGTAAACTCCGGACCCTGGGGTGCTGCCCAGGCCTCGCCAAACCGGAATCCTGCAGGTCTGACCAGGAATCTGTTCTCCAAAACACTTCCTAGTAACGTTTTCTATCTTACTGGGGTGTTGGGTTACTGAGTGTATGTGTTTGTCCAGACTCACCAAGTGCCCTCCTTCCTTGTGTTTAATTTTATACAAAGAGGGACAGGCAGGAAGACGGGAAGGAAGAGGGACGCCGAGGCGATATTTGCATACAAGTCGGACCCACGTCTCCGCCTCCTGGCACCGTGCGCCTGGTGTCCCGGGGGCATCTCAAACGTCGGTCATCCCGTGGTCTCCCCATCACTGTTCTCGGACTCACTATCAAATAGACTTTAAATAGACTCACCTAATGGGAAAACGAGCATACATGTGAGGTAAGTGTCAAAACAAGCACAATGTGACAAGTGCCAGTCCGGGGTCTTTTCGGCTTTTCCCATTTGGCAAAGGATGGTCTATGGACACAGAGAAGGAAAATCAAGAGCGTCCACACCCAATGCAGCAGAAGCCTCTCCTGCACGATTCAGCGTCATTTTACACAGGGTCTGGAGGCCCTGAGGTTCCTTTGGGGATTACCTCCGAGGCGCCGATCTGTGCTTCGGGAAGGGTGCCCTGTGCCCTGCGCCCCGCTGCCCGCCTGGACTGGCC
This sequence comes from Hyaena hyaena, assembly GCF_003009895.1. Taxonomy (NCBI): domain Eukaryota; kingdom Metazoa; phylum Chordata; class Mammalia; order Carnivora; family Hyaenidae; genus Hyaena; species Hyaena hyaena. Next base: position 9,586,965 of record NW_024080633.1, read on the forward strand.
GCTAGCCTGGGAACGAGCCCCCACCAAGCCAGACAGCGGGGGGAAGGGCCTGAGGAAGCAGCTCAGGTGAGCCGGCACTGAGCGGGGGACAGGAGAGTCAGGCGACCCAGCAATTCCACTCCCTGGTGTGCACCCCAAACAGATGAAAAGTGGCGTTCCAATCAGCACGATTCACAACGGCGGAAACAACGCAAATGTCCGCCCACTGATGACTGGATGAAAAAGGCAGAACCTCACCGTGGACTACGACGCAGCCACGAAGAAGAACAAAGCGTGGCATATGCAGATCCACCCTGAAAACGTGCTCAGCAGCAGACGCAGTCACAGGCCGCGTAGTAGGCGAGTCCATGCATAGGAAGTGTCGAGATGGGGCCAGGAGCTAGACCCTGCTGCCAGGGGAGGGCGCAGGCGTGGCTGCTGACGGCCACGGGGCATGTTTCATGGGGAGGAGAATGTTCTAGAAGCAGACAGAGGTGGTGGTTGTACACAACTGTGAATTTACTAAATGCCACTGAATTGTACGTTTTAAAGTGGTCGAATTTATGTTGTGCAAATTATACCACAATTTAAAGAAATCCTTTTAAAAAAAAGACACTGGGGAAGGAGGGGCTGGAAGGCTTGGTGCCTGAGGCTGAGGCCAGACCACAGAGCAGCGGGTGCCCAGACGGGAACAGTCTATGCGAGGTCAGGGGCGCCGGGCTCAGGGGGGCACGGGCGGTGCTCACGCGCGGGAGAGAGGGCGTCCCTGAGGCCCGGGCACCGAGTTCCCAGAGAAAACCCTCCTGCCTCGCACTTGCTCAGGGCGGGGACTTGGGGGTGAGCCCTGGGGCCAGGCGGTCTCTGCCACCCCCTCCTCTGAGCAGCGGCTCGTCCTGAAGGGACCACGGGCAGGGGTCAGTGCGTCTCCGGCCGAGACAGACTCACAGACGCCTCCCAAACCCGCTGGTATCAACGAGCGGACCAGCCATCTGCTGCCTCATGTGAATACAGGCGCTCACTTAATCCCCCTGCCGGACAGGAGCATTAGCTCCATTGGGAAAAGGCACCCACGCGGAAATGAGGAGGGGGCCGGCCCCACGAGGGAGGGGCAGCACCACGCCCACGATGGGCTCCGGCGGAGTGACCTGGAACCGTCCAGACTACCGCACCCGACATGCTAGGATCTGAGTACACATGTCACCTGGAGCCCCCGTTGTGGGCGACACAGTGACCCCCCCCCCCAAATGTACCTCTACCAGGGAAGCTCATAAGCCCATAATAAGCTCTCTCCTTATTTGGAAAGAGGGTCCCTGCAGATGCAATTAGTTACGTTTACATGAGGTTATCCTGGGTCAGGGCAGCCCTAAATCCAATGTCTGGAGTTCATTATATCTGAGACACAGACACAGAGCCTGGAGGCACTCGGTGACCGTCAAGGGCCCGGGGCCGCCAGGAGCTGGGGGAGGCAGGGAGGAGCCTTTGGAGGGAGCGCGGCCCTGAGAGGCCTCGACTGTGGCCTCCGGCCTCCAGAGCTGGGAGAAGACATGTTTCTGTTGTTATGACCCCAGCCTGTGGTCATTTCTGCGGCGGCCCCGGGCCACGGGCGCAGCTCCCCGCCCCAGCCTCCTGAGTGTGGCCCCAGGGTGTGGCGTCCCTCATACACCTGTTTGCTGATGCGAGACGGGCCCCCCGCTCACCCGCAGCTTCTTCCCACCGCCTCTCACTTCCCCATGGGGGCAACAGGTGCGGCCGCGCCCCACGCGGCACCAAGCAGGGACTCGCGGGGCCCGCGACCACGGGAACCGCCGTCCTCGTCCCTCATCACGGAAGCAGCTGGAGCTTGCCTCGGGCCACAGTGCCGTGACGGGGACGCTCAGGGCAGGCTCGCTTCCAGCACAGCCCCTCACAGGAGGCCCGGCTTGGAGCAGCCCGACCCCGGGCAGGGCTGAGGGAGCCCCGGAACGCGGGGAGGCAGGGCTGCCGGAGCGAGGGGGCAGCAGCTTTCCAGAACCGAGTGAGAAGCACCCCAGGACTGTCCTGGGGCCACCGTGGCAAAGGACCACAGGGGCCCCTGGGGGCTCAGTCGGTTAAGGGTCCGACTTCAGCTCAGGTCACGATCTCACCGTTTGTGGGTTCGAGCCCCGCGTCGGGCTCTGTGCTGACAGCTCAGAGCCTGGAGCTGCTTCGGATTCTGTGTCTCCCTCTCTCTCTGACCCTCCCCTGCTCACGCTTTCTCTCTCTCTCGGAAATAAATAAAAACAGGGGCGTCTGGGTGGCTCAGTCGGTTGGGCGTCCGACTTTGGCTCAGGTCATAATCTCACGGTTTGTGGGTTCGAGCCCCATGTTGGGCTCAGTGCAGTCAGCTGGAGCCTGCTTCTGATTCTGTGTCTCCCTCTCTCTCTGCCCCTCCCCCACTTGTGCTAGGTCTCTCTCTCAAAAATAAATAAACCTTAAAAAAAAAGAAATAAATAAAAATATTAAAAAATTAAAAAAAAAAAAAAAAAAGGACCACAGACGGGGCAGCTCAGAACAACAGGCTTACTCTCTCCCAGTCTGGAGGCCGGAGTCTGAGTTCAAGGTGTGGGGGGGCCACAGTCCCTCCAAAGGCTCCGGGGGAGGGTCCTTCCTGCCTCTTCCCGCCCCGGGGGGACCCCAGCCCCTCTGCCCCCGACCTCGCACGGCCCTCCTCTGGGTCTGCGTCTCAGAGCCCCCACCCGGCTCCAGCATGAGCTCAGCATAACTTGATGACGTCTGCAAAGAGCCCATCTCCGAACAAGGCCACATACACAGGTGTCGGGGGATGGGACGTGGCCGTCTTTCAGGGGGGCACAGATCAGCCCGCAGCCACTGTAGAGGAGCTCAGCCACTCAAAGCCACAGACAGGGCAGCCGTGTGTGAACTGCACCCCTTTCTCGTCCTTCCTCGGAGCCGCCCTCCGGTGACCCTGCCTGGGAGCCACGGACAGGGCGCCCGCGGAGCAGTCTGTAGGCTCAGCCAAGGGGAGCACAGGCTGGGGCCTGAGTGCCCGGCGTCCTCGAAGGGAAGGAGGCAAGTTCCCCCCCGCCCCCCCAAGGCCCGTCCCCGAGGCGGCCTGGCGGCAGGGACTCCCACCGAGGCCCGGCCACCTGGAGCGTCCCCGCAGACGGCCCGTCTCCGAGCCGGGCCTCCCCTCCGGCCCCACCACAGCAAGGCGTCGGAATTCCCTGAGGGTTTGAGTCCTTTGACACAAAGCTGCCCAAGGAGGGACGTGGGTCTTCCGGGGTGACAGGCGCCTGGGCCAGGACAGAGCAGGACAGAGCGCTGGGCAGGCCGCGCGGGAATCCCTAGGCGGAGGGCCCCACGGCGTGGCTCGGAATCACGAGCTAGAGGAGTCCGGTCCTCGGCACCACACCCCTCCAGCCAGCCCCGCGCTGGGCTCCCCCCTCCTCCCCCTGCTTCAGCAGTTTCTGCTAGAGATGGAACAGGGACAGTCCCCGGGCAAGATAATTTCTCTCTGATAAGGGCGGTGGGGATGACCTCGGGGTTAGAGGCCCGTTGAGGAAGGCCTCACTGAGAGCCTGTGGCAGACCCTGCGGCAGAGGGGGGGCCAGGGCGGGTGGGGGGCAGAGCGGCCCCAGCTGCGCGCGCTTGGCCCTGCCTGCTGAGGTGCAGCCGCCCGGGGGCCCTCCCTTATCGGGGGGCTTGTCTTAAGTGTGACAGGAAGCCATGCAGTGTGACTGCACGTGCCTGGCCCCGCCCCTACGACCCTGTGAGGGGTCCAGGACGTGAGTCCCACCTCAGGGGCAGCCTGGCCGCTGTTTCGTGTGGGTGTGTGGCTCTGCAATTCAATCACATGACCAATGCTGATCCAGAATGGAAGCTGCTGGAATACCACCGGGGGAGCAGGTCGGCGCTGCGGTCACGGGGGAGCAGGGAGAAAGATCACAGCCACGCAAACCTCCGAAAGTGACCTTTATCCGGAAATGGGGACATAGCACGTGTAACCAACCAGGGAAGAATCTCAGGAAGAGATTGTCCTGGACTCAGATGGGCCCTAAATCCAAGGGACCGTCCTGATAAAAGCGATAGGAAACACACTCAGAGACAGAAACACGGGAGGGGCCACGTGAGGACAGAGGCCACGGTCGGAGGCACGTGGCCGTGGGCCAAGGGTCGTGGAGCCCCCACAGCTGACGGTGGCGGGAAGGCTGGCCCCGGCATCTCCCGAGGGAGCCCGGTGGTGGCCCTGTGGCATCACCTGACTTCTGCCCGCAGAGCAGGATGGAACAGGCCCTGTTGTTCAGCCTTCTGTCCTTTGTTCCCGTGGCCCCAGGGCGCGAACACAGGGACCTTTGGGCCAGATGCCTTCTCACTGAGCGCAAAGCACCTCGCGCGGTGCAGGTGATGGACCTGGCCACGGAAAAGACACAGCGAATGCGACTCCTGACGGGAACACTCTCTGTCGTGGGGGGGTGGTTCTGCCCGGAGCCCCTCCCCGGACGGACCGTCGCACATGGGGGAAAATGTCACCCTCCTCAGGCTCCCTTTTCAAGCAAAAGTCTGTTTATACTGGATTCGTTTGCCGGCATTTTCCACCAGGCCAATCTCACCCACAGCTGTGCCGAGGGGGAGGGGGAGGGCGGAGGTCCCGGGTCAGGATGAGTCCCAGGCCCCGTTCCAGTAAAGAGAGTTATTTATGAGCAGGAGATCCTGAATGTTCCCTCCGTCACAACGTTACACATCTTCACGCCTTCTCGCGGGGGCCGTTTAACCTTGTGACGGCTTAACTGCCATCCCCAATGGCTGCGCCCGGCGTCTGAATCTGTTCTGTAACAGTCCCACTAAACACCTTGCTTTTGCTTTTTTTTTTAATGCTTTATTTATTTTTGAGAGAGAGAGAGACAGTGTGAGCGGGGGAGGGTCAGAGAGAGAGGGAGACACAGAATCCGAAGCAGCTCCAGGCTCTGAGCCGTCAGCACAGAGCCCGACGCGGGGCTCGAACCCACGAACTGTGAGATCATGACCTGAGTCGAAGTCGGACGCTTAACCGACTGAGCCACCTAGACGGCCCGTCCTTGCTTTTGTTTTTAATTTTTAATTTTTTAAAATGTTTTTTATTATTGAGACAGAGAGAAACCGAGCATGAGTGGGGCAGAGGCAGAGAGAGACACGGAATCCGAAGCAGCTCCAGGCTCTGAGCCGTCAGCACAGAGCCCGACGCGGGGCTCGAACTCATGAACCGTGAGATCATGACCTGAGCCGAAGTCGGACGCTTCACCAATGGAGCCCCCTAGGCGCCCCACCTCTTGGCTTTTAAAGCCCCTGGTGGCCGCGCCCTTTCCACCTACTGTGAGGTGACATGTCCTCACCAAGACCCACCCTGGGCTCAGGCATCAGGTCGGGACGCTGCATTTGGCCCAGGGGGGTGGCTCACCCATCTGGATGCCCCTTCTTTGGGGGGCCACGTGGTAGGTAAGGGGCCAGTGGACTAACAGCCTCCAGGACGTCCACGGCCCGACCCCCAGAGGGTGTGCGTACGTCACAGAGCAAAGGGGCTTCGCAGCTGTGATGGAGTTCAGGACCTTGAGTTGGGGCGACGGCCCTGGAGTGTCCACATCGGCACAGTGTCCTCACAAGAGATTGGCAGGCGGTCACGTCGCGGAGCAGCAGGATGCCGAGCTGGTGGCTTTGCACACGGAGGAGGGGCTGCCAGCCAAGGAACCCAAGTGGCTTTCGGCAGCTGGAAGGTCAAGAAACGGATCCAACCCAGGGCTTCCAGAAGGCACCGGCTGTACGGACTCCTGGCCGTGAGTCCCAGCAGCCCTGTGTCGGACTTCTGGGCTCCAGAACCGCAAGATGATAAGGCTCCGTCGAAGCCACCGGTTTCGTGGCCGTTTGTCACAGCAGCCTGGGACACGTGACGATAGGAAAGAACAGGTTTGTATTTTCCTTGAGCTGCTTCCCGCCACCCACTTTGAGGTAAATGTGTCATTGAAAGGGCCGCGCGCACTCAGCACACGGCTCAGATCCGGGGCGTGCGCGGCTCGTTGGACTTCTCAAGGCCACTGCCACGGGACAGACCCAGGGTGCCACCGGAACTCACCTGTCAGAGCCCTCCTCCGAGCATCTGCAGGGGTGAATAGCAGCCCCCCTTCCCGTCTCCTGGGACCACAGAATGTGGTCGTATTTGGAAATAGGTTTGTTACAGACGAAACTGCGACACAGCGAGGCCACGCCGGAGTAGGAGTAAATCCAGCAGCTGCTGTTCTCGGAAGGACAGGAGATTTGGACACAGACACGCAGAGGAGAGGCCTCGTGAACACAGAGGCGGAGACCGAGGGACGCGGCCACCAGCCCAGGGACCCTGGGCCACCGCGAGCTGGAAGAGGCAGGAAGGACCCTCCCCTGGAGCCTCGGGGGAGCCCGGCCCTGCAGGCGCCTCGGCCTCCAGCACAGTGAGGCGATGAGTGTGGCTGAAGTCACTGTCCGTGCGGACGTGCTCGTGGGCACGAAGCCTCACTGTGTGCCCGCCGCGCACACTCACGGATCGCACCCCAGGCTTCAGACGTCCCGAGAACAGGATCAGGCAGCAGGAGGCTCTGGGTGCAGCCTTCTCCCACCCGGACCTGGGTCTGTGGAACCTCCCCCCGTGGCCACACTTAGCCGCAGTCCAGTCCAGCGCCCTCACCAGGACCTGTTATCCCAGGGTGTGGCCACTGCGCCTCCCGCCTGGGACTTACGGACAGGTGGGCGGTTCCCGGTGTGGGTCACCGCGACCAGAATGGCGCCGCGTTCTCGCACGTGCCCCAGGAACGTGTGCACACACCTCTCGGGTGTGGGGCTGCTGAGTCACGGGCCCCAGTAAACACCGCCGAACGCTGCCCGAGGGGCTGAACTCGCTCACACCCCTTCGCAGAGCAGAGTAGGAAACCGGGGAGCGCTGTTGCTACTGAGACTGATGTCCTCTCAGCCGGAAGCAATGAGCAGCACGTAGAGAGAGCGGGGGACGGGGGGGGGGTCAGGAGACCTGGTGACCCAGGGGAGGGTCACCAGAGGGTCGCCCCCTGCAGAGCCGTGCACACGTGCACACGGAACAGGACAGAAACAGTCCGGATTGCTGGGACGGAGGGTGTGTGTGGGTCCATTACAAGGATCAGGGACGCCCCAGGCCCGGCCCGCAGGCCTCGCGGAATCAATGTGTCGGGGCGCCCGCGGAAGCAGGCCCTGTCACCGTGAGGTTCCCGGCGACGGTCCTGAGTTCCCCGCATTTGGTGACAGACACAGTTTCCTTTGGAGGCACAGGAAGGGACGGGAATCAGCCGGCGGCCACAAGGAAGGGGCTGGGCGGCAGCTCCCGGGTCCAGAGAGGCCAGGACTTCGTGGCCCCCCCCGGGAACCCCATCGTATCAGCCCCTGGATTCCCTGGGCTTCCTCAGACCCCTCATGGGCACCACGGTGCGAGGGGGCAGGCCACCTCCCCTCTGTCCCGCGGCCTGGGCGGGCTCCCCGGAGGCAGGCTTCGAGACAGAGGGGTGAGGTGGGGGCTGACTGGGGGCCCCGTGGGGCAGAGGGGGACGTCCGGCTGCATGTGGTCACGACAGAGGCCTCAGCCGACCCCACGGGAGCCTGGGGCTGGGACGGCGGCGGGAAATGTCCCAAATCCTCGGGGCCTCGGAACACGACCCGCCACGGGTGGATGCCAGTCGCCTGCAGAAGGGCGAGTGGACCCTCCGGCCAGGGCACGTCTGCGGGGGCGCCGCGGCGAGCGGTCAGCAGCCACCCTGAGGAGGTGAGACCCGGGCCCGACGGCGTCCTCTCCCGCAGCCTGGACCAAGCCAGGCGCCGGCACTGTCGTCCCGGCGGCCCCTGGAGGCGAGGCTATCGCACGTGATGGTGGCCCCTGCCTCATGTCCCCAGCGTGGCCGGCGTGCTGGAAGCCACGCGGGGGGCTTGGGCTTGGGACCCTCTGCGTCCGGCAGGGAGGCCGCAGCAGCTCGGTCGGCCTCCACTGGAACTGGAACCCAGACGCAGGGTGTCTGTGACCTCTGGTGACCTCCCCCACCCTCCACTCCTCGGGCCCCGCCCTGCTAGGTGGCCTCCCTGCCTCTCTGTCCTCAGCCACGTCCAGAGGAAGGGAGCCCCCTCGGCCCTGAGCCTTCCCCGGGGCCTGAGCAGGCGCTGGGAGGGACTGTGCGTCTGCCCCTGGGCCACTCTGTCCCCCGCAGCTTGGCCGTGGCCTCAGGCTCCTGGAAGGGAAGGCGTTCCTGGGGCGGAAAGCGGGAGGAAGGATGCGGGATAGGCCACTTCTCTGACTCCTCACCACCTACGAGATGGGTGGGCACACCTGTACACCCATATCACAGGTGGGGAAACTGAGGCTCAGAGGCGGGAGCACTGTGCTCAGAGTTGCATCGCTGGAGAGCGGTGGGCGGGGACCCCTCAGGTCCTGGGAGGACGGACAGGACAGCTCGCCCTCCTCTCTAGCTTCCCGCTGAGTGTCTCCAGGAATCTCCAGTATCCAGAATGTTCTTACACACACAAGGAAAAGAAGCCAAAAGGCAATTCACAAGATCTGCATAAACCTTGAGGGGTGAAGAGAGGGCTCCAGGTACGGGGAGCAGCCACAATGCGCCTCGCAGGTGGGAGGGGAGTAGCAGTGAGTAGGTGAGGAGGCAGGGAAGGAGTGACTCTGAGGATACGGCATGTGCAAAGGCCCTGAGGTGTGTCCCAGGCACAGAATGTTCTAGAAATAAAAGAAGGCCACCGTGGACCGGGATGCAGAAGGTGGGGAGGTGGTTCAACAAAGCTGGGAAAAGTAGGCAGGTGGTAGACGCGCCCTGGGAACCCTGAAGGAGCTGGGTCTTTGCCTCAAATGCGGTAGGCACTGCGTCGTGTTCTTCACATGTTTGCTCCTGGCACCTGGCACCTGTTTACTAGAGTCAAGGGTAAAGATGGTGAACAAACAGGGCTCAGGACAGGAACTTGTGGCTGAGCCCCAGGCGCTGCTGGGTCACACACCCGCACGACCGTACTATCCTGCAGCCGGTCTTTCCTCCTGGGCGCAAGGATCCAGGAAACCTTAGCAGCCACCCACCTGCAGCAACCCGTCTGCCTCGGCCCTGCCTCACTGCTCAGCCTCTGCCAATCCAGCAAATCCCCAAAGCCCCCAGCCCTGCCCCAAAGCCCCAGGCCATCACGACAGGCATTTCCAGGGAGTCTGTGGCCCCAGTGATCGCCTCCCTTTGCGAGAGCTCACACACTGTCCTTCCCCCAACAGGCTCTGGATGTTTCCCAGGCCTGAAAGACCCCCTGCGGTGCTTTATGCAGCCCCCCCCCTTTCCCAAAGAGCAACTTGGGGGGCTCTCGCGCTTGTCTTCCCAGGCTCCCAGAGGTGAGGGCATTTCCCTGTCTGGCTGTGTGTACGTGGGAGGCGCCCATCGAAGCCACTGCTTAAGCTCATGACTGAGGAAGTTTTGGGGAGACGGGGAGGTTGGTCCAGAGCCGAAGGCCAAGGAAGAATTCTTGGTGCAAAACCAAAACGGTGATTTCATTACAGCACGGGGACAGGGCGGTGGGCAGGAGGAGCTGCCCTGGTCCTGACGGGACTCACCATACCCCCTCGGGGGCTAGCAGGGCTCAGGGGTAGAGGAAGGCTCCAAGGAATTTGGAAGCAAGGTTTCCAGGACCTTGAGGGGCTGGCTGTTGCCACGGAAACACCATTTATTACTGTTCGATAAAACCTCAGTCACGAGACCCTTCAGACCCTGTCCGGGGCCACAAGCCTGGAGCAGGATTGCCGACAAATACCTCGGAGCAGCTGAGATACAGAAGTTGACTTACGGGAACGGTGAGGTCGGATAAAGTTAAGCCAAGGTTCCCTTTGGCAGCAGCACAGTGTCATCACTCGGGGCTGAGCTCCTGGAGGGAGGTGTCTCTGCCGGTTTCCAGGACTTGTCAGTAGGCGGTCGGCGGTCGGGGAACTTAATTTTTCATTTGCCTTAGTTTCCCCATCGCCACGGCCGGCACTTAACCCGTTCCTTGTTCTCGCGCTGCCGGGAGGGTCCCACGTGCTGTGACCTGTGCTCTCCCCTCCACTCGTCCCTCGCTCCCGTATCAATTACTGTCACTTCATTATCACCACCCCCCACACTGTGCTCTGCACCTTTCTAAATAGGCCACAAGGACCCCAGAAGCCTGGGGAGAGAACGGGGGAGGGGCAGGACACGCGCTGCCTTACAGACCTTGAGTCGTGTGCATTGGCATAAGTCACCTACCGAACACTATGTAACTAGTGAAAACGAGCAGATCGCGGTGTTCCGTAGAGAAGAGAAAATCCTGACGGTGGTCATGCTCTCCGTGGGCCGGGGGGGTCTCCCACTCTGGTGCTCACACACTCTCTGCCTCAGTTTCTCCACCTGTCAAATGGGCTCGGTGCAGCCCTTTGCGATCCTCGCTCACGGTACCCCAGGGACATGGCTGGTCCCGTAGGCGTCTTTGTCATACTGCCAGTGCGTCAAGTCAAACTGCGGTGAGTCAGCCCTGCAAGAGCAAGCCCGGTCAGGGCCGAGAGCCACTCGGGGAGGGCGGAGGGGTCTGCGTGGGGTGACTTCCCGGGACAGCCAGGTGGGGCCTCCGGGCGTGGAGCCCCAAAGCCGCCTGCTGGGGCGGGAGTGAGGTCCTCTGAGCCTCCCTCCCGCAGAGGCCTCGTCCAGAGGGAGGCCGAGGCGCGGAATCCAGGACTGACGGCTCAGACGCATCTGGCTCTCAGTGGGCTCTCAGAGCCGCCATGTGAGGCGCCAGGCCCCGAAGGCAGGGAGGTGGCCTTCAGGCGGCGGTGACTCCGGGACCCTGCGAATGTGTCAATGCCGACATGCTTCTCACCAGCCTGGGGTCTCCGCCAGGACACGAGGGTCCCTGGCCCCTCACCCTGCGTTACCGGAGGCCCCGCCAGCAGCGCGTCTAGCTCCCAATGAGCGAGGAGTGCATGGCTGGAGCTGGGGAGGAGGGGGTGCCAGCACCCTGTCCTCACATGGGGGGTGGGGCCCGCGGCCCGCGGGCCACGCGGAGATCCCACAGCAAGATCGACGCGGATGCCGGGCAGGAAGCGTCCAGCGCACACTGCAAAACCGGGTAGAAAAGGGCACACCTTCTCGGGGCACAGCACATCCCAGAGGGCCTGCCCCGGTGGAAAAGCTACCTTAAAAAGCACTGTGTTTGTGGGGCGCCGGGGGGGCTCAGGCCGTTAAGTGTCCGACTTCGGCTCAGGTCACGACCTTGTGGTGCGTGAGATCAAGCCCTGCATAGGGCTCGCGGCTGTCAGGGCAGAGCCCACTTCGGACCCTCTGCTCCCCCCCTCTCTGCGCCTCCCCTGCTTGTGTGGCCTTTCTCTCTCTAAGAAAAAAAAGTTTTTATACGTATTGTTTTTGTGAATGAGTGAACCGTCCATGTGATTCAAGGCACAGAAGGAAACAAGGGCACATGGCGAGAATCCTTTTCCCGCCACCCCCGGGCACGGGGTTCCTGGCCTGGAGGACCCGGCGGCGGCTGCTGTCCGCAGGACGCTCCCAGAGACACCCCCCCCCCCCCCCCCCCCCCCCCGAAAGCGGCGCCGCGCTCTGCCCACGGTCCGCAGCTGCGCCCAGCCCCGTTCACAGGCCGCACGATGCACCACGTAAGGTGGACACTTCGGTGGCTTCCTGGACGCTTGCTGGCTGTGCCGCCACGGCCACCGCCACCGCGGAGGTTAGGACACGCCCCCCGGGGGGTGTCGTCCCGCCCATCCTACCCTGTGCGCTCCAGCCCTTCCCACAACCAGCCGCCTGTGCTTCCACCGGCGACCCGCGGGCCGGGCCGGCGGCCTCTGCGCCCGCTTCCTGCCTCCCTGCGGGCGCGTCTCCATGCTCCTCACACTGTGAACCCCACACACGCGTGGCTCCCCGAGCAGACGGGAAGCTCCCTGCGACCGCGTGTCCGTGGCCAGCAGGAGCCCCGAGGAAGTGGGGAAAGCGAGGCCGGGATCCGCACGCGGGGGCCGCGCGAGGGGGCGGGCAGGGCACTGCGGGAGGCCATGGGGCCCCCCCCCCCCCCCCGCCCTCATCCGGACCCCGCTGAGGCTCCGCGAGCCCCGCCACCCGGGAGAAGAGCCCCAAGGCGGACAAGCCCTCTCCCCCTCATGTTCTGGAAGCGGCTCACTGCCGAGAAGCCTTTCCCCCTGACTGGAGACCCTCACCCGACACAGGCCCTCAAACTCCCTCCAGATCCATCAGAACAAAATGCCCCTTAACCAAACCGTGGTTTGGCCTCCCTTCCTCCCAGGACCCCTGACCTTGGTCCCACTCAGGGGGAGCCCACAGAGAGCCCCCCACCCCCGGGCCCCCCATCCCCCACCACCGGTGCTCACAAGCTCACAGCCAGGACAGGATTCTCTCCGCAGTGACAGCCTAGCCTTTCCAAATGAAGTCTCTCCTTCCTCAGTCCAGACTCGGGTTTTATTTGTCAAATCCCTCCCTGTGGGACTCACACCCTCCTCGAGGGGCTGAGCCGAGCCCAGAAGCAAACAGGAGCAGTTTCGGTGGGAGTGCGGACTCGGCCCCCAGCCACAAGCCCCCACCCCACAGTGTAGCTCTGACAGCGAGGCGGCCACGCGGCCAGGGAGGCCTGGAGACAGGTCAGCGCAGTGAGAGGAACAGGGAGGGGAGTGGTCACGACCAGGGCCACTGTCCCACTCCCCCGGCTGCCCGGGAGGACAAGGCGCGGCCCTTCAGAAACGCTGGGGACGTGTTCCCTAGTGAGAAGTCAGCTTCAGGCTTGTCCAACACAGTGGGGGTGGGTCGGCCCGGCCAGCCCGGGGGCGGGGGCGACCTCGTCCGGCCTGACCGGCCCCTTGCACTGGACTCGCCCCCGTGCGGCTTTCCCAAGCAGCCTCCCCAGGGGTTGTGTGGGACTGAATGGGGCTCTGGCGCACGGGGGCCGCTTACCACCTGCTCGGACGTGCTGAGACCACCGGGTGGGCAGGGACAGACCCAGGCCTTGACCTGGGGCCCCGAGCCCTCCTTCGAGGGGGGACGAGACTTCCCTGGGGCCACGTGCGAGGCTCCAGACAGCCTGCACAGAAGCCGCTGAGGGAGAGGGAACTTCCAGAGCCTTCCATGCCCTCTTTGACCCGGACGGGATTTGCTCCCCCCCATGGAGCTGGTAGAGACTCGTTCTGTGAGCTGTCCGCTCCCCCCGGGGTTGTGTGTGTTCTCACAGCTTTGACTTTAATTACAGTCGAGCTCCCACTTGCAGGATTAAATCACTCTTGGATAAAAGAGGAAGGTCTGGGTCATGTCTGAACTGGACCTCGAGCAGTGGGGAGGGCTGGGGGGTGAAGGGAGCCGTGGGGAGGGCTGGGAGGTGAAGGGTGGCTGGGCCCCAGAAGGCGTCTCGTGTGCTCAGCCCACATGCGCGCAGGGGAGAGGTTGTGCCTGCTTTGGCTGGGGGCTTGGGCTCCGGGCCCGGCCCCTCCCTCCTTCCCCGTCTCCAGGGGCTCCAGGGGGTTTGCACTCTGGGGGCTCAGCAAGGGTCTTGTCCGGGCGCAGGTGCACGTGCAGGGGGAGCTGAGGTGGTCCCGCCGTCCCCTTCCTGGGGTCCTGACACCCTGGGGCTCCGGAGCTCTGTCACCCGGTGCAGACACCGTCCCACCCCCTCCCACTGCCTGGCCCGGATCCCACGGCCCACGGAACCCTGCACTCGTGGTGGGTCTGGCTGTTCCCGTGGGCAGTGGTGCGGGTCTCGATGCCGCTGGCCTGACACCACCCCCCCCCCGGCCCTGGCTCTGTGGACAAGCCGCTGGTGAATCCCGGCAGGACTCTCTAGGAACCGGGGGCCACGAGAAGCCTCCCGTGGCGGCCGGCACCACAGCCTCCCTGCCCCCCAAACACCCCCCGTGTCACCAGCAGCACAGGAAGAGCAGCTGACCCCTGGGCTGGGGCCACTGAACGGCCACCCTGAGCTTCCCCACGTGCCTCCCTGGGGACGGGGGCAGGACTCGTGCGCGAGTGCGGCTGGGCTCCGGGGGGCGGGTGTCCAGCAGGGGTGTGGGGGGCCGGCTCTCTGGGGTTCAGGGTGCACGCGTGTGGTCGGCCGTGGTGGCCCTGGTGTTCTCGGCGGCACCCGGCCCGGGAGGCAGAACGGAACCCCTCCGTGGCAGCTGCGTGGGCAGTCCCGCCTCACTGAGGTGCAGGCCGCGGCCGCTCCCCAACGCCCTTCCCAGCCTGGCAGACCCCGTCCTCGTCACGCTCAGAATGGAATCTGCCGGAGTCCGGGGAGTGCCGTCGGGGTCCGTGGAGGGCCACGTGGCTCTCAGCCCCGCTCCCCCCGGGGGGCCATCCTCCCGCCCCACCCCAGGCCCGCAGTGCCTGCCGGGCGGCTCCCCCTGCCTCAGTGCCTCCCCATGTGGCCTCCAGTGCCCCCCAAGAGGCCGACCTCCACCCCTGCTCAGCCTCTCTGCCTCCTGCCAGGCCTGCACCACACGCCCCGCGTGGGGCCTCAGGGAGGCCCTGTCGGCGGGCGAATGAACGAGGTGGCCTGGGGGGCGTGGTCACCCCCGCCCCCCCACCCCCGCCGTGGGGGGATGCCCAGGCCCATCCCCACACTCAGAATTCCGCGCTGAAGAAAGGACACGAGACCACCGGCAGCACTTAAGATTCTGATTGTTTTTCTTTAAAAAACAAACGAGAAACCCCACGCACAAAACCCCACGACCCCCACCCCCACCCAGCCAGGTGCAACAGGTTAGCCACTAACGGGAAGAGAAGAGACATTAAGCCACACACGCCATCACGCGGCAGGCGGCCCGGCCCGGAGGACGTGGCCGCGACACCGACAGGGACGCGGACATCGGCCTGACGCGCCGCCACCAGCACCCTCTAAATCAGCGACGCGTCAGACGGGACGAGACAGCAGAGCCGCTAACAAACGCCCGCCGGTCATGACGGGGTTTGGTTCAAAAACAAACTGAGGCCCAACAAACGGGGAGCGCTCGGGGCCCCTGTCAGCAGGGGGTCAGACAGAGTCCCTGTCCCGCCCGGAGGGTCACCACAGAGGCGCCGGGTAGTGTCTGCCAGCTTGCGCGGCGCCTGGGTGGTCCCTGCCTCCCGAGGGGTGCCTGGGCCGGGTGGGGGGGCAGCTCCGGGCACGGCAGCCCGGACCCCAGACCCGCCTTCACAGAGGAGGTGCCAGCCAGATGCGGGGACAGCGCGCTTCAGAACTGCCTGTGACCTCCCAGTCCCCCCACCTCGTGTGACAGAGGAGACGTGGGACCCCAGTCCATCCCTCCAAGGTGATGCCGCCCCAGCTCCCCAGCCCCGCCACCCGCTCCCTGCATCCCTCCCACAGCCCCAGAGCCAGCGCTGCGCTCACCAGGGCACAGAGCAGGGACGGCCACCTGGCCCACTTCTCAGCCTCTGGGTCCAGCCCCGGCCTCGGGACACCTGAGGGCTCAGCTCAGCGCCTCCCTGGGGAGAAGGTGAGCGGGCAGAGACCAAAACAGGCCCACTGGGCGCCTAAGGTGCAGGCCTGGCGGGAGACGCTCCGTCCCGGAGGGCAGTGCTTCCCGCCCTCACACGGTGACAAGCGGTAACTCGGGGCGGCCAGCCAGTGAGGAACACCCCGGCCAGGACCCAGCTGCCGCCCCTGGGGAAGGCGCCTCGGGAACCGCAAAGACAAAAGCCCCCGGAGCCGCAGGTGGAGAGGTGGCCGTGCAGTGGGAGGAAGGGTGGCGGCCGGGCCCAGCGATGTGCTGGGGTGCTGGCCAGCTGGTGAGGCCAGTTCTTCGGGCCCGGGAGGCAGCTGCCTTGAGGGACTCCCTGACCAGGAAGCCCATGAGAGGTCACAGTGTCTGCCTGTCTCATCTGGTTTGTTCTAGAAGATTCCAGGTATGGGGCTTTGCCTGAAAAAGCTGTAGCCCAGTTCCAGTGTTGGACGCAGAGCAGGCCAGAGGTGGTGCTGCCCACGGCCATGTGTGGCAGGCACAGGGGACACCCGCGTCCTGCTGTGGCGCTGCCGTTGCTCAGGCTGGTGTCCAGGGCGGCATGTCTGAGGTCAGAGCCCAGTGCATCCTGGGTGACGGGGTCTAGCCCAGGCTGGACCTCTGCCGGGGGCTCCCATACGCAGCAGACACCAGGCCCGGGACCCGCCTTCCGCGGAGCGGGGCCAGCGTCACTCAGCTGTTCTGGTGACGCTCTCTTCTCTCTTCTGGGGACGGGAGAGGAAATCTACACTTGGGTCTTTAAGGCAAAGAGACCTAAGTCCCGAGATTAGTTTTCGCTGAGCCACTACATCTGCGACAGCAACAACGACAAAGGAAAGCCAAGCGTGTGGTCCGGGCCATGGTCTGTCAGTCAGCGCGACTCTGAGGTCCATGCACACAGCGAGGCCTGACTGTTGGGGCCTCTGCTCGTGGGACTGGAGTGTGTGGTGCTCAGAACCCCTCCCTGCCCGGGGGTCTGTGCCGGGACCAGGCAGGGGGCGGGGGAGGGGGGGCTCCACAAGCGGCCTGGCCCCCCTGAGCCAGTTATACTGCGAGGGCATCAGGGGAACCCTCCCGCACCCCCAAGTTTCTTTAGCAAATAAGCATCTTGGTGGTGTCAGCTTGACCTAAAACTTAAGTTAAAAAAAAATAATAGAAATAAACCAAGGTGGGAAGGAGAAGGGCCCAACGTGGCCCACAGTCCGCGGGGTGCCAGAGCCTCGGCCTCTCCTTGGTCCACCGCTCACGGAGGTAAGGATGGAAGTTCACTTTCTGGGACTAGATTCGTACCAGTTTTCACTGTGGCCCCGGCCCCCGACCCCGGTGGACGGATGGTGTGGGGCGCTCGGCTGAGCTGCCTGGATGATAGGACTGGAGGTGAGGTTGTTTTATCACAATCTTGGTGCGTTTTCTTTCCGGCAGCTTCTTGGCCCTTCTTGCTTACGTCTCCTGGGGCACCACCTGCATGAGCTTCTGGCAAAGGACCGTTGTGGAGACTGGTGGGGGAGGGGACAGTGGAGTTAGGCTGGGGGGTGCCCGGGTGACGCAGGCTGCAGCTCATACCCTGCCCCCCGGGGCCGTGGGCCTCCCCGCTGCTGGGCACCAGCCTACACACCTGAGACTCGGTGCGTCTGCCCCTGACTTCGCAGGGCCCCCGGCTGGTGCGGCTGAGGACTTGGCGGCAGGCAGGTGCAGCCCCGCCCCCACCCTGGTTTCAGGCCCACGGTTCTGAGGAACCACGATGGGACAGAGGGTCCCGCTGCTGGAGGGCTGTGGCGTGCCCTTCCCAAAGATGAGGGCAGACCCCGGGCCTGGCAGCGAGCATGCCCTCCTTGGGAAGACTGTGGCTCGCCTGCAGTCCTGTGGGGGGGGCTACAGGGGTGGGGGCGGCGTGTACCAGGGGCCTGATGGACACATGTCACCACAGGCTCTGGGAGCACTCATTCTGGGTGCTGACACCAGGAAGGAGAGCTTCCTGCTTTGGGCCCTTGGTGTGGCGGGTCCTGAAAGACGACCGACCGAGACCCTGTGGTCCACACTGGAAGCCAAGCTTCACCAGCGTGACCGAAGGTGGGCACCAATGAGAACATGCAGCCCACTGGCACGTGGTGATCACGGCTCAGGCCTGCAGAATGCCGGACTCTTCAGGGGCCCGCCACGTCACAGGTGGTTTGGGTACAGGGTCCAGAAGCTGGCCCATCAGCCGCGCCTGGACGGCGGTGCGGGGACCCTGCCTTCTCCTCCCCCGCCTTTCTGGGTCAGCTGGTGGCAGACAGAGGGACTTCATCACTTGTCACAAGCAGCCCGGTTTTCTGGAATCCCTTGTTCTGAGATTAGCCGCTGCTGAGCGTCTTAGCCCTGAACCACGTGGGCCACATGTCACTGCCACACATGCTGTTCTCCCCACCAGGGACACATCTCTCCTAAGTGGGCCGACCCCGGGACCCAGGACGTTAGGCGCCCCGCTGCTCCTGGATGGTGGGGTGTGTCGGAGCGCCAGGTGGCCCTGCTCCGGGGAGGGGCGCGCGGGGACGGACCATACTCACAGATGGCCCGGAGGAGCCACTTAGGCTTGTTCCTCCACCAGACCCCGAAGAAGTAGACGGGCAGGCCGCTGAGGATGATGGTGAAGCCGATGCCACACTCCACGGGGGTCTTCCAGAAGGACACGGCGATGAGGAACAGGCAGGCCAGGATGAAGAACACCGGCAGGGCCAGGTTCACCTGGGGGCGGGGCGGGGCTCACTCAGGCACCCCCTTCAGCACCCCGCGGTCACTGTCCCGGGCCCCGTGCACCCCGAGGAGAGTACCGCATCCACTGCGGCCTCGCTGGAGGCACCCCCTCCTGTGGCACCCCCCGCCCCCCCCCCCCCGGCTGAGGACGGCTCCAACCTCTGGGGCCCATTTGAGCTTCTGTCGGCCTCGCATGAGGCTGGGGGCTCCTGAGAGACCTCGCCTGGCTCCCCCTCCCTCCCCCCTCCCCCCCATGCGGTCACTGCTCTAAGCACAGAGGGCGCTGACAGGCCAACAGAAACAACCAGCTTGGGCCCTGGAAGCTTCCCAAGGTCAGGGAAGGTCAGCCTCCTCAGTTCCCATGTCACAGGGTGGAGACCCTGGCCCGGCACCCCTCCCGTGGTCACCTGGGGCGGGCTCGGCGCTTCTGGAAGGCTGCGGCCGTCTGCTAATAACACGGCAGCACCTGCCTTCTCAGAGGGCCCTTTGTGGACAGGCCGGGCCGTGGTCGGCACAGCGCAGGGCAGAGGAGCTGGGCCGGCGGCTCCGGGATGCTTCTGCCTCCCCCGTGCCCTCTGCGGCGCAGGCTCGTCCCCACGCCGTAGGAGACCCAGGGGACCAAGGATAAACAAGGGCCTCACTAGGTCAGCCCATGCTGCACCCCCCACTTGCCTCCATGGGCACAGAGGCTACCACGGGCCCCAAAAATGCAGGGACAGTGGCCACCATGGGCCCCAGAAAACACAGGGACAGCGGCCACCATGGGCCCTGGCTAACCCAAGGACAGCAGCCACCATGGGCTCCAGAAAACACCGGGACAGAGCCCACCACGATCCCCGGCTAACCCGAGGACGGCAGCCAACCCTTGTCCAGGCTGACGGTCAGGGCCCAGAGGGTGCAGGGCACTGAGGTCCCTGGTCCCCCCGGGAGAACCCCTCCTGGACCCTGCCAGCCTCTGCAGGACCGCCGGCTGGGGAGCCAGGGAGGAGGCTCGCCGACAGGTGCCGACGGCCACGTGCCACCAGCGGGCCACGACGGGAGTGTCGGGGCTCAGCAGGCGCCCAGCCTTCTGGTTCCCCTTTGAGAAGCCAGGTCACTCCTGGGAAGGTGACAAGGCAGAGGAGCTCCTGCCTTATGCCGGGCCGGCACCTGGCTCTCGCCCGGGCAGGCTGAGGCCGGGGTGGGCGCCATGAACAGGCAGACCTCGGGGGGGGGGGGGGGGGCGGCAGCTCCAACTCCACCCTGCACGGCACCCCCTGCCCCCTCCCCTGGCCAGCCTGTTCAGTGCAGCCCCAGGCCAGTCGGGGCCTCGCCCACCGGGCACTCAGGTTGCTTGCCTGATGCTTCTATCCCCCACCCGCCCCCTAGGGAGCTGGGGACTCAGGGGTCAATTCTGTCCTTGGATGAACCCCAGCACCTGCAGTCATGTGACAGCACTTAAGGGGTTCCCAACAGTCACCAAGGGAGCGAGTTCCCTCTCAGTCGAGAAGTTCACGTTCACCTTGCTCAATCCTAACCAGAATGCTCCAGAGAAGGTGCCCTGATCCCTGGCTCGCAGAGGGAAGTTGGAAGCTCAGAGAGGGACAGCAGCTGACGCGGGCACGTGCCAGAGGGCACAGAACCGACTGGTTCCAGCCCAGGGCTGTCGGACACTCAGACCCTGTTCCCAGGCGCCAAACGGCCGAAGCCCCGAGTAGCCCCGGGTTGTGCTGTAGCCCTCCCCCCCACCCCCCCGCGGCCAGGCCCTCACCTTGATGGGCGGCTCCCTTCCCAGCAGCCCTGGGTCATGCCGCAGGCCTGTGCTAGCCCGCCCCCCCCCACCCCGCCCCATGCCCACAGCCCTCCCGCAGCCAGGCCCTCACCTTGATGGGCCGCTCCAGCTCAGGCTTCTTGTAGCGGAGCCACAGCATCCCGATGATGGCCAGGGCCACACACAGCCAGTTGAAGAAGCTGAAGAAGTTGATGACGGAGAAAATATCTCTAGAGAAGGCGTACAGGAGGGTCATGACGCACTGCAAGCAGAGAAGCGGCCGCGGTGAGCAGGGCGGCCGGGATGGTGCCTGGACTTCATTCACAGCAGAGGCACGTGCGCCACTGGGAGCGGGGGGGGGGGGGGGGGGGGGGGGGGGGGGGACGACACGCCCATCCCCCCCTCGCTGCGGCGTTACCGCCACACTGTGCGGTCGCTGAAACAAATGTGGAGCAGCCAGGCTGCGACCGCCATGCGGTGGTTTCAAAACCGAGATCGACTCTGCAGGGTGACTAGGGGCGCCTGGGGGCTCAGCCGGTTAAACAACCGACTTCAGCTCAGGTCGTGATCTCACGGTCTGTGGGTTTGAGCTCCGCGTCGGGCTCTGTGCTGACAGCCCAGAGCCTGGAGCTGCTTCGGATTCTGTGTCTCCCTCTCTCTTTGCCCCTCCCCTGCTCACGCTCTGTCTCTCTCTGTCTCTCAAAAATGAATAAATATTAAAAAAAAAAAAAAGTCCAAAAATCACTTGACCCTTTTCTCTCCGAGAGGCCGACCTAAGCCCCATGCCTGAGTCGGGCTGGGCCTACGGACTCACACTCCTGACACAATGTGTCAGCAATGACGGAGCGGGACTTCTGAGCCCAGGTCACAAAGGACGTGGCAGCTTTCCCGTCGCCGTCCGCTGGCTCGCATGCTCCTTCCTGCGGCTGCGTGGGGAGCCACCTGAAGAGGCGCTTCCAGCGGCACGCAAGCCTCCAGATGGGACAACAGCCTCACCTCCGCCTGCACGACCGTGCTGCGGGGAACCCTGACCGGGGACCCTGAACCAGGGCCGCCCAGCCACGCTGCCCCGAGCTTGAACCCGAGAAACTGAGCCAACACACGCTTTCTGTTCCCGTGTCCTGCGGCTGGGTGGCCGGGGGGGGGGGGGGGGTTGGCCCCATAGCGGCAGGGAACTCATCACCTAGGGAGCTGCCTGTCAACAGCAGTCTCCTGAGACAGAGCTTTGGCCTCACATGCTTCAGACTGTTCTGAGGCTTTCTGTTTTACAGCTATTATGCATCATTTCTGGAATTAAAAAACCTAGTGCCCTTTGGTGTTCAGTGAAGCACAATGTAAGGAAACACTCGCGTTAACTGTTTGTGTCTCCGTGTCCACCTCCCGTCTGCAGCCAGCAGAAGGCAGGCGAAGCTGGAACAGGCTTCGTGTAGAAGGAATGTGCGGCCTCTCGCCAGGGAGCCCCCCAGGGTGGGCCCCGAGGGCCGCGCCAGCGTCCCATTTCGACTGGGGATGGAGGACGGGACGCGGGCGGCACCGCCCACCTACCGTAAACACGAGGGAGGGTACAGGCGTCAGGTGCTGCGGGTGGATCATGGAGAGGACGGAGGGCAGGTGACCCTCCCTGGACCCCACGAAGAAGAGCCTGTGGACCGAAGAGCGAGCGTTCAGCGTCCTCCCCATGTGCTCCCAGGCAGGGCAGGGAGCGGAGGGTCATGCCAAGCGCTGGGCTCCCACGTGGGCTTCTTGGGGTCCCTGAGGGGCACAGCTGGCAAAGAGGAACCTTCAGCCTTCCTCACATCCATTACCCGCCGGCCATCCGGCAGGGTTTGAAATGAACCCATGGAAGATTCCAGAAGGACACAGTTCAGTGTTGCCTGTGGGCAGGGGCCAGGGGGCAGGATGGAGCCCACCGGTCCCCTATTTCTGTATCACTGGGAGGTTCTGACAGCTACGTGTCCCTTGATGGGGAAAGAGGCGCTAGAGCACGCACTGGACAGTGGTGTGCAGGCACCGCCCCCCATCCTGCCCCCGCCCCCCACAGCCTGGGTGACAGGAGGCTGGTCCTGGTGTGGCCCCACCTGGAGGATGTGAAGAGGGACCCGTTGACGGAGCCGAAGCAGGACAGTCCCACGAAGACGGGGATGACCCAGGACATGACGCCGAGGTGATAGTTCCCGAAGTCCTAGGCAGACACGGAGCCTGAGCCCCCGGGGCCCCACGGCACCTCCCGGCCCGGCCCCTCCTGTCTGACCATTTCCTACATGCCCGTCTGACTTCTGCACAGGGAGGGAGCCCCTGGGGTCTGGACTGGGGGTGGGGGGAGGGGGTCCCAGGGGCAGGTCCTTGTCTGGCAGGGGGCCCTGGCCCCTACTCTCCATCCATACCTGCCAGCACTTTCCTCGGGCACCTCTCACGGGCACCCCTTGCCCCAGGCTGGCCGTGGGCATGGCCCCCCCGTCAGCACATCTGCTGCCTCCGGCTGGCCCCCCACCCCAAGTCCAGAGCAGGACTTGGTGTTTATTCAGAAGGTAGAGATGGGTGGGCGCTGCAGGGGGAGACCACCGGCTCTGGGGATCCCCCTGCGCAGTCTGGGGGCTGACAAGGTACTCAGTTGGCCGCCTCTGTGGGACCTGGAGATGCTGTGCCCCTCCTCTGAACCCAGTGTCCACGATGGCCAGCAGTGGCGGCTCCGGACACATCCAGGCTGTGGGTGTGGGAAGGCTACGCAGCCCCACCTCCCCGCGCCAGGGCTGGAGGCCTCGCTTGCCTGGCACTGAACCTTCCAGATCACCAAGGTCCGCAAGGACCCACCTTAAACCCCAACCCCGTACCCAGCTTTAAAAATCACCCAGTCCAGGGGGCGCCTGGGGGGGGGGGGGTTCAGTCAGTTAAGTGCTTGACTTTGGCTCAGGTCACGATCTCATGGTTTGCAAGTTCGAGTCCTGCGTCAGGCTCTGTGCTGACAGCGTGCAGCCTCCTTGGGAGTCTCACTCTGTCCTCTCTCTGTCCCTCCCCCACTCGTGTATTTTCTCTCAAAGATAAATAAACTTAAAAAAAAAAAAACCCAACTGCTCAGGCTGGGACCACCACAAACATGATGACAGAACACTGGCCAGGGGGAGGTTGGGCACTGACTTTCAAAGACCCCACGAGCGTCCCGTGAGCCAGGGTTAAAGACCCACCCTCACTCTTTCCTCGGGCTGAGCAAGACCCAGCCTGACCCCTCTGAGCAGGGTGCACTTCTCGGATGAGGGGCCTGATCTGCTCAGCCTTCACGGGCTCAGAGCCGGCCCAGTGAGCCTCCGTGACCCGGCCGGGCTGGGGTGGGGGTGGGGGGGTGGGGGGAGGGGAGGGCCCGTACCACGGCTACAGCCTCTGACGTCAGCATCTGCTCTGTGGACAGCGTGGTGAAGTAGGCCAGGTTGGTCAGCACATACACCAGGGTGACGATGGGGAGGGAGATGATGATGGCCAGAGGCAGGTTTCTGGAAAGAAAGAGAGGGCACATCATCAAAGTGCAGCCCGTGGAGCCAGACTGGGTGGCAAGGAGCTGGATGCCCTTCCCAGCACGTGCTGGCCAGGTCCCAAGCCTCATCGCACAGGGAAGGGCCAAGCGGCCACACGTCGCCAGCACGGGTAAGTGGCTGGAGGCGGGCCCCTGCGGTCGGTCGGCTGCATGACCCCAGGCTAGTGACTCCACGTCCCCCCTGGCAGCCTTGAGCCCTGGTCCGTGATGCAGGGATTCCTGCCCATCCTGAGGGGGACCTTGTTCGAGGTCACCACGTGGCCAGTGTGAGGCTGGACACCAACACCCACACCCCCGCCCCGCACAAGCCCTGCCCCCGAAGCCCGCCTGCCCTGTTCACACTCATACCTGTAGGGATTGATCATCTCCTCCGTGACAAAATTCAAGTAATTCCTAGAATCGAGAGGGAATTTAACTATACTTCCCTCCCACAATCATTAGCAGATTCCACGGGGCCCCCTCCTGGCTGCTCCGGGCCCCTGGGGACGAGAAGGTCCCCACACCCACCACCCGGGACCCCCCTTGCTGAGCAGCTGGGGACATGGGGGTGCCTACTGGCACGGAGGGAAATCAGTGCCTCCCCCTCGCCCCCAAGCAGCCCGTCCTCCACCCATTCCGACCCCCACCGCGGGCAGCCAGCACCGTCTCTGAGACAGGTGCACGGACCAGCCTGATGGCAGCGCCCTGGGCACCTCCACCCGCCCTGGCCCGCTTCGTGTGTGGATGTGAATGTCCACGCCACACACTCAAGGTCAGGCTCAGGCCTCGTGGAAAAAGATTCAAAGGCAGCCCTCGTGGGTTTGGTGTCCGTGTTAATGGTGCCACGCCACCGAGTGTGCCCCGAGGCACCCTGTCCACTGCCTGACCCTTTCCAGCACCTTCCTCACCTGCCTGCCCAGCGGCCTGCCACACAGCAGCCACTCTGTGGTGCAGTACAGCCTGGCCCGAGGGCAGGGGCCTCAGCTGAGGACCCGGAGGGATGGAAGGCACCAGCAAGGGATCAGACAGGCTCCTCGCTCCTGGTGGGGAGGCCGAGAACCCCCAGCTTGGTGCTCTGCCCAGGGCTGCTCCGGGGCCCTCTCCCTGCTCTCCTGGGACACAAGGGGCCAGCAGCGGCTCCCACAGGCTCTCCTGCCACTCCCCAGAACAGCGCTGAGGGCCCACCCAGCCTGTGTGGCCCCAGACCCCGAGACCCCGACAGTCTGGAACCTACCATCCCCCGTAGGCAAAGAGGCCACTGTACAAAGCCAGCACGATGTTCCCCACGTCCAGTTTGGTGCCCTCAAATGAGGACTTGGGATTCAGATTGGACACATCACCTGGCAAAGGCCAAACAGAAAGAATGCTGGGTTACAGAGCACTATGGAGACCACACCGCAAGCTCCAGAATGTTCCTGGAGCAAGATACCTGCCAAGCGACCTGACCCACACAGGATTCCCAAACAGCCCAGGGCCAGGAGCGAGCAGGCGGAGGTGAGCACGGGAGGTGAGCACGGTTGTGCTGTGAGCCAGGGGCCCGGCCGCCAGGAGGCCACGAGCCCACTCGGGAGGGGCGGCAGCTCTGCAGAGCCCGGGTTGTGCACGGTCCGTGTGCCCAGATGGGCGGGTGCGGGGAGTCAGCCCCAGTCACCCCAGAGGACACTCCCCACAGAGCCCATGGCACGAGCCCCGCATCAGGGGCGCCTGGGCCCGACTCTGTGCTCTCCCCGCTTCGGTGCTGGGAACGGGTGCCATCAGCAAGTGTCAGCAGGGACTTCCTGAAAATGACTTGGCTGGGTCCCCGGACCACGGCCGCACTTGAGACACTGAGCTGGGAGAGGGGCCACCGCCTCCACGAAACACGCCT
The DNA here is from genome assembly GCF_003009895.1 of Hyaena hyaena. NCBI lineage: Eukaryota > Metazoa > Chordata > Mammalia > Carnivora > Hyaenidae > Hyaena > Hyaena hyaena. Next base: position 9,612,289 of record NW_024080633.1, read on the forward strand.
GCCCCAGTGACAGGGCAGCGCAAGCCCCTTCTGGACAGCTGTCCTCGGGGGCACATCAGCCTCGACCTGCGACGTGGACACAGACCGGGCTCTGGGCCACTTCTCTGACCATTTCCACCTGGAGTGGCCCAGGTGTCCCTGGCGTGCGGCCACGTCACTCCAGCGTCTGCTCCGTGTCTGACGAGGACGCCTGCGTCACAGGATTTCCCCCCCGATGGTCTTGTCGCTTTCCTTCCCTGAGATCCAGCTGCAAGGGCCCTTCCTCTGAACAAGGGCAGTCACAGGCTCCAGCGGACGTGGGTTTGGGTCCACCACCCACCCCGGCACACGCAAGGTGAAACGTGGGGGTCCGGAAGGGTCTGTGGCTGCCAGGGCCCTTTACGAGGCTCAGTTACGGTATCCGTAAAACGGGCCTGCACGCCCAGGCCCAGAAACCCTTGCTCCCTGAGGAGGGCCACAGCCTGGCGGTCGCCCCCCATGCGTCTCAGATACGGAGACAAGAGCAAAGGTCGCAAGGGCCACAGCTGGTGGCTCAGCCCACCTGACAGTGGCCTGCCTGCTGGAAGAAGGACGTCCTGGGCTGGGTAGTCTGGGGGCCATTACTAACGATTCCTTGTGGGTCTGGATGTGAAGGTCTGTGTCCCCAGCCAGCTGAGGCCGCCGAACCACATGACCCGGGGCTACACAAGTGTCAATGTCACCCACAGCCAGTGGGTCTGCGGGCCCCCGGGGGATGGGAGGGTGGAGGGCGCCAGGGGAGCCCGAGGTCCCCAAGGGACAAGGTGAGTGCCTCAGTCACCCCAGGAATAGGATATGAAGACGGGATGGGAGGAGGTTTGCAGAGGGGGGCATGGCAGGGAGGTTCCCATAAAATCCATCCCCCCCCCACGGAAGCCTGAACCTCAAAACAGCAGGGGGTTTCCTGCACAAACACCGTGGCGAGGAGGGGGAGGGACCCCAGTTCCTGTTTCTGGATCCATCTTCCTACGGTGACCTGGTCTCTGCCCGTGGGCTTGTGCGTCCTGACCCCCAGGGGTGCTGGGCCTTTGCTCTTCAGCCTGGGCCGCGAGGTGCATGTGGGATCCTCAAGGCGCCTGCCCGGCCCCCGCCCCTGCACCCAGAGGAGGCCATGGTCTCGTGAGGAGACGAACAGGCCCCAGGGCGGCTGGCGCCGCACCCAGCCCACTGCCTGCGTGTGACCGGTGTCCGAGGCCCGCGTCCTGGGACTGCCTGGTCACAGGGTGGTCAGCAGGCCGGGCAGGCGGGGGCGGGGCGGAGCGCTGGCTCGGGACAGCACACCCTTCATCTCTACCTTACCAGAGCCTAGAGCCCCTCTGGGTAACCCCCACCCCCCGCAGCGCCCCAGTGGAAATGTTCCGGAATGTGTTCTCCTTTACACCTGAAGAGCTCTGCCACATCCCACAGCCTTGTCCACGTACTTTTGCTGTCCAACAGCTGGGGAAACTGAGGCTCGCGCCGCCCGCCCTGGGGGTGGGGAACTGCCAGCATGCAGGGGAACCTAGGATTGTGAGGTCTGACCTCAGGGAGTGCGTGTCCACACCGCCCCACACCTCCCAGAATGCCATGGCTGCCCCCGAGAGCCTGGGGCAGCCCGATGAGATGGCTCCTGGGTCCCACAGAGACTTCCGGGACATTGGTGCTCTTTTACAATAAAGGCTCCTCACAAGTACTGCAGGTTTGTCTCAAACCTGTAACTCTCACGTTATTTTGCCCAGTTTCCCTGCTAGAACACACCTCTCTGTATCCTGGTTATTACTGGAGTTAAATTTCTGTTTGCACACGCTGGGGTACAGGCTTTGGTGCAGGTGTGAGGCCCCAGCTGAATTAGAGACACTGTGTGTGTGTGCGTGCGCGCATGTGTATTCGCGTGTGTGTAACCTGTGCACAGCGTGTGTGCACGTATGAGCTGGAGACGCCCCATGTGGGGGTGGGGGAGGGGGGACTGTTGCCCTGGAGACCAGCAAGCACCCAGCCCGGTGCAGGACATGTGAAGTGTGGGTGCTCAGGAGTCCTGTGCACTAGGGTTCAAGTGCGAGCACAGGGATAAAAGTCAAGGCTCGAGATACAGCTGAGAAGCTGATGTTTTCAGTCCCAGGCCCGTGTAGCCTGAGGTTTCCATCAAGGGCTCACACACTGTGTCACCGGTGCAGCGCTCTGACACGCACACACGGTCAGCTCCCCGAGACGAACATGCCGGGGAGGAATTCCTGACGTAGAACAGTGTCTTCTGGGATTTACAGGCTGGATTTTGCAGGGTCTACGATGCCAGGAAAATACCGGCTGCCCTGACCAAACAGATTAAAGAATCTCACCGGGGGCCTCGCCAGGCCTCTCCCAAAGAGCCCACAAGGCTTCTATTCCTAGGACAAGTGTGGCCGGGCCATCTGCTGGACCCCCTCGGCCGTCCGTGGCTCCACCCGGTCTACAAAGTGCCTGAGGTCCCTTGGAGGAAGGAGGGCACCCCGGCGGCCCCAGACCCCGCAGCGTGGAGTGTGACCGGCAAGCCCCCGGCCCGAGACCCCGTGTGGGGTGGGGTCTGCAGTCAACCTCAGCCAGTTCTGGGCCGTCTCCCGCCCCATCACTGCCCTGTCCCCTCCCGCAGGCACCGAGAGCCCCACGGCACAGCAGGGACAGAGGGAGGGGTCGCAGACTGAGCGGCCCTGAGAGTGGCCGGCACGCCTGCGCCCCCGGCCCAGCTCCTGGCCGTGCTCGGCCTGGGCCTGTTCTGGACACCGGCCCAGAAGGGAGACCTGTGGCTCCTCCAGGCTCCTGACCAAGTGCCGGCCAAGCCTGCGGCCCCTCCTTCCCGACAGGCATCGAGGAGCGGGCGCTGGGCCCGCTGGCTCCGGGTGGCACTTGGCCTGGGCGGCCGCGTGGGGACACCAGCTGTGCCTGCCCTCACTGTCCTGGTGTCCTGCCGGGGCTGGAGCCCTAACAGCAGGCGTTCTGGAAGGAGGCTCGGAGAGCTGGCGGGAGGGCCGCCTGCCCGTCTCCAGAAGCGGGCGAGGCAGCCACCCCTCCAGTGGATGATGTGTGTCGGCAGCTGCAGGAGCCAGGCAGCGATGGTAGTGGGCGGGGGTGGGGCGCAGCAAGGAGACACGACTGCCCTGGGGGGGAGGGCAGATTCCCCCACGTGTGGTCTTAAACACTGAGCTGCCCACAGCAACCAGGGGACGTGCGGCCGTGGCTGGAGAGCTTGGGGCTGCCATGGCTGGGGTGGGGGCTCCTGAGGGGGTGGGCCCGCAGGGGCTGTGGGCACCCTGGCCACGCAGCCCCCACACGGCCACAATTCGGGGACAGACGCCCGGCTCACACGCCACTGCTCCCGTCGCTGGGGCAGACACCTTCCCTCCCTCAGACCCCACACTGGGGCGCACTGGACACGGGAGAATAACGACAGCCCCCCGGTGGTCACTGTGCTCCAAGCTGCCAGTCAGGCTCTGTCCCCACCGGGCCCCAGCACACCCTGCGAGCGGGAAGGCTGACGGCAATGGACGGACAGACAGCAGGTCCTGTTTCAGGCTCCAAGTGGGGGGAGGGGGGAGGCGGGAACCCCGGGACCCACAGCTTCCTGGGGTCCCCTGTGCCCGCACCCCTCTCTGCAGACCTCAAAGCTGCCTCTACCTGCTGCCCCCAGGGACGGCAGCATCCCACCTCGCTGGGCCCGGCCCTCCACTCGTCCGTGCTGCATGCCAGCCCCGGGAGCCCCTCTGCTCACGTCTGCCTGTCCCAGCCCTAAATCGCGGCCACTGCCAGTACCGTCCCAGATGGGCCGCGAGGAACATGCATGCCAGCACACGGCCAGACGTGCCCGTCGGCAGGCTGCGATGTCACAGCGGAGCCAGCCTCCCACCCACTGGGATCCCCTGAGGACTGGGGTAACTGGGGGGGAGGGGTTGCTCAGAGGCCCCAGGGAGCTGCTCTCAGGGAAAGCCAGCCCAGGTCCCTGCGTCACTAGGACGCAGCCATGGGAGCCATTGGTGTCGGGTGGGGGAGGGCACCCGGTGGCCTTTCTCCCACCAGGGAAGTGCACTCCGCCTGTGGCTCTGGACTGAGGACAAGCACTCCCCACAGGCCCTGCGTCCCCTGAGACCCAGCGGCCTCTGCGTGGGAGGGAGGCCTGGTCAGGCACTCACCGGGCCTCTGGGGCCCCGGGGGCCTGTCAACGCCCGGATCTGGAGATGGGCAGTAGGAGGCAGCTGCAGAAAATGCCAGAACCCCACGGCTGACCAGGCCCCGCCCCCACCCAGCGCTTTCCCACAGCTGGACCCGCCCGGGGCACCCCTCCTGGGACGGGGACACCGTGAGAAAGTCATCCCCAAACTGGGGAGTGTCCACCATGCTGGAACCTTCTACCTCTGGTCCCACTTTGTTCCTCTGGGGCTCCAGGGGCGGCCATTTATGTCAAGAGCTGTGCTGAACGGGCCCCCCCTAAATTCATGCCAGCCCAGACCCCTGAATGTGACCTGACTTGGAAAAGGGTCTTGGAAGACGGAATTAAGGTAAGGGTCTCGAGAGGAGACCGTAGGGGAGGGGAGTGTCCTCACAGGACAGGGACACACAGAGGTGCGGGGAGAGGCCGCGGGGAGGGGGCCGAGAGGGCAGCACGCTGCAGCCGCGAGCCCAGGGGCGACAGAAGCTTGAACGGACAAGGAGGAATCCCACCGAGTTTCAGAGGGAACGCAGCCCTGACTCTGGACTTTCGTCCCCCAGAACTGCGAGGGGACGACAGGACTCACTCCGCCTGGGCCAGACTCCCTGGTCTCCACTCTGTGCCTCATGAATGTGGCTGGGACAAGCTGTGGCCTCAGGCTCCTGCTCCGTAAAATGGGCTGTCACCCGTGGGGCCACCAGACCTCCAGGCTGCGAGTCCTCCATGGTGAGTCAGCTCTGCATGACCGCAGCCCTTAGTGGGCCTGGGGACAAAGCAGCGCCGGGTCCCCAGCTCGGTCCACACACCAGTGTCCTCGGAGAGGACGCGTCCAGCTGGTCACTCGTCAGGCTCGCCCGCCCGCTGCCCCAGCCCGGGCACGTCCCAGGCGCCGGGTGCCTCTCCTGCTCTGCCTGAGGTCTGCGAACGGCAATGGAGCAGGAATCTGGGTTTGGGGAGGCTGGGGGGCCGGTGCCTGTTCACCAGCGTCTGTCTCAGACGTCCCCTGTCTCTTACCGCCACCCCCCCCCCCCACCGGAGGAGCTGGCCCTCGGCCTCGAGATCCGCTGTAAACCTCAAGTCCCAGTTGGAAGGGGCCTGCTCCCCACCGAACAGGCTGCGAGAGGCCCCTGGGAACGGGCTGTGCCCCGCGCATGGCTCGGTGGCTGCCACCCCCCACCTCCCGTTCTTGCCGCAGCTCCATCCGCATGGCTGGCCTGTCCTGCCGGAGGGCGGCCCAGGCAGGCCTTGCGAGGTCATCTGCTAGGGCTCTGGGTGCTGAGTTAGAGGCCTGCAGCCTCAGAGAAAAGGCCTCAACTACAAATCATCAAAGAACACACACAGGAAAACCCACCGAGCCTGCCTCGCTGGTAGCTTGTCTTCCCGTGGTGGCCCCGTGACCCGCGGCTCCCGACGTTCAGTGAGGAGCGCATGGGCCACAGGCACCGGCCCCGGTGACGGCCCTGCCCCGCCCGCAGGTGACCAGGGCAGCGTGGAGAACCCACCCCTAGCCCTGCATGGCCCGTCAGTGTCCTGCAGTCCTGGCCCGACCCTGAGCCCCGCGGAAATGGGCCCCGAAGTCCTCTGTAAGGGGAGGCCAGGCTTGGGAACACTGAGGACGCCTGTCCCCTCCCTTTGAGGGGTGACAGCGCACTTCACGGTGCTGCTCGCTGCCAGGGGCTTGCCCGTCTGCCGGGACTGCCCCCACCCGAGACCCCCGTCACTTTGGGACGATGCCCAGACATAGGAGATGGTCTACACGGGGGCCGGGAACCTCCACTGTGGTGCCAACCACAGACAGGTGTCCTGGCAACTGGGGCAACCGTCCCAGCAGCGGGGTGAGCTCCTGTGGGCTGCTGGAGGCTCGGAGGGGGCAGGGGTCCGGGGGCAGGACGGCCTGGGGCACGGAGACTGCGCCTCCCATGACCTCCCCCCGCAGGGGCATGTGTGCAGACGCCAGAAGGAGGAAGCACTTCTATCGGTACAACCAGGCCGTCCACACTGGCCGCTCCCCCCCGACCTCCCCGGCACACCGCAGCCCACACGAAACCACAAGGGTCCCATTGTGTGCCCTCCGGGAGGGGCCCAGACACAGGGACCCACCCTCTGCACCAGCTCCCACCTTCTGGGCTTGGAAACACCCACTCGGCTTTGGGAACAGCCTGACCTTGGCGCCGTGGCCCCTGTGGGGTGTCCCACGCTTTCTGCGGCAGCTGCTGGGCCTGAAATGCTGACCTGAGTTCCATCTCCCCTGAGGACGCTGGGAGCAAATGCAGACACCTCCCCTGACGCTGGGCCTGCATGCTCGACTCCCCCCACCCCTCCACCAGCCGCAGGGTAGCGAGCTGCTCCCACACGGAGAGCTTGGCCCGGGGCCCCGCTAAGCAGTCCCTCTGTTCTGCTCTGTGCCCGAGTCCAGCCGCCCCCTCCCGCCCTCAGCCCTGGTCTGGGCTGGCGCCTTGTCCGCCCGTCCGCAAGTCTCCCGTTCATGTGCTGTCTGGGGTCCCCCCCCCACAGCCAAGCTCTGGCCAGCAGGGGCCACCGGTGCCAACAGAGTCACACTCAGGGCCTTGGGAAGTTCTCCTGAAGGACAAGGGCTCGCAGGTCCCGAGGTAACGAGCCCAGCAGGGGCCCCGGCCGACCCGTGGCCAGCTGGACTCAAGCCCCTTCTGGAGGGGGATGCTGGGGAGGAGCAGCGGCGGCTCCATGCCCGATGGAGCGGGGCGCCCAGGGCCCGCATGAGGCTTGAGCGCAATCAAACCACCAGCGTGGGGCCCAGGGCCTCCGCTGCCCGAGGGGAAAACAGTCAGACCACTGACTCCAGTGTAGAAGGGGATCAACGTCTGCAATGATGGGTCCCTGAGAAGGGCAGGCATTCATCAGGGAACAACATAAACCCTCAAAAAAAACCAGGAGACAGAAATTCTGCACACGCTGCACCGTTTCCCAAGTTCAGAAAGGAACTGCTCTGGGGGGCGGGGGGGGGCAGGGACGGGGAGTTGTTTTCAAAAGCAACACAATTATAAACATATTAGGGATTCTGGCTGAACAAAAGCCCTTTGCTGTCACCACTGAAATTTGTTTTTACAAAAGTCAGGTCGCCCCCTCCACATTCCTCATCATACCAGCCAAGCAAGTACCTCCACAGGCAAGTCTATCGAATGCCACATGTCCCGGCCACACAGGCTGCTCGGCTGCGTCCCACTGGCACCGGGCCAAGCTCATCACGAGGCCACAGAATTATTCAGCCCCGGCCAGGGTCCTCGAGACCCGAGGAATAAGGAGAAAGCTAAGGTCCTGTCTCAAAGAAGATGCTGGAAGCCGAGTCCCAGGACGGCTCCTGGAGCATTGCGGGAGGGGCCAGAGCAACAGAAGCCAGCACTCAGGCACGACCCAGCCCAACGACCCCCCTCGGGCTCACCCAAGGGTGGGTTTCCCAGGTGATCTGACATCACTGAGGCCGAGGCACTGGCGGGACACGCCCCCAGGAGGAAGTCCCCTCCAGAAGCAGTGGCCTGCCTTCCACAGCAAGTGATCTATCTGGAAACCAGGGGCAATTTCCCCTTCGATGCCGATGATACCGTAGCCCGTGGGTGCTGAGGGGTTCACTAGGTGCCCGAGCCACACTGAAAGCTCCATACATGGTAACGTGCTCGATAAAGACGATCTGCCCAAACCATGTGGATTCTCGCTTCCATGTTACTAGGTCAGTGTGGACCAGCATGTGGGCTTACCTTTACCCCAAGAAGAGGGCCCATGAGGGCAGGTGCCGTGGCAGCCACTGTAGCCCCATGTGCACCCAATTCTGCTGAATCATGTGCACCGCCTGTACAGGCCCGCGGACTCTGGATGCTGGGTCCCCATAAGTCGCGGTGCCCGGCGTGGCCATTATAGGGAGGGAGACAGGAGAGTCTGGAACCACCAGAATGAATTTCTGGGTATCACAGCCAGAAGCCCAGGGGATGCGGCAGGTACAGGGCCATTAGGGGTTTTCTACCCACTTAACACCCAGCTGGCCAGCACCAAAGCGTGTGAAGAGGGTGGACAAGACGGAGCTGCCCGAGGTGCCCACGCGGGGTGTCACACTGGAGAAGACCCGCACGGGACTGCAGCCTGGTGCCGGCGCAGGGCCTTGGACAATGCAGACCCGGCCGAGTGGAGCGGCTCGGAGACGCCCCAGGGACGAGACGAGTCAGGCTGCTGCCTTCCCGCACCCCAGCGCCCTGAGAGCACGCAGGGCGAGACCAGTGCAGAGGCCAGGGACACCAGCCGTGCCTGTGTGCCCAGCGACCTTCTGCGAAGGCCCCAAGCTGCCCTGCGCCAGCCCCTGTGGGATCTCTGCTGCCCCCCCCCCGCAACGTGTGACGGGGCAAAGTGCAGGACCACGGGGGTTCAGCAGGACAAGGCGCGGGGGCCGGGGTGCCCCACATCGTCCCTGGGCCGGCTACACTTCAAACGTGCCCTTAAGATGCGTGCTCCTGCGTGGGAGATCCGCCTCAGCAGCAGACCGACCAGAAGAGCCCCACCCGCCGCGCCCGCAGCACCAAGGTCACTCTGCGAACCCCCGCATCACCATCCGACCCCTGCCCTCAAGGGTGGGCGGGAGAGGGTTGGGAGGGGAGGGGGTGGGTCCGTTTCTCCCCATCGCTCGGGGCGGGTTTAACTCGTGGGGTGACATTCAGTCTTTCGCTCGAAACCCTGCCACCCGCTGGCACAGCAGACGTTCCGGCCCAGGGCCTGCGGGGACGGGGGCCCAGGTCACACTCACCCTTCCCGATCTGGATGAAGCCCAGGAGGATGATGAGGGCCAGCGCCAGGAGCTTGGCCGCAGCGAAGGCGTCCTGGACCCGGGTGGCCGCCTTCACGCTGTAACAGTTCACGGCCGTGAGCAGCACTGTGGAGAGAGGGCAGCAGTGAGTCCTGCGTGAGGCGCCCCAGAGCCGCAGGCTGAGGAGGGAGCCTGGTTCCCACACACTTGACACTCTCCAGGCCCAAGGTCAAAGGCTGAGAACTGCACTTCTTGACTCTCAAAAAAGCTACAATCCCAGGGGCGCCCGGGTGGCTTAGTCGGTTAAGCGTCCGACTTTCGCTCAGGTGATGATCTCGCGGTTCGTGGGTTCGAGCCCCGCATCGGGCTCTGTGCTGACTGCCAGCTCAGAGCCTGGAGCCTGTTTCAGTCTGTGACTCCCTCTTTCTCTGACCCTCCCCTGCTCACGCTGTCTCTCTCTCTCTCTCTCCTAGAAATAAATAAAAAACATTAAAAAAAAATTAAAAAAAAAAAAAAAAGCTACAATCCCACAAGCCCCTGGGCTGCCCTAAAGGATTTTCAAAGGATGAATTTCAACCACCTATGGGAGGCCACCAGCCCCCCACCCACCTGCTGCACACCCGAGTGGCCCCGTCTTCAGAGCGTAGGTGACAGATACATGTTTGCACTTGGAGGAGGCTGTGCTCACGGGGTGCACCTCTCATGGGTTTAGCATAATTTAGATGCCCACACAGCCCACCTAACTTCCTGGAGGCAAAAAACTAACTTTCTGCAAAGAGAACCTTCTAGAATCCCAATGAAGAAATAGGTGAGATGCTAGCAGCACGAAACCATTTGACAAGTCAAGTGATGGCATCATGGGGCAATTCTGACACATGAAATGGGGACTGAAGGCAAGGCCACAGCCCAGGGTCAGGCGGGTACAGCTGGGCCCCCACCCCCGCCTGGAAGGGAGGGGACATGGGCTGCTAAGTCAGGCTCCACAAACTCGCCGGACAGCCGCACCCAGGCTCTGCCAGATTCCCCGTGAGACCCCAGCTCTGAGCCAAAGTGGAGGCACCCGTTCACTGAGACACGCGGGGGTGCAGGAGACACGGGTAAGTGCTTAGGGGCCTCACGGCCCCTCCATAAACTTAGAGCGGAACAAAATTATACTAAAACACAGGAAACAAATACATACTCGCCACCCAGGCCTTCCGATTCGCTGTTTCTAACTCACACACGCTCAGGTGGTCTACACCGCATACAGATGCGCTAAGGGCGAGTGCGTGGCGCTCCGGTCCCGGCTCCGGGCACAGCACCCTCACGCAGGCACTTGAAGGGGGCTGCGCGGGGAGGATTCACACCAGGAAATCCTGGGAGCACAGGGCTGGTCCTCACACACTGACCGGCGGGGCTGGAGCTGGGAGGGCTCCCCCCCCCCCCCCCCCCCCTTCTCTGAGGGCTGCAGCAGAGGAAGCTCTGGAAGGGTCTGTCCAAGCACGTTTTCTCTTTTCCAGTCACGACTTACCCGGGGCCAGCAGACCCCGGGGGCTCCCTTCCCAGCTAAAGTTATTAAACGTGATTTTACAATTCGGGGAGTAGGACCCAAAGAAATAAATCTGTGCCAATTAAATGGATGAGGCGGTTCAGTTGGAAGAAAAACAGGAACTCTCCCCGGCGAGCTCTGGAGAAGATTAAGCCTCCCGCTTCACCCGCCACCTGCTTATCGCTCCAGGAAATTAACTGACACCTTAACAGCACCCTCCCCCACGCCCATTTTCCTTCGCTGCTCTGAGCCCTGGCTGATGCAACGGCGGCCAACCAAGACGGGGCCGTGCGCTAAGGGTCCGGGTGGAAACCTGTTCTGAAAGCAGGTGGCTGCCCTTCCTAAGCTGAAATACTCAGGAGTTGCCTGCTCTGGGCGTGATGGCAACGAGCTGTGACCTCTGAGCCTGGCACTGGCCCCGGCCGAGCCCCCTGGGCTGCTCTGGTTCTGCACCTGCAGCGGCCAGGCTCGCAGGGAAAAAGAGCTGCCTCGGGGGGTGGGGCGCCCACATCACAGTCCTGGAGTAGGAGCCCGGCCGAGATGGGGGACCGATGTGTGCACAGGGCAACCAGCACTGGTGACCTTCGCCGCGTGGCCCCGGGGAGTGGGCACAGGCTCCGTCCAGGCCCTCAGGTCCAGCAGGGAGGTGGTGGTGGTGTGTTCACCATGTCAGCACCACCATTCTCAGCACAGAAGACAAAACAGAGGCTCACAGCGGCCTCCTGTGCCAAGATATCAGGGGCAGACCCCCGCACAGACTCTCTGGGGCCCTTCTGACCCCGCCCCAGAATCACAGTGAAGGGCAGGGCCAGGATGAATTCCCTCTCCCCGCACTTCCAGGGAAACGCTTCAGTCCAGTGCTCACTAGTACTGGCCGAACTGCCGCGTGGCTGGGATCCAGGACGAAGGGCCCTGCAGGCGAGCCCGGGCTCAGGGCTGCTGCTTCCTGACAACGGTCGCAGAGAAGACCTGTGCACAGCGAGGTGGGGGGGGCCCGGCAGGGGCTTTTCTGGGACTGCCTCCTGCTTCCTCCTGGGAGAGTGTGACCACCTGCCGGCAAAGGGCAAAGATCTCGGCGCTTCCTCAGGGGCCCAGCAGCGAGCAGTCCCAGGGCGCGCATTCGGCAAGAGGCCGGCCCATTGCATCACTCCTCCATTCATGCCCCGGGAGGGGGAGGTGTGGCCTAGCGGTGGCGGGAGCGGCTTCTCCTTCCGCCAGCCCTGCCCCCTCAGCCGCACCAGCTCTCGATGGAAACCGGAACGGCACTGCCAGGCAGAGCGCAGCCGGCATTGGCCGCTCCACTCGCTCCTCTGGGGTCTCCCTCCCCACGCCTCCCCCCACTTCTCAGGCTCCAGGACGGGGAGCGGGCTCGCCCAGAGACCCCGGCGGGCGCTCGGGCCGTACTACTGCGGCGTCCTCTAGTGCTGAGCCGGTCTCGGCAGTCACTGGGGCAGGAGGGAGCCCTGCCCGCGGCCAGACCTGACCCGCTGCTCCAGCTGGAACATCCTGAGCCCCCCCCGCCCACAGGTGTCAGAGCCTCACTTCCCAGGAAGGCAACTGGAAGTCACATTCAGCAACCGCAGGCGGAGGGGGGGCCGGCGGCTGCGGGCTGGAGGGGAAGGGATGGCTCCCAGAACAAAGGGGACCTTGTAATACTCACTTCTCTTAAATAAAGGACGGAAGCATCTGATGAAATTTTCATGTTCACTTACTTTGGCCAATGAGTAAAAAAATGCTTGAGTATCCTCTGTAGCGTTCATTTTTAAAAAACAGTTTCAAAATGAAATATAATCTTAAGTAAATAAACGAATTCATCCAGGACCCACTGTCCTGCGGCCTTAACAGAAGCAGCCCCGGGGTGGGCTGGCCAGAGGGCTGGCCATGCGTCTCGGCCACCCTGCCCTTAAGCGCCTCCGCCTTGACGAGATGCTTCCGGAAAGGGGGACGTGGGCATTCTGGGTGCGGGAGGGGAGCCCTGCAGGTTAGCTGTGCTGTCCCTGTCCCCACGGGCCTGCACCCTCCCTGGCCGGGCGAGGACAGGTAACCACGGGGCACCGCCCAGCAGGCCGGCTGACAGGCAGATGCGCTGTCGGGGGGCTCCTCACACTGGCACCCCCAGATAGGCACGGCGGAGCTGGAATGCCAAGACGGCTGGGGCCGGGGAGATAAGCAGGCTCTGGGCTGCCTGACAGCCAGGAGTGCATGGGCCCGGCCGCGGGGGCCGCAGCCACCCCGGGGGCCCGTCCACACCAGGGGCTTGTCCTTCAGGGACGTCCGTCCCATCCTCCGTCCTGTGGTGACCTGGGCCACCTCACAGGCCAGCAGGGGCCCCACCTGCAACCCCAGCTCATATTCGGATGCACCTCGAGGGTGGGTGGTGCTGCTCAGCGAAGGGGGAGGGTCCCGCGGCCTCACAGGACACCAGGACACCCGGTCACAGTTTGAGTCCCCTCCCGCCCCCCCCCCCAGCCTGACTGACAAGGTGGCTTCCATTCCTGTCTGCAGACTGCCTGTCCCAACCCCAAGCACAGTGTCCTGGGGGTGGGGCCGCCCTCCTCCTCTGCTTCCCCATCTCAGGTGGGGACCCCTGGGGCCGTGAGTGGGGGACATACTCACCACCAGCAGGCAGGCCACCTGCCTCCTCCGGGCCCTGGCCTCCACCCCTGGGAGGGGGTCATCTGAGCCGGACCCAGCCTGGCCCCACCTGACTTCTGGAAAACAGCCTGTTAGATGTACTGCTGGCTCGTTCAGCTGTTCAGCTCGCTCGGAGGGGAGGGTCAAAATGCAAGGGGAGCTTGTTTTCGTTTAAAAACACCAAAAGGACACAGGAAAAAAAGCACCCATTGTGGGTCAGGTGCTGTAGGATTTATCAGGCCCGGTAACCAGGGCTATACTTCCTGAGGTAACAACCGGCAAGGATCCTGATAACAAGAACGGTGTATGAACACCTGCTGTATGCTCAGCCTCTATCACTCGGGGCCCTCAGCGCACAGACCACCCACCCCCTCCGCTGACTGGAGGTCAAGCACACCAGGGGGACGTCATGAGCAAGCCCAACGGAATCATCCAGAAACACGGCATCTGGCTACTTGCCTGGTACCTGCTGATCAGGAAATCAGTCCGATGTCCCCCCAGGCGGCTACAGTGATGGACCGACCTCGTTCCTGGCCCAAGGGTCTGAAGGGACTGTCCACCCGCCCAGGATGGAAGGACCCAAGGGTCAGAGCCCCCAGCCTAGACCTTCACTGCTTGAGTCCCGCCTCAGAAACCCAGGCTCCTCCGGTGGGTTTCTCTAAAAAGAAGGTGCTTTCTGCACACGGTTTTCAGGGCCCGGATACAAAGGCCCAGTGCTGGGGGCGCAAGCGGCGCGAGGCCTGTGAGCACCACCACCTCACACAGGTGGGGGCCAGCTGGCAGGAAGCGGCCAGATGGCACAGAGACGCCAGGCAAATGAGCACTGTCTGACCGGAGCTCCCCGGGCAGGCGGGAGGCAGGAGGGGAAGTGGCCGTCAGGCTGTGTCAGTTCCAGGAAGCTCAGCCAGCCTGGTCCCCCGGGGGTGCGCCCAGGGCAGCACCGGGCCAGGGAACAGAGCGGGCCTGAGCCTGGGCCCCGGCAGCCGGCCAGCTGTCCCTTGGAGCCTGCCCTCCCCACCATCAACATCACGGTGTTCGGTGGGCAGCTCTTGGGGCTGCAGGAGTGGCCGCAGGCAGGCTCAGGCACCCACCCAGAGGTCTGATGTCCGAAGGGACGCCGGCCTCTGTGCGGGTGTCGCCCTGCTCTGCGGTATTTATGCAAACCCACCCGGCACGCTCAGGGGCCCAGAGCTCAGCAGGTGCTCAGGGAGTGCGGGGCTTGCTCAGGTCCAGATGTCCCCAGGCTCACTGCCAGCACCCCTTCCCGCAGGCCTGGCGGCCGTGGTCACCCGCCCCTCCCCCCAACACTTCCTAACTGTCTCATCCCTGCCACCACAGAGAGCATCTCAAAGCGAGTCAGTGCCCCCCGCCCCCACTCCCGAGCGGGAGACTCCGCATTCCTAACCGCTCTGATCCAGAGATCCCACTTGGAGAACCCGAGAACGACTTCACCTTCTTTGGGCTCTAAGAAAATGAGTATGTGGGACACCCCAGGACCATCGGAGGCCGACCTCACCCTAGAATGTGCCAGAACACTGAGCCAGTTTGGTGATAGCCTGGCTCCAGACCCACCCCAGGGGGTAAGGAGCTGTTGAGCCGGGACTCAGGGATCCCTATGCAGAGACCGCTGCCTGCGGGGGGAGGCCGGGGTGGGGGGGACACCTGCTCTCAAACCCCGCCCCCAGTCTTGCTGATTCACTGCTTTTCTGTGAAAAGAAATGACCGATAGGCTAATATTACATTTTCACAATTCCCCAGAACACTTTCAGATTCCAACAGTCTTGGAATACACGTTTCCTTATTTTTTTCCTATTTTTAACCAGGGCTGGGTGACCGCGGACCTCACAGCTGGGCGGGCCGGGGGTAGGCGTGTCGGGCAGCCTCAGGATTGGGGCGGACACGTTCATTTCCAAACGCACCAGCAAGAGGCACATCCAGTCAGCTCGGAAACCCGCCAGCGCCCCTGGCAGACAGCGCCTGCTCATGTTGGCCGGCTTTTCTGCAGCTTGAGTCCTGGAGAACGGGGAGTCCTTGAGGGCCCCCCGCCCCAGGGAAGCTCTCGCTCAGCTCTGAAAGCATCCCCGCGTTCTGACACGCTGTGTGATCTGGGCCAGGTCACTCCGCGTGTCTGGGCCGGTCTCACAGCCACCGGGGGCGGATTAACAGGCGGCACTCCACCAAGGTCGCCGCGGGGCGTGCGATCTGCTCGGCACAGACCCGTGCTTGGCGGCCTCCGCAGCGGCCTAGGCACCCCCACCCCCACCCCCTGGTCCTCCAGCACTTTTACTAAAGAAGGAAAAGGAGAGAAAACCTGCCACAGGTACAATACCTGAGGGTGAGAACACAGTGGAGTGTCCAGCCCGACGTCCTCACCTGAGAGCTGGGTAAATGCAGCTCAGAGAGGTTGTCTGACCTGCCACAAGTCACACAGCCATTACGAAGGGAGTGGAGGGAGACACTCAGGTCTCCCAAGTCCAATCCCGTGCTCTGGCCCCTCGACCGAGGGCTTCGATCCCGGCTCCGCATGAGAGGCACTACCCAGCCCCCCAACCTGCTGACTCTGACGCCCAGTCAGGCTGACACCCACCGGCGGGGGCAAATCCCACAGGCACCACGTGCACGTGCCTGAGATTCAGGTGTGCTGAGCACCCTCTGAAGGGAGGGGCTGGGTGGGTGCGGGACAGTGTCCTGCGCTGGTTTAGACCAGAGTCTGAAGCAGTCCGTCCCCTCAGCGTGGGGCCTCAGACAGGTGTCTGCCGCTCTCCGGACGAAGGGATTCGCACGCAGGCCCTGCGGGAACTGTGCCCAGGAGAGCGGCAGCCAAGGGCATCCTGGGGGGGCACCCCCGCTGCATGCCCCCCGTTAGGCAACAGGGCCTGCCTGGAGCTACAGACGTGTTTACACGTGTCTCCCTCCCACGGGGTAAGGTGGCCCGAGGACAGGGTCCAATCCCGACTTTGTTCTCTGGCCTCCAGCCCTGACCCCGCAGCCTGCGGTCTTCACCGAGACCGGACGCTGAAGCTCCGCGAGCCCCGCCACCCAGGAGAAGAGCCAAGGCGGACAAGCCCTCTCCCTTTGTGTTCTGGAAGTGGCTCACTGCCAAGAAGCCCTTTCCCCCGTGACCAGAGACCTTCCCCCGTGACAAGGCCCGACACAGGCCCTCAAACTCCCTCCACCCCACAGATCCATCAGAACAAAATGCCCCTTAACCAGACCGTGGTTCAGCCTCCCTTCCTCCCAGGACCCCGACCCCGGTCCACTCGGGGCTGGCCAGCAGACGACACCCCCCACCCCCACCCTCCCGGGCAGGCCGCCCTCCCCTAGCCCTGCCCAACCGGGCCACTTTCCCCCAACACGTACGCGGGACCCTTCCCTCGGCACTGGGGGGGCCTGAGATGACTGCAGGCAGGACCCCCCCTCCACAGTGTGCCCGGGCACTGTTAACGCGTGAGTGCTGCTGCGTGGTGTGCCCAGATCAGAGGTGGCTCCAGCCAGGCCCCACCGCCCACTGCTGCAGCGGCAGGACCCTCCCCCCCCAGCCCGACCACCTGTTCTGTCGTCTTTCATTTCCGGACAGTCCCTGTCACCTGCCCCTGCTCTGAGCTCTGAAACGGGCCCAGAGAGCCCACGCACCCAGCCCCAGGGACTCACAGAACTTGCGGGCCGTTCTCACTCAGGCCTCTGCAGCAGCCCTGGGCCGTCCAGATAGATCGGGCTGGACGTGACCGTGTCTGTGCCCGCCTCAGGCAGCTCGCACAGACAGGGACAAACACTAGGCCGCCACAAGGGCGTAGGGGCTTCAGGGTCACGTTTCTGGTGCCTCGGTCCTACCCTGGCTACATTTTGAGTGACTCCCGAGAGTCCCAAACAGTCGGCTGGGTCTCAGCAGCGCCAGATGTCCACCAGCAGGCAAGGTCAGGGTGACTCAGAGCCCAGATCAGATTGCGAACATGCTCCAGGAACAGAACAGGAATCCGGTGTCCGTTCTCACCTAGCGGGAGGGGCGGGTGCGACCCGGGCCCGGAGGGACAGGGAGGGACAGGCGTGCCGTGCATCCTCCAGCCTAAGAACCCAGAGCCGATAAGCTGCTGCGGGCTGGGCCCCAGGCAGTGGTCGGGGTGGGGCAGGGCTAGTCCTGGGGGTGGGCAAGTGCCCCCGGGGCCAGCACTCAGGGAGGGTCCCGGAAGGGGGGCTGCTGGGGGGGGGCGGGGCACGTGCCGCTGACCCACCCATCCTGCTCCAGAAGCTACTGTGCAAGGTAAAGACGTGCACAGAAATGTGTAAGGCTCCCTAGCTGGCTCCGCATCTGGACTCTGGCACTCTGTCACCGAAGAGTCTGGGCCCACGTCTCCTGACCCCAGCTGACCGGATGCCTGCACGTGGTGACCCTGGCATCTACCACTCTCCCCAAAGATGTGACCATGTGTCCCCCCACACACGTGATGAGAAAAGGCAGCTCAGCCCGCACAGAGCCACAGCCCCAGGCTCTCAGCCCACCTCTGCCTCAGTTTCCTCGGCTGTATGGAGGAAAAGAGAACGCTGGTTTCAAAGGCTGCGGGGGGGGGGGGGGGCAGGAGCACGTGAGGTGTGAGTTCACGCACGTGCCGGCCAGGACTGTCAGATCCACTTGTGGGCCCTCAGGCGGGCAGGGGCGTGAGGGCCCCGTGACTGCGCGCACTTGGGAGTTAATGCGCCTGCTACGCGTTTCTGCCCAGAGCCTGCACATTCCACCGGATTATCAAAGGGGTCCGTGACCCGGGGAAAACAGGGTCAGAAACGCCCACCCCGCGTCGCCCACTCCCCTCGAGGTCACGCGCTGTCTTGAAGGACACCACCGCCTGGGCTCCAGCCCCGTGATGTGGCGTGACTCGCTCTGCGGCCGGAGCACGTTCTCGTCTGGCTGTTAAAGTGCTAATGACTGGGCTGTCGTCTGCACTTAGCTCACAGCTTGCGACTCTGGGGAACAACAGCTCCCTGGAAACACCCAGAAGCCTTTGCCTTGTGCAGAGAGATTCGGCCCTGGCCCTGGAGGCCCGCAGGCATTCAGACGCCCCGAGGCAGGGCGGACGCCTTGTGTAGGAGGGGTTCCACACCTCCAGGAGCGGGTCACCGCCCGGAGCTGATGCAGAAGACTGGAGGGGGTACAGCCATGGCCTCCCCTCCCCCTCTGGTCATCACCCCAACGGACTTACCCTCAAGTCAGCAGGCCGCAAGCCACAGCCAGCTGTGGGACTACCCCTTATCTGTGCCCTTCACCTACTGGAAGGCCGGTCTCCTGCCCCTGAGGCAGAGAGGGACGTGTGAAGGGCTCAGACCCCAGGCCTAGAGGGGACGCTAGAGGTTCACCTCTGGCTTTCTCCTGCCTTCTCTCCATTTCCCCCCCTCCGCCTTCTGCTAAACTGGAACAGACCAAGTCCCAGGGCAGCTCGAGCACTGAAAGGTGAACGCCAGACAGAGGGTGGTGTTGAGAAGAAGCTGCAGCCGCCGTGTGACCGGGGTCCTCCTGTGCCGAGCTCATGAAATACCAGGCAGGCCCGTGACCCATCCCCACTGCACAGATGCGGAGTCAGACTGGGGGGTCCGAGCGGCTCTCCGGAGACAGAACCCGGGTCTGCTCACGTGCAGAGCACAGCCGCCCCCCGCCGCACACGGGTCCGCCCAAAGCGCGGCCACGGTGGGGGGCTACCTGCTCGAGGGAGCCCTGGCAACCCCCGGTGTCTCCCATGAGAAGGCAGCCAGAGTGCTTTCCGGACCCCACAAAGGGCCACCACCCTGCAGGGGACCACTCTTCTGAGTTCCCCAAGCATCTGGCAAGTCTGTGTGCCCCCCACAGACACCCACTGGGAGAGGGAGAAGAGGGTGGGCACCAGACACCTTTGCGTCCAGGGGTAGGGGTGACCACGACTCAGCAGGGGGAGACTCTCCCTTGACATAAAGGACCCAAACAGGTGTCTGGATCCCAGGCCAGCTCTCTCTGTGGCCTCCTAGCTCTGGGCTCTCTGGACACCACTGGACCCATTTAAAAATTTTTTTTAAATTTATTTAGTTATTTTGAGAAAGAGAGCGGAGAAGGGGCAGACAGAGAGGGAAAGAGAGAATCCCAAGCAGGCTCTGCACCATCAGCATGGAGCTGGACGGAGGACACACTCAGGAACCGTGAGATCATGACCTGAACCTTAATCGACTGAGCCACCCAGGTGCCTCCCCCACTCCCCAGACCCATTTTACAGAGAAAGCCCACACAGCGGGGTCAGAAAAACTGCCGAAAGCAAATCGAGGCTGGTGAGAATCTCAGCTCTGGTCTGCGTGACTTCTGCCCAGAAAGAAAGCCCAGCAGCATCAGGGTTTCAAGCAAACACCACCCAGAGTTTGTGAAGCGAGACTGTAATGCTAGACTCAGGCCAGATCCCACACGGCCATTGGGACAGGTGGCCGCAGATAGTTCCACTCACCTCCACGACGCACCGAGAAAGCCCAGAGCCACACACACTACGGAAGGGCCCCATTTCCGGTCATTTTGGTCAGACCCACAAGAAAAGGGCTTTTATTCCCACTTACATCTAGAGCCGGCATGACCAGTCTAAGCACCTAGGCCAACCTGTTCAGAACACCATTTTTTTTTTAATGTTTTATTTATTTCTAGGAGAGAGAGAGAGAGAGAGAGACAGCGTGAGCAGGGGAGGGTCAGAGAGAGAGAGGGAGTCACAGACTGAAACAGGCTCCAGGCTCTGAGCTGGCAGTCAGCACAGAGCCCGACGCGGGGCTCGAACCCACGAACCGCGAGATCATGACCTAAGCGAAAGTCGGACGCTTAACCGACTAAGCCACCCAGGCGCCCCCAGAACACCATTTTTTAAGAAGCAGAAAGCAACTGTGGCGGGTGTGCCCAGGGCACCGAAAAGACCAACCAGCAAAACGGAGAGCTTTGCTCCAGCACCCAGGACACACTGCTGGAAGGAACGGGCCACCCGGCCTTTCCGTGGGGCGCCCCTCGGTCCTTCTGCGGGGCGCCGCAGGGATGTGCTCCGGGAGGGAAGCCATGCAGAGTGCCCTTCTTCTTAAGTAGAAATTCTACAACCTGGCCTTTGTGGGATATTTGAAGAACTCAGAAACTTTCCGTGGCTTTTCCCTGCCTTGTCAGATGCCCCTATAAGGGCTGGCCTACCTCCCTGGAGGTCTATGACCTTCCTCCCTACTCAGTTCAGGGCAGGCCGTGCCGGGCAGCTCTGAGCTCTGTGAGCCTCGGAGGAGCCCTCATCCCTTTCCCGATGGAGTGAGGCTCTAGACTGGTGCCCCGCTTGCAGCGTGTCCTTTTCTGTGATGGAAAATCCTCTTTCCACGGGAGAAAGCCACCCACACCCACCCACAAAGTGGCTCAGAGGAAAAGAGCCCCCAGGGCCGACTGCCGCATGGGAAACGCCGTCCCCACTCACAGCTCACAGGGGCAGTGACACAGGGGGCACCGGGGACCCACCGCAGCCCCCCTGCAATCCATCCACTCAAACCCAAAGGCTTAAAAAAGTAAGCACTCTTTCAGTGATTTAAAGATATCACTTATTTCATTACGTGCTAGGCCCACACGTTAAATCATTTGGTAGTAACACCAAATCATAGAGCCCTCCTGCCTTGAAGAGGGGCTTTCTCATACGCGGCCCAACGTGCTGTCCCATGAAAACCCTCATCTCGAACCTACCAGAAGCCACGGTTTTCTCGGGGTCCAGGACATCAACTCTCACGTAACTCTCCCTAGATTTAGACGCAAGTTTTTTTAAAGCTGAGATCCACATCACTGACTGAAACCGCCCCAAAAAAGGCAAATAACGCTCCTGCAGCCGGCGTGGCTGCTCTGTTCAGGGCCTCAGGGAAGCGTGCGGTGTCAGGCGGCCGAGCAGCGCTGCACGTGGGGTTCTGCCCCCTGGACTCCCCGCTTCAGCAAACGCGCCTCCCCCTACACCACAGCCTGGCTCCTGTGGGAGTCCTGGTCCACACACTCCAGAACCCCCACAGCATGTCCGAGTCTCCTGGCTGGGACCCCAACCCTAAATGCCCAGAGCCCTGTTCGCTCTGGGCAAATCCTCGAGTCAGGTGGCAGCTCTGAACGCCGGACGCTTCCACCTTGCGGGGCTCCTCAGAGGGTGGCCAAGGGGTCGGCGTAAAAAGCACCCGCAGCCAAAACAGAGAGGAAAATCACATGGCATTTGGTACAAATGGTTTCTCCTGAAGTCCACGGGAAGACTGTTTTGTGAAGCACTCGTAGGTGAAGAGCGTGCCCGGACTGTGCCCACCAGCATACCGAGACCTTGCCCAACATCAGGAATATGACCGGGGGCTGTTGCTCTGCACCACTTGGGACCCCGAGACCCACCCTCCACCCCAACGCACAACAAATTTCATCTGCAGCCAACTCCCTGTTTTACTACTTACTTCCACACTGCTGCCCAAACCAGCAACGCGGAACTCTGTTCCTACTGGTTTTGTACGAGCCAACCTCTGCTGACTCCTGATAAGCCGGTTTGGAGAGCAGAAATGAATGAAAATTTTTTTTTAAACTACAATTTGATAAGCAGCCAGCACCGGGAACCTGCAACAGGCAACGTTTTCAGACCCCACCCGGAGCCGACGCTATTCCAGACGCGGGGATGTGTGCTCCGGCCTCTGAGTGAACGGGCTGAGGAAGCGGGGCGCCCAGCGACCCCGAGGGCGGGGACCCTGCTGACTCACCGCTGAATGAATGAGACCCACGTGGGCTCTGGGAGCCGCGGCTCGGGCCGCCCCCCCCCCCCCGCCCCGCCGCCCCGAGGTCGGTACTCACGCACGCAGAGGCAGGCCACGAGCTTGGCGGCCTCCTCGGGCACCGGGCAGGTGGGGAAGAGCGGCTTGAGCAGGTAGGTGGCGAAGACGAGCGCCACGATGTACTGCGAGGACGGCCGGATGATGAGCAGCTCGATCCAGAGCTTCAGGAAGGCGGGCAGCGAGCCGTAGACCTCCAGCATGTACGCGTAGTCGCCCCCCGACTTGGTGATGGTGGTCCCCAGCTCCGCATAGCACAGCGCCCCCACGATGGAGAAGACCCCGCACACGGCCCACACCACCAGCGCCAGCCCCGGCGAGCCCGCCTCCTTGAGCACGCCGGTGGGCGTCACGAAGATGCCCGAGCCGATGATCGTGCCCACGATGATGGCCACGCCGTTGAGCAGCGTGATGCTGCGCTGCAGGGTCACGCCCTCCGCGCCCTCCGCGCCCTCCGCGCGCCGCGCCGCCAGCATCCGCTCCCGCGCCTGCCGCTCCTCCTCCGCGGCCGCCGCCGGGGCCGCGGACGCGCGCCGCTTCGGGCCGGTGCCTGCCATGCCGCCGGCCGGGCCACGAGGCGCGCGCGCCGCCGCCCAGCGAGGACCCTCTGCCGGCGCTGCGTCAGGCCCGGCCGCTCCGCCCCCTTTATACGCCGCCGCCGCCCCGCCCCCCCGGCCCCGCTCCCGTCCCGCCGCGGACGCGCGGCCCCGCCCCCGGCCCCGCCCCCGGCCCGGCCCCCGGCCCCGCCCCCGGCCCGCCGCCGTGGCGCGGCCCCGCCCCCGGCGCTGCACCTGCGAGCGGCCGCGGGGGGCTCCGAGGGCCGGGCGCCCCGGGCTGCGGCTCAGACAAGGCCCGCCTTCCCACCCGGCTGGAGGGCGCTCGGGCCTCGTGGGCGCGGCGGGAGGCTTGCCGGTCCCAGGCCTGCCCTCCTGCGGGAAACTAGCTGTTGGCCCGGCTTGGGCCTGGGGACCGAGTCATGGGGCCGGTGAGTGGGGCTCAGGGAAGAGGGGCCCGGGAGCCGCTGGGGAGGCTCAGCCCGTTGAGCGTGGACTCTTGATCTTGGCTCAGGTCATGATCTCACAGTTCGTGGGTTCAAGCCCTGCGACGGGCTCTGGGCTGACAGCACGGAATCTGCTTGGGATTCTGTCTCTCCCTCTGTCTCTGCCCCTCCCTCCCTCCCTCCCAAAATAAATAAATAAACAGAAAAACAAAAAGAGGGAGCCAACGCCACGTCCTGAGCCCCTTCCTGGGCTAACAATTTCCACTGTGTCCTAAGGGGAATCTCCCTGCCAGAGAGCAGAGTCGGGCTGCACGGCTTTGAGAAGCGGTGACTCGGACTTTGGGAAACCAGCAGTCTGCTTAGTTGACTGGATGGGGGCTTCTGGAAGGAGCATCCTGACGACCCAGCCCCCAAATCCCACGGGAATTTAAAGGCAGGTGCAGGGTGAAGAGCCTGGAGTTTGTAGGTCCTGAAGACCCCGAGAGGCACCTTAAGTAAGAATGGCTGCAGGGTAGCTGTCAGTCAGGCGTGGGAAGGATGAGTCACGCCAGGCCTGGAAGCGGGAAAGCATTTAACTGACATGCGCTCAGGGAAAGGATGTAGCATCTTGTCTTGGGGGGTGGGGGGGGAGCCAAGGTGTGTTTGTGGGGGGGAGGTTTAGCCAAGGCTCTGGACCATTCTCACCCAGCCCCCCAGTGGGCCCCCCCCACGTCAGAACTGAAGGAAATCCCAGCCGCTGACAGGTCACACAATACAAATATTAACTAGCAAGATGCTGCCCACACTGGTAGCTTAGGGGAAATAAAACAGTCTCTCCACTCGTGCTCTTCCCGCTGTCCTTCCTGAGCAGGAGACCTGACCACCAATGGCCGAGCAAACTTACTGAGCCCATAGGAGGCTCCAGGCACAGTGCCGAGGCCTCCGCGCACACATTCTGATTCAGAGCCAATTTGTAGCTGAGAGACAGGCTGGACCGGGTTATGTAAGTTGTCTGACCAGCAAGTGGGCTGGGACCTCCCCTTCTGACCAGCATCGGGTGCTGCCCTGGGCTCCAGGCACATGGCGGTGGGGGCCTCCTCCAAAAAGACAGAGGCGATCAATAATCACACACAGAACTGTAAAACTGCAGCCGTGATTAGGCAGACGGCGCTACCGGGACGTGGAGGGCTGGTCAGGAGGAACCAGACCATTTCAGCTTTC
This sequence comes from Hyaena hyaena, assembly GCF_003009895.1. NCBI lineage: Eukaryota > Metazoa > Chordata > Mammalia > Carnivora > Hyaenidae > Hyaena > Hyaena hyaena. The sequence continues at coordinate 9,636,380 of NW_024080633.1, forward strand.
CCGGGATTAACAAGAGAGATTAACGAGAGAATTAACCAGGGAGGCAGAGGGACCCACGTGTGCCCGTGGGCGTGGGAGACCTTCATAAGCCGAAAGGGTTGCAATGCCCCGGGAACGGCTTTCAAGCTCCCCCAGGATTCCAAGACCCCACTGTTACTCAACACTGTCCATTGCTTTTCATATAAGGTCCTCGATTTCCTCCTGCAAATATGCTTTGAAATACGCATATCTCACAGCTCTCTGATGCAACCCGGATGAAGTCTTAAAACACCTTTCTGGAAGTCTGACTCTAAAACCTTAGCAAAGAGTGCCATCTACTGGTGGCATCATTAAGGAGCTATTTATTCTACGGATTCAAAGGAACCACTCACCCAACAGTGGTGTTTCCAGGGCCGGCCAGCGCTAGCTTCTGATTTACTACAAGCGGGGTTGTTTACCCTCACGAGGGCTGGTGGGGACATTGAACATTTCTATAGAGGAGAGTTCCGGGAGTTTCTCTCAAAAGCCCTAAAGCCGTGCACCCTCTACCCAGTAAATTCCCCTCCTGGGAATTTCTCTAGAAATAAGGAGTGTGCTGTATTTTGGGCTACAGAGCTGTTTATTCCAGCTTTAAAACATAATAGGCGATGGAAGTAAACCAAACGCCCACCAGACTTGCTGCGGTAGATGTTGCTGTGCCCACGTGGTGGATGTAGTGTAACTATTAAAACTCAGGATGTGGAAGAATCTTTTCCTGGCACAGTCTGTTCTTGATTTACTGAAGAGGAGGCTGCGACGTAACACCCCCAAACCCCATGGGGGCTGCTCTGGTTAACCCGGGGCCCCGCTTCCGTATTCTTGAGATCTGGGAGGCCTGCCATTTCGGAGGAACGACAGTTCGCTCCTCAAGTGTAGGGTGTAACAGGCGTCAAGGCCACTGCCTCTGGTGGGGAGCAACGTTCCCAGGGCCTCGTGGAAGATGGAGGGTTGTCCTTGGAGAAGCGGAACCGCCCTGGAGGGAAAGTCCACGGTGCTTCACGGGACAGAGCTGCGGCTCCTGTGGGCATTGTAAATGGGGACCCCTTCTAGGTGGCTCCTCAGTCGCGCTGCAAACTTTTTCTTCCTGCTTTCTGAACACTCTCCTGTTCCCTCCGAAGCTGCCCCTTGGTGGCAAACTGAGGGCTTTGGGGGAAATGGGGAGTGGGGAGGGACAGGGGGAGAGGGCAAGGGAGGCAGGAGGCACAGACTCCGAGCTGTACGCGCCGGCGATGACATGGGCGGCAGGGGCTGGAGTGAAGCAATCTGGTATATTCGAAAGTTGCTAAGGAAGCAGATCTTTTTTTTTATTAAAAATTGTTTTTAATGTTTATTTATTTTTGAGAGAGAGTGCAAGCTGGGGAGGGGCAGAGAGAGAAGGAGACACAGAATCTGAAGCAGGCTCCTGGCTGTCAGCACAGAGCCTGACACGGGACTCAAACTCACAAACCGTGAGATCATGACCTGAGCGGAAGTCAGACACTCAACCAACTGAGCCCCCCAGTAGGGGGGGCAGGGGAGGGGTGGGGCGTGACCACTGATGGGGGTTTCTCTTCTTCAGGGAGATGGTGGTTGCACTGCAGTGTGAATGTGCTAAAGGCCCCTGGATGGTGTACTTTAATTTTTTTTTTAATGTTTTATTTATTTCTGAGAGAGAGAGAGAGAGAGAGAGAGAGACAGCGTGAGCAGGGGAGGGTCAGAGAGAGGGAGACACAGACTCCGAAATAGGCTCCAGGCTCTGAGCTGTCAGCACAGAGCCCGACGCGGGGCTCGAACCCACAAACTGTGAGATCATGACCTGAGCTCAAGTTGGACGCTCAACCAGCTGAGCCCCCAGGCGCCCCGGGACCTTTAAACCCCCAGCGGCCTGATACCCAGTTGGTGTTACTGGCAATGGTCCCTCCCCAGCCTCTGTCAGTTAGCCGCTCAAACCAGCCAGGCCTTCCCCCCAAACAAGAAGTTTGGGTTTGGGACTCAGGGCTTCTCCTGGGGTTTATCCCAAGGGCCCGGACTGACACGTCAAACACTGGTTGGACGTTTGGGTCGCAGTCTGACTTCTCCCTGCGGAGGACACGCAGCCAGGGCTGGGCGTGTATCCCGTACCTTCTCGCACAGGCTCCCCGTCTGGGAGGTGGCCCCGCCCGATTTCAGGGACACGGGCTGAATTGTGTCCCCCTGTAAACAATGGGTAGAAGTCCCACCCGCCCCAGGACCTCGGAACGGGGCCTTCGCAGAGCTAACCGGGGAGGATGAGGCCATCCTGAAGCAGGTGTCCCGACCCAGCGTGACGGGCGTCCCTGCGAGGGGACCAGACACAGTGAAACGGAGGCAGAGGCGGGACTGAAGGTCCGGGCTGGCCGGGGGCGCTGGGGACACGAGAGGCAGGACGAGTCTGGAAGGGCCCCCCGTCCTGGCTTCAGGGGGCGCAGCCCCGAATGAGAGAACGCGCTGTGGTGGAAAGGCCCCAGCGCGCTGCCTTGTTGTGGCCCTAACGCCGCCCCCGAGATGCCGCAGAGACTGCGGATCTCTGCACGGGCCCATCTGGCCCCGCACGCCGCTCTGTGCCCGCGACACCCCGTGGAACCCTCACGTCACTGAGCTCGTGCCCGTGCCTGTGCCCCCAGCCCTGAGGAGCCCCGGCCCCTGCCTGGGAAAGCGCGTCCACGCAGAAGCAGCTTCAGGCTGGAAGGGGGGACAGACAGACGGAGGTCGGTCGTGCTGCCCTCTGCAGGCGCGGGGGCCCCGCCCGGCGGCCTCCATGATGGGGACCCGTAGACGCGGATGTGAGCCCGCAGGTCATGGGGACACAGGGTCTCCTTCCTCCTCAGACTGGCCACCTCCAGGCCACCTCACACCTTGAATTTTCCTCGGTCTCGGAGCGCAGGGGTGGGGAAGGAGGTCACTCCCAGTGGTCAGCCCGGCTCTGGGGGCCGGCTCGGGCCCACAGGAAGGAAGGGCAAGGAGATCTGTCCTGTTCCCGTCACTAATCGCATCCTGGGGACACGGACAGTGCGGGAAGGTGTGGGCTGCCTCTGGCCCCCGGGCACGGGCAGTTAGGAGGACGCAGGCGGCCTCAGGACGAGGTCCTGCCCACCGTCCGGGAGCCGACACCATCGCCCCAAAGCCACTCCGCTCCCCGAGGCCCACGGGGCTGCGCCCGCCTGCTGAGGGTCTGAACGCCCATCACTTCCACCCTTTCCACTCAGCAGTGCAGGGCACGCGCGCGTCTGTTTCCCTGCACTTGGCCCTTCTGAAGTTCTAGAAGTGAGTGGGCAACGGAGACACGGAAAGGCGGATGGAGAGTGTAGCTGACCCAGCTGGAGGCCACAGAAAAAATGCAGGCAGAGCTGCAAGGCGGGGGTGGGGGGAGTCCTCACCCTCACCCCCACCTCTGCCCCAGGCTTCCAGGCTGAGCTGTGCACCACTGCCCCGACCTCACCCTTGACACCCCACTTTCTCTGGTGCTACAGCCTGGGGGGGGGGTGCTGAAACCATGGAGCAAGTGTCTCCCGCCCCCGCCGCGTGTGGTTCACCAGCGAGCCGCGTCTGTGCCCTGCCTGCCGCACTCTCTCTCTTCTCCCCTCAGAGCAAAGCCCCATCACGTGGCCCCAAGGCCCGCCTGAGTCTGGCCCCATCTGATCAGATCTCTGCCCTTCCCTCCCTGCTGCGTTGCCCTTGCTCACTTCATCTGGCCACGCTGGTCTCTCTGATGCTCTGGAACTTTCCAGAACCATCCGCCGGTATCTGCAAGGCTCACCTCCTCACCTCTTGCAAATCTTAGCTCAGATATCTTTGCTCAGTGAGGCCCACTCTGACCCCAGCCCCCCGCTCCCTGCCCTCACTCTGCATGTTTTGGAGCCCGGTCCCTCTGGCGCATTCCACACTTACTCCACCCCCACCTGTGTGGGGCCTTCCCTGCGGCTGCAGGCTCTGCCGGGGCTGGGCCTGCTGTGCCTTGTCGTCTGGCTCCCCGGTGTATCCCATCTGCCCTGCGCACTGACTGGAACGCGGTGGCGGGAGGTGATTGATACGCAGTCGCTGGACCTTAATGGGAGAGAAGCCGTGTGCCTCATCAGGCTGGCACGGATGCACACGGAAAGCCTGAATGATGTGCCTGCCGTTTGATGTCTATACCTTTGATTGGTGTTTGTGTGTTCAGGGGCCTGGAACACCTGTAGGGTGGCCTTTCTGAATTTCCAGAATTCAGCAGAAAGGATCAGAAGATTTTACTCCACTTAAAAATAGTGTCTCTATAAAAAAAAAAAAAAAAAATAGTGTCTCTACCTCAATGCTGCTATAAAAAAAAAAATTCCCACACCGACACAGGAAATTCTGACAGAGAATAATTGAAAAAGGACACAGCTTTAATCTTCAATGCAACGGTCTGTGAACACAATCTTAAGTTTGGGGGAAACAGAAGAGCTTTTTTCCTGTTGACATACATCCTGACGGTGCCCCGGACCCGGGCCAGGCCTTTCTGCTGCTCGGCGTCGGGCGTGCGAGCTGAACGCATGACAGTCGGTGCGTGGACGGGCTGAGCGTCACACTGACCGCGCTCCCACCCTGCCCTGCTCGTCGGGAGAGCTCAGCCAGCTCCCTACGGCCGGGCGCTCCGCCGTGCGAGCGCTGGTGTGTGCGCCCTGGGAGCGGCTCCTGGGATTCTGCAGGGTGGGGGAGACCCGCGCTCGAAGCCACGGTTTCCAGGGCCCCTCGCTCAGGCTACCGGGCTCTCCCTCCCACTTTTGGGCAGTGTGGCCGCTGGGCAGATGACACACAAACCGAGTCAGGGAAAGGACTCAGAGCTGAAAGGTGGATCTGGGGAGGTGAGGATGTAATTCTGAGCCCCAGAAATCTCTAGGAGATTCCTCACCACCCTACACGATGCTTCCTATTGTGAACGCCAAGAACGTGGGCTGCCCCAAGCGGTCTACGCTGTTCCATTCTACTCCACACTGCTCCGTGCGGTTCCAGGCTGCCCCTAGCTGCTCCGTGGTGTTCCAGGATGCTCTGTGCCTTTCCATGTCTGTTCCACACTATTCCATGTGGTCCGTGCTGCTTCATGCTGCTCTATCCTGCTTCACGTTGTTCCATGCTGTTCCATGCTGTTTCATGCTGTTCCATGCTGCTTCCCACGACTTCATGCTGCGTCATGCTCTCGCTCCCTCACTGTCACAGCCACACCCAGGACACGTGGTCGCAGGGGAGGGAGAGCTCTCTGGGGAGGTGCTGAGGGAAGAACCACAGCAGAGGAGGCCCTTGGGCTGAGCCTGCTGATAGAAGTTACTGAGCAGAGGCAGAAGGGAAGGGCATTCCCAGAGAGGGAACAGCATGCCCGAAGGCGCTGAAACAAGAGCACTCACGGCCGACTGGGAGACGGCACGCAGCACCTCGCTCAGTCTCCGCACAATGAGTGTTCATTCTGGGCTGCGAGTCAGCGAGTAGGTGGGCATGCCGCCCTCGCGGGGGACACGCAGCGGACTGGTGGCCCAGCACGAGCCCCGCAGGCGGGAGGGGTGCCCCGTCCGGGCTGCGGGGAGGCCCGTGGTCAGGGCAGGGTAGAGGAAGGGGAGGACAATGAGGGTCCGAGCTGCGAGGGCCCCGCACACACACGGGAGGGCCTTGGGGTGCGGGCCGCACAGGGAAGAGCTTGTGCTCAGTTCCGAGGGTAAAGGAAGCCGGCGCTGGGAGGGGAGGCCTGGGGGCTGTTGCCAGCCTGCGCCGTGGAGAGAAGAGTGGACGGGTGTGAGCGGGGGCGTCTGGCCAGAAGGGGCGACAGGGAGAGGCTAGCGGCACGACTACCGCCACAGGTGAGGCGGCCAGGGGGCAGCGACACAGAACGCGGGGGACAGTGAGCGCATCTGGGACACGTGATGAGCGAGGGCGCCACCTGCGGGCCGAGGCCTCACTGGGTGCGGGGAGGGGGGCAGGGCAGGGGCTGCGGGGGGCCTCCCCGAGGCTGGCCTTAGTGCTGGGGGGGTGGAGGTGCCCTGGACCGAGATGGAGTCGGTGGGCGCCCACAGAACGAGGAAGGAACCCAGGCGCGGTCCGGGGGCTCTGGGGGCTCCACGGCCCAGGTGTTTCCGCGGGGGGGGGGGGGGGGGATCGTCCAGGCCCCAGGAAGGGACACGGCGGGGGGCGGTGGGCAGGGGCTGCATAAGAACCCCTGGCGGGTCTGTTCCAGGGGCACAGAGGTGGGGGGAGGGCGCCTCTGATTCTGGGTCAGGAAGGGGAAGGGGAGGGCGGGCGGGTCCGCTGTGCGCTGGGAACCGGCGCTTCTTACACATCCGTGTTGTAAAAAGTGACAAAACCTCAGGAGAGCCCAGGGAGGAGTCTCTGGGCTTTAAAGTCGGGGCCAGAGCTGGTACAACACAGGCCTCAGCCACAATCGCGCCACACTGGGAACCTGGCCCCCAGGCCCGCTGACCTTGACCTCTGCGACCGCGGCCGCTCAGGACAGGGAGCAGGGGCGTCTGTGTTTGTTTTTTGTACCTTGGCTTTGAGGGCCGGGATCAACAGTGCTTCCTGTGGGCTGTTTGTGGTTTGAGTGCAGTGTGTCCCCGCTGGCTCCGCGTGGCTCCCGGGAGGGTCTCCGTGTCTCGGCGGGAGCGCCACCATTTAAAAACAACCGACAAAAGAGAACACCTACCAGGAGACAAAGGCGCGCCCGCCCGGAGAGGAAAGACTTACGTCCGCATGAAACGTGAGGAGGGAAACCCCCCCGCCTGCTCCTGGAGCTCTGGCTGGGACACGACGTCACCGCGTGGCAGGTGGGACCGAGCCCGGGCGCCGTGGCCCTTTCTCCCTCTCGCGAGGCCCCCTCTGGACACCGGGGCCTTCCTCTGCCCCAACGTCCCTGTGGAAAGGACGCCCCCCACCCCACCCCGACTCAGAGACCCCAGTCTCCAGCCACCTTATCCACGTGGCCTCCTTATCCGCCCACGCCATGCCCAGAAGCCGCGGGGGGTCTCAGCAGGTGCCTCTCCGGAGGGAAGCGCCCATCAGAACGCGCGTGCGGGGCACTGAGGACCGCGATTCCTCGCTGCACCGGGGGGTTCGGGGCCGTGTCTTTCTGACGTGAGGCTGCGCTTTTCCCTGTGCCGAACCGCACGCGTCAGAGGCGGCGAGAGCGAACCGCGGCACCGGCCCTGGACGACCACCTCCCCTCGGACGGCGGCCCTTCCTCCCGCCTCTGCCTCTTCCTGGCCGGGAGTGAGCCTCACCTCTCAGGTGAGCCTCAGTGTCCCCACTCAGACCTGGGGGCGACGTCCCAGAAAGTGCTATGGGATAGCCCAGTTCTAGGACATCTCATCATCACAGGATGCGCTGTGGTAACAATGAAGCTCTGGAACATTCCATCATCCCAGAAAATACCATAAGACAATATAGTTCTAGAACATTCCACCATCACAGAATGTGCAATTGGACAGAGCTGCTCCGGAGCATTTTCAGCGTCCCCTCCCTCCCACCCCTGCCGTTCCCCCGGTACCTTTCCCAATCCACCCCCTCCCCCCACCTCCAGAGGAGACCAGTCTCAGGGCTGCTCGGCTGAAGCTGCCACCGTGCGGTTCTGCATATGCCCCGTGGACGGCTAATAATGTCCTTGTCCTAATCCCGGAGCCTGTGGATGTATGACCTCACACGGCAAAGGGACTCGGAGACGAGAGGGAATGAGTCTGGAGGACGCCGGTGGCCCCGGGGACTCGCAAGCCCCCTGGAAGGGAAGAGTCAGAGTCAGAGGGGCTGTGTGATGAAGGCTGGTTGCAGCGCCCAGCTTGGAAGGTGGACGAGGGGCCACAAGCCGGGGGCCACGGGCGCCTCTGGCGGGTGGCGAAGCCCGGAAACAGCTCCACCCGGAGCCTCCAGCAGGGACCTGCCCGCACCCTGACTGTGGCTTGTGAGGCCGTGCCTGACCTCTGCCCTCCTGACTGTGAAGCAACAAATGCACGGTGTCAGAAGCCACGGAGTCCGTGGTTTTGTGGCACCTTGTGTGGCAGCCACAGGACGCTCTGCCCGTGGGCGAAGCTCACCTCACTGAAGACTCAGGAGTGGTGACATCTCCCCAGGAGACAAGAAGTATGTTTGGGCCAAACCAAACCTTAAACTGCCTTCTTCCCTCCCGGACTGTCCGTCCGGAGCCGCCCCCACGTAGCTCTGCGCCGAGGCTGACAGCCCCACCGCGTGCCCATCGTCTCTGCGTGGACCTCCCAGGCGCCACGAGGGAGGAGCACGTGGCGGGGAGCGTGGGACCGCTCTCTCTGTAGCGGGCGCCAGAACCTTGCAGAGCCCGAACCCCACCGCAAGCCGTGGCCGCCTCAGGACGTTCTGAGGTTGGGGGACCGTCCACTTTGCCAGAACAAACCACATCCGTATCGTAGGCTCTCCGTGATTTGAGATGCTATTTGCAGACCGGCATCAGTCGATATATTCTGTTTCCCCAAAATGGGATGCAGTTTATCGCCGCCTCTCAGCAGGCAGCCCAGCATATGTCTGTCTGTGCGTCACTGCACCTGCCACCAAGGACATGCCGGGGGGGGGTGCGCTGACTGGGTCATCGGCACAGGCCCGTCCCTGCCAGAGGGGCATACCCGTGATGCTCCGAAACCACAATGCCGTTATCGGTGAGGATGTTGCCTAGGGAGGAAACTCCGACGCGCTCTGAGTGGACCAGTCACAGAAGGACAGACGCTGTATGACGCCAGTTATACTTTATTCCTAGAGCTGTCAACATCTCAGGGACGGACGGACGGACGCCGGACGGGTGGCTGCCAGGGGCTGGCAGAGGGGGAGTGTGTCCCTGGGCAGAGCTCCAGCTTGTACGATGTACAGATGAGGTCGGGCGGAAGGGGCGGCTGTGCAACCCCACAAATGTGCCGCAAAGCACAGAACTGTTCGCTCGAGGTGGGTAAGATGGTCACATGTCCCTGTGTCTCGGCACAATTAAAACCCAAAACCCCACGGGAGGAAACCGTTACACGCCTTCCAGAACGACCGTGAGGCGGCAGCGGGAGCTGACCAGCCGCCTGGGAAAGCGCCCTGCTCTGAAGGTGGAGGAGGGGCCGTGGGCCAAGGGGGACAGGCAGCCCCCAGACGGTGGGCCCGCCTGCAAGTGGGGGACCCAGTCCCGCCCACGCCTTGAACGTGGACTTCTCGCCTCCAGAGCTGAGGGGCAACACGTGTCTGTTGTTCTAGCCCCTCTGGCTTGTGGTCACATGCTACAGCAGCCCCAGGACATTGACACAACCCAGGAATCTGGAGGCGGAAAAGACGCATGTGGGTCCCGGGCGTGCGTCATCCTGGGAAGCACGGGGCGGCTGTGAGTGTGGAGAAGCAGAGAGAAGAGAGCACGGACCGCCAGGGGCCGGGTCAACGGGTGCCTTCTGGGGTGCTGCCACGGGCCCCGAGATACCCCGAGTCCCGGATTTCCGCTCCCAACCACGCTTAAGTTTGTTTGAAGTGATTTCTTTTCCTTGTGACCGAAAAGTCCGTTGACCGACACAATGATGTCTTTCTTTCTTTCTAACTTCAGAGGTTGGAGCCGATCAGACCGTGAAGCGTGGGACACAGTACTTCCTCTCTTAAAGGCCCGTTCTGTCCGTCGACTTGGACGCCGCGCACTTAGAATCTCGTGCCCTGTTCCGTAGCCGGGAAGGACGAACGGACTTTCCGGTTCATTAGGGCTTGAAGCGGGCGGTAGTTGTTCACCATCGCCTTCTCTTCTTCCCCGGGCGCAGAGACCAGGAGGGTGCGAAGGGCGGCCAGCTGGAACGGCAGCAAGCAGGGTAACTGGGCGCAGGTACAGCGTGAACCAGCTCCCAGGGCCCCTCCTGCCTCGCGCAGCCGCCCCCCTGCACACGGAATCAGGGGTGGCCCCACGTGACCCACACGAGGTGGCGGAGGGGACTCCCGGGCTGGGTCAGAAGACACACTGCAGCTTCCGTCTCGCCCTCTCGCATCCCTTGCCCTGGAAAAGCCGGCCGCCATGTTGTGAGGCCCCCGGCCACTTGAGTGAACCACTTTCCAGCCCCACTGAAGCTTCCAGAGCACGGCAGCCCCCATGGCCTCTGACGACCCCGCCACGGGCGAGCCCAGGCCAGAAGCCCCCACGCTCTGACCCACGGCAACTCGGAGAGACCATAGTGGCTGCTGTGTTCTCAAGCCGCTAACTTTCGGAGCTGACACATGGCATCAGATGCACACGCGCACGTAGGCGCCCCCAGACACACCGCGATCCTCCTTCCTCCAGCTGGGGACCTCCTGCCACCGTCTGGGGGTGCACCCCCCAGGCCCCCCCGGTCAGGGTGAGGGGCCTCACATCACCATGACTCTGTTTCCCCCAGAGGGCAGTGTGCAGACTGTCCCCGCTGCCACCACCCGCCTCCTGCCCTCTTGGGCCACAGGCCCTGACGCGTCACGGGTGGTCGTCGCGTGCGTGCTGAGCGACAGGAGGGTCTTGTGACCAGGGTCCTCCGCGTGCCTCTGACAGGCCTGGTTTGGGAGGGGAGTGGAGGGCTCTGCCTCCTGAGGCAGACGGGTCCTGCCAGGGTGTCGGCGAGAGCGGGCCGTCATGGAATCGCTCTGCCAGAGCGACAGCCAGAGCGCACGTGGCGGGCGCCATGGGGCAGGCCGCGAGCTCGCTGTGTGTCTGTCCTGACACAGACAGCCTGTCGCCATGCTCGTGAGGGTCCCAGAGGAAAGGACACACCAGTGTTTAAAACACAAGCAAGTAACATCTGTCTCCTTACTGTAGGGAACGAACGGAGCGCTTGCAGGAGGAGAGGGAGGAAATTAAATGCGCCGCGGAACGCCGGGGCAGCCGGTCTACTGTGGCGGGCGGGGGGGGGGTCCGTGCGAGATGTTGGGCATTGCTCTCGGGACGCTCACTCACCTCCCCCTGCCACGCCCGCTTCAGCCTTCCCTGCTGGGACCCACCGTGGCCGACGGGACGTGAGCAGACGCAATGACCGCAGCAGCCTCAGTTTGCGCCGGTCACGTGCTCATCTTCTGCGTGTCTGTCGGCCCAGCTCTGGGGACCCACTGACCCAGGACGCATGAGACACAGAGGGATCAACCCGGCCCCCAGCCACCGTGCCATCTGCGGCCTAAAACAGAGGCTCCCTAGCCACCCCACGGACCTGAATGCGGGGAAGTAAATGCTTGCTGTGGGCCACTGAGGTGTGGGTGCTTTGTTATGCAGCATTATTGTAGCCACAGCTGACTGACGTATCCTTCTGGAACATTCTCCCAGCATATATCATGTCTTAAGGCAGCACGTGAGAGGGTGCTTGGGTGGCTCAGTCGGTTAAGCATCCGACTTCGGCTCAGGTCATGATCTCACAGTTCATGGGTTCGAGCCCCGCGTCGGGCTCTGTGCTGACAGCTCAGAGCCTGGAGCCTGTTTCAGATTCTGTGTCTCCCTCTCTCTCTGACCCTCCCCTGCTCACGCTGTCTCTCTCTCTCTCTCTCTCTCTCAGCAATAAATTAAAAACATTAAATTTTTTTTTTTAAAAAGGCAGCATGTGAGAGAAAGTTCTGCAGCCTCGACTGATTACTGTTCTGTCATCCAAATAAGCAGGACAAACCCTACAATCTTCTCTCCTCCAAAGAGCCTACTCCTTACGGCTTCCCACAGTTAGTCAGCGACTTTCCTTTCTTGGTGTATCTGTCACCTAAAAATACCCCCTGAGGTCCCATTCTGGGCCAGGACCCAGGTCCCAGTTTCAATGGCACCTCTGTTCCTGTGAAGTGACTGCAGCCCGAGTCGCACTACAAAGCCAGCCTTGAGCCCGTCCCACCGTCCGTCATCAGCGTCCCACCGTCCGAATTCGAAGCCGCTAGAGGCGAGGTACGTGTTTCCTGACGCGTAGTCCCTCCCTCCCTCCCTCTCCCTGCCTCTCATTCTCCACCTCTGTCTCTCTCGCACACAATTATCCCGGAGTCAGAAGAACGGAACCGCCTCCCGTTTCAGTGGGAAAATTCTTCTTGGGGAAGAACGTCCCAAACACAGCGGAGACGGGCGCCTGGGGGCTCAGCGGCTCAGGTCAGGTCAGGACCTCACCGCTTGCGGGTTCGAGCCCCGCGTCGGGCTCTGTGCTGCCGCTCAGAGCCTGGAGCTGCTTCGGAGTCTGTCTCCCTCGCTCTCTGCCCCTCCCCTCCCACACTCTGTCTCTGTCTCTCTCTCGAAAATAAATAAACTTTAAAAACAAAAAAACCCAGCCACGCCAGAGTCACGCCCACGACCCTGGCTCACGGCGCGTTGGCGGCCCGAGCGAGAGGCGCGGCTCACCTGGTTCCGAGCCACGTGGACGGGCTCCCTCAGGATGACCCACGTGACCGACTCGGCCAGCGGGGCCGTGGTGAGGGACCCCGCGTAGGTCCAGTAGTCCCGGCAGGCGGGCAGCAGACACGACGGCTCGAAGGCGCCCACGGCCGCACGCGCGCCCTGGGGAGGAGACCACGCGTCGGGGCCGGGCTGCGACGGGGCGAGCCCGCGGGCAGGGCGCGGCGCCCCGTCTGTGCCCGAGTTCGTTCCCGGGATAAAGACGGGGGGACGGGGGGGAGCGGGCACGGGGATGACACACGCTGGCCCCTGGGGAGGGAGGCCTCCCTGCTGCCCTGACCCTTCCACCCAGCCGCCAGACACGGGCGCTAGGGGCCCAGGCGGCCCGGCTGTACCCTAACTGCAGACCCCCGGTCAGACACGGAGCCCTTAGGTAAGACGTCGGAGGCGAGGACGGGAGCGGCTTCACCCCTGCTGTCGGCTACCACTGGGGGGCTGTGCTGGCTGCGCACTGTGCGAGCAATTGTCTAGTTAATGTTTAAGAAACAGCAGTTGGGGCGGCCCGGGGGGCTCAGTCGGTTAAGCACCGGACTCTTGATTTCGGTTCATGTTACGATCTCACGGTTCGTGAGTTCAAGCCCTTCGTGGGGCTCTGTCCTGACAGCACGGAGCCTGCTTGGGATCCTCTCCCCCCCACCTCTGCCCCCCACCCCACCCCACTCATGCTTGCTCTTGCTCTCTCTCTTTCTCTCAAAGCAAATAGACAAAACTTAAAAAAAAAAAAAAAGAAGCAGCGGAATTGAAATACAATTCACAGAGCCCAGAACCCACACAATTACAGCTCACGGTGCTCTGGCTTTCCGTGTACTCAAGGTCGCTGCCTGCAGCCATTACTAGTCAGCTTTAGAACATTCTCCGCACCTCAGCAAGGAACCCCAGTAAATGCTCTGTACCGATCACACCCCCTAACCTTCCCCCACCACCCCCATCACGAATGTGCTTTCTGCCTCCACGGATTTGCCTGTTCCGGACATTTCCAACAAGGAATCCTATCCTGTGTCGCCTTGGTGACCAGGTTCTCACTCAGCGTCGTGTCTTCACGTCTTCCCAGCGTGGGGTGCAGAGCGGGGCCGTGGGGGCTGGCGGGGGTCCCCTCGCGGCTCCACGACTCACAGGCTCCCGCTCTGCAGGCTGGCGTTTCGTCTCCTAGGCCCTCACTCTTACGTCTCAGGGGAGGAAACTGAGGCCAAGGACAAGTGTAGGGGCAGAGGTGAGGCCCCAGGCCCCCTCCTCCGTCACCCCTGCTGACACCACTTCTCCCAAGTGACTTGCCCACCAGGCTTGGCCCGCGGGCGGGACGGGCTCCAGAGCGTCCGGGGAAGGGAAGCAGACCCCAGGGTCTGTCAGGCACCGCACAGCCAGGCCCGCTCTTTCCCACCAAGAGGTGGAGGCCACGCCGTGTGGGAGGGGGCGCACGGGGAAAACATCCCGGGTTTACTCTGGCTGCGGACCAGCAAGGAAGAGGATGCTCCCAGCACCGTGACCTTGCGCAGTTCCTGAGCTGGGGGACGGGGCAGCAGGGGGCGGTCTGGTCCTGGTCCCACGAGGCCGGCCCGGAGGTCAACATCAAGGGGAACGTCCGCCCACATCAAACGGGCCCTGTGACTCGGCGAGGAAGGGCTGGCCCCCGCTTTCATGTGGAGCTACTCTTCTCATTGTCACCGCAGGCCCGAGCCCATCCGTCCAGGGGCCACGGTGGCTCCTTGGGTCTCAGAAGTCTTTTGTTTGGTACTGAACAAATAAACTACGTTTCTTTGGAATTCCCATTTCTCCATCAAAGCCCTTTCTCAGCTGTCGCTGGAGAAAAGCTGCATGTTGTCCCTTGTCTTCTTGAGCTGAAGGCAGCAAGGTGCGCACGGGGCGGGCTGGCGAGACTTTCCCCCGTTCCCATCCCTGCCGCCCCCTCCCCCCCAGGACTGTGCGTGCGGGTGGACACTCTCACACGGTAACCGTTAGGCCCTTGTTTCCATCGGTTTAAAACCAACGTTATCCCTGGTAGATGCATCGGCTGGGCCAAGGCTAAAGATTTTTAAAAACTGATCAGTTTAAGGAAAAATACTAAGTCACTCGTAGTACCTGTGGCAGGTGGACGTGGCAGAAACCTTCAGATGCTGCCTGAGGGCTGAATTTTGGGAAAGCTCAGATCGAGTTGGGCACCCCCGTTGTACTGAGGAGGGCGGGGTCCACGGGGACGTCAGAGGGTGAGCCCGCCGGCCACAGGCTGGCATCAGCCCTGGGGAGTCCCATCCCCAGAACGGGACTTGGGCCTCCCCCACCCCCGCCACGCCCTTCCACCAAGCTGATCTTTAACTCTTGCAAGCGATCGTTAATGAAGCAAATTTGCTTGTCTGCTGGTTTCACATCGCGTGGCCTACCTTATGCTTGACTTCCGGCAAGACTTCTAGCAGCTTCTGCAGCGGCTCATGGTGGGCCCCCAGCTGCGGGCACAGACAAGAGAGGCTCGTTTGAAGAGGCGGCAGGCGGGACGGCGGGCACCGGCCACTGTCCAGGGACCGGGGCTGACAGGCCACGTGCACCCGCCTGGCTGGGGGAGCCGCCCGAGCCACGTTACCTGCAGGAACACGCCTATCACAGCCACACCGCTCTCCCCCAGCACAGCTTCCTTGTAACTCCCGTATTTCGTGGAATTCCAGTGAACCAAGTGCAGCTGAAACAGACGAGAAAGGATGTACGTTCACTCGCTGCGGCTGAAATACAGCAGCGGCTGCTCCCTCCCTGGGGCCGACGGCGCGTCCCGTCCGCACTGCTAGCGAGTCGGCACAGCCGCCGGAGCAGTGCCGACCGGCCCGTCTGCAGCTCCCGGGCTCGGGGCAAACCACGGGCAGTAAGGGCCTCAGCACTTCCGGCGAGAGAGGAGGCCCGGTTTAACGTTGCTGGGGCGGTTGGCTTCCTGTCGCCAGATCGGCTACGGGACGCTCGGTTAAATCTGGATTTCAGATAACCAGCGAACAATTTTTAATGTAAGCGTGTGGTCCACACTGTATTTTCCCCCCTACATCTGTCACTTCGTCTATGCCTGTATTTCACATCCCTCCCTGGGTTTCCCAAGTCCCATTTCGCCATCAAGATAGGCTTTAAACAAGGGGCAGAGGACGAGCTGGGGACACACGCTCTCCTGGGTCGCTGGCGAGCGGGAGGCGGGGTGCCGGGGCCTGGCCAGGGCTCCGTGTGATGAGAGCTCATGGCCCTGCCTGTGCTGAGCTCGGCCCAGGCCCAGGAGGAGCCTGGGCACGGCACGTATTTCCTGGCACACTGGGGGCCTTTCTGAACAGTGGCCCGAGCCCCAGGTCCACACTGACAGACTCCAGAGCCCGTGCCCATGCAGGCCTGGGGCCACGCTGCCGAGGGCGCGGGGTCCACGTGTGCCCAGACAGCCATGGGCACTGGGGCCACTGAGGGTGGCCTGACCTCTCCCCGCCCGTCTGGCTCACCTGGAATCCCCTACCTGTTGTCCCAGGTCAGCCTCCCAGAAATAAAGACAGCCTGGCTCAAGGCCCCGACTGCAAGTGCTTCCTTCACGGACCCCACCACTGAACTGGATTTGCCACCCAAACCCCGACGGGAAACGGACGATCCCACAGGGGCGGGAGGCCCGGCCAGTACGGGCCCTCAGCCCCTGCTCGGCTGGCCCAGGGCAAGCCCCTGGCGGACCCTCACTCTGCTCTGGCTTCTAGACAACAACCTCTTCTGCTAAATCATCTGCTCATTAAAAACCACGTGCAGACACATAGTTCCCAAGACAGAAGACGTGCTGAGTAAAATGAGCACGTTGTGTCCGTGTTATTACAACCAGAGATGTAACTTCCTGTTCCTAATCTGTCCCTGGAGGACTGGGTGTGGGATTACAGGTGTTTTCATGTTCTGGTCTGACTGGATGCTGTTTTAACTAGAGCATTACTTCCATCATGACGGCAGCAAAAAGTTCAAACGAAAACAGCCGCTAACTTGAACTGCATCAGGAAGTCAGGGGGTCGGCGGGTGGACCGAGGTGTGATGAAGTGAATTCGGGCAAAACGCCCGTCGTAGGATCAGAGCTGCAACCTCATGGGCTCTCACCGTACAGACGTGCCGATGACTCCGTATGTTGGGAAAATTTCATAATAAAATATTGGGGAAAGTCTATAAGGCACCACTTACTGCCCCACCACACCTACAAAATCCAACTCCTGACATTTATCTCTACTCGTTTTCTTTACAGATTGCCATTCGAGGATGTTGCAAATGTCTCACTGTTTCAAGAAGATGATCTCTGTTGTGAAGATTTTCAGATCTCAGTAGAGGCCCTGAATGCCTTGAAAGACAGGAAGCTTCTAGTCCATGATCCACCGGCAGCGAGCATGTGGCCGAGTGCGGGGCTAAGAGCGCAAACTCTGTTCTTGACTCCCAGCTGGCTGATTTGGCAAGTTACAGCTACTCAGAACCTCAGTCTCTTCTTCTGTTAGAAGACAGTGTGAATAGTACCCTCGCCCAGGACAGCCATGCGGTGGGACAGGCAGGGCGCCCAACTGCTCCAGTTCGAGCTCGGGGAACCCCGTGTCCCAGGAACCCTCTTTCTGGGCAGCCGGGCTTGTCGGCTGCCCTGCGAGCAAGCCTGGCACATGGAAAGCACCCACGTATGTGATGTAGGATGGCATCTACGAACCTCTGCTGGGTACACGTGGCCGTCCACCGTGTGCTCCGAGCCGCACGTGTCCGCTGCTCCCCAGTGGAAGTGGAACTGCTTCAGTCTGTAGTGGTTTTCCAAGGGGCCACCGCTGACTCCTGGAAAGAGAAAGCCGCAGACTCGTGCGTTAGCTTGTCCGCTTGTTGGACCGGGGCTTGCTGTGACACTGTCCACGCTGAGGCCACACAATTTCGCTCTGGAAAGCCTGATGTCCTAATGAAATGACAAACTGGAAGGCAGGCCCCGCGGGGGTGGCGCCTTGTCTGTTCACCCCTGCCCCGGTCACTGAGCCCGCAGCTGGCCCACCACGGGCTCACCGTAAACGCCAGAGTGAATGCAGAAGCCAACACTGCCACCAGGTGGCAGCAGAGAGCTCAACCCCTTCGGTGCAGCCTTAAGGTGAACAAAACCGTTTCTGAGTCGTACGCCAGTCCTAGAAGACTTCCAGACTTTTCTTTAATTAAAAAAATGATATCTTTTGAATGAAAAAGCGGCAGCTTAAATCCCATCACCAAAGCTAATGCATAACGAGCGGGATGCTCACGTAAGCAAATCCTGAGACACAACACACTACCGACCCCGTCAGGCTGACCTGTATGCAGCCCCTGCTCAGTCCAGCCTCACCGTATGACCAGGCTTCATGGGCACACTGCTTTCTAAGTCACCCTGAGACCCGCATGGCATCTCCAAGAGCTGTTAGCATGAGGCTCATGGGCACAGACGGGAGGGCCCCTCATGGGGGGGATCTGGCTCTAAGCTGAGGAATTGTGGCACCACCCCGAGTCCAGGGAGGGGGCTGAGAACCCAATGCCCCCGGGCTGGCCGGTCTCTAGCTCCACTTTGCTAACAGATTCCCACCAACAGTGGCTGCACGGCTTGCTTTTAACCGAAGTGAGCGCACACTGCTGGCCTGGAGACCCCGGCGGACCCCAGGGGTGGCCCTGCCTGCATCACCTCTGCGGGGCAAAAGCAGGGAAACATTTAGTGGCGTGACAGAGGCCATGACGGCGTCAGAGGCTACTGGCTAGAGGTGCTTTCTCTCCTGTTTTTGCCATAAAAAGTATACGGAGCAGAAAGTGCTAACCAGATTCAGTTCACGATTCTGCCCTCAACCAGATGATAGAGCTTCTTGCCGTGTTTCTTCACTTGGAGATGACATCACGAGGGCCTCACCTTGCTGAGAAGTCGTATGGTTCATGAGGCGATCTGCTCTCCCGAGCACACATGTGAGCGAGATTGCAATTTTTAATAACACACAGAAATAAGCACATAAAAACACCGTAAGTCACCATGTCTGAATATACAGGTGCCCACGGCACTCGTGGCGTCAGGAGCCTCTCTGCAGGCGGGAAAGCGGGACGACGCGAGGACCCCCCACGGCTTTAATGGAGATTTTCTGCAGCTATAAGTACAAAGGGGGACGACTTCTTCCCTGGAGGGGACACGGTTTTGTGTCCTGGGGACGTGGGGCAGGTTGCTGGAAAGCGCAGCAGGAGGAGCTAGACTCGAGCCTAGATCTCACGCCAGGTCCCAGCCTTTCCCACTCTGTCCTTCAAAGCCGAAAACACGATCTGAGGAAACCGCAGGCCACAAACTCGGGCGTGCTTGTTCCCGCCTCTGCCCGTGGCGCCAAGGGCGTCGGAGCACCGGCCAGCCAGAGACCTCGCACCACCAAAGCGCAGCCATTAGTGACCAGGAGGCGAGCCTGAGGGAGAGGGTGCACCCCGCCAAAAGTCTCTGCGTGGAAGAATCTCCCGCGTTGGGAACCACGGGGGGACCAGGGCTGCGAAGCCGCTGGGTGGGAGGGCCCGTGCGCACCACCGCTACTCCCTCGCGGGTGAAGAGCTGCAGACAGACTTTCTCACTCTCCGCCCATGGACGTGACCCCCCCACGCTCCCCCAGAATTCTGTACCGCAGCAGCCTCCCGCCAGCCGGCTCCTGCGTATCTGCTTCCACCGGGGATGACAAGGGAAGCCCATCCTTTGGGATCCTGGCGCTCGGGCCACGTCAGAAAAGAAAGGTCCTTTTCAGCGGGGCCTCGAGGACAGGTATCTCCTTCACGCTGACACCTGACGCTTTGTAGGTGAACGACACTGTCCTGGCCCGGGGAACAGGCGGGCTCCTAACAGCCCCCAGCAGCCTGCGGCGCCTCCCTAGCCTTGTCACGTGCAAACACAGACCAGGAGATGAGCAAAACGTGAGCTGGTCTAAGGATAAGCGAGGGGAAGGAGGTGCGCGCAGACACAGGACACGTTACAGCCGGGCTGGGCCTGGGGGCGGGGCCTGAGGGGCGGGGCACCCTGAGGCCGGCTGGTGGACGGTAGTGGAATCTGGTCCTTTTGGCCAACGCAAGACCTGGTCTCCCTTTCGGCCTTTCAGTGCACCTCAGGAGAGCAAAGCAATAGGCCAGGAAGCACAACTTCTATATTCAAGAAGGCCCTAGGTCACCCGGCGACCCCAGCCCAGGCCTGCCTGAAGGTGCAGCCCCTTGGCTGTGTTGCCAAACTCCGCACCCTTCCCTGCCAGGAAGGTCGGGAACTCAATTTAAGGCCGCGGCTCTGGATAAAATAACTTCAAAACGGCTTTTCGTAATGACAATGCACAATGCACTGTCAGGGTACCTCTGTTTAAGAAAACAGTTTCAGAGGGGCACCTGGGTGGCTTAGTCGGTTAAGCGTCCGACTTCCGCTTAGGTCATGATCTCGCGGTTCGTGGGTTCGAGCCCCGCGTCGGGCTCTGTGCTGACAGCTCAGAGCCTGGAGCCTGTTTCAGAGTCTGTGACTCCCTCTCTCTCTGCCCCTCCCCTGCTCACGCTGTCTCTCTCTCTCTCCTAGAAATAAATAAAACATTAAAAAAAATTAAAAAAAAAAAAGAAAACAGTTTCAGAAAGCAAGGCTAATTCGTGAGCTGGGGGCCTTGAGCTTGCCCAGCCCGCACGCCCCAGACTCGGGCGTCAGTGGGCTGTTCTCCACCCAGCTGTCTCCATGGGCAGGTGCACTGAGACATAATCGGGGAATTGCACCGGCAGCTGCCAGACCCCCTTCCCCCACCTCGAGGAAGCCGACCCCAGGCTGAAATTTGCTGTCCGCAGATGCTGTGGTCTCTGTGCTTACAGCAGCCACTGTTAAAAGCCATCTATTTGTAGTTTGGTGCTTTTACCAAGATAAGCAGGCTTTTGGCAGGCGCGGTTGTTTTAAGGCTTAAAATAAGTACGAGAGAAGTTTGAGATGCTCTAATTAGTTAAAACTGAAAATAACACAACATCGCCAAGCATCAGCCCGTTCTTGCTGCCACCCTGGGATCTAACTAACATTCCGAAGCTGTGACACCCAGGAACCGAGCACTTGTGTGTGTTGCCCAGACCAGGAAGGCCTGTCACCCTCTCAGCGAGTGCGGCCGCACCAGCACCGCTACCACAGCACAGCCCACCTCCTAGGATCCCGCAAAAAGGGGACCCAGATTCCTCGCTGGTAGTTATGCTCTAAGATCATCACATATTGGCTCCAGTTTTATTTTTTTAATTTTTTAAGGTTTATTCATTTTTCAAAGACAGCGTGAGCAGGGGAGGGGCAGAGAGAGAGGGAGACACAGAGTCCGAAGCAGCTCCAGGCTCTGAGCTGTCAGCACAGAGCCCGACGCGGGGCTTGAACTCACAAAATGTGAGATCATGACCTGAGCCGAAGCTGGATGCTTAACCGACTGAGCCCCCCAGGCCCCACTTGGCTCTAGTTTTAAAGCCAGGCGGACTTGGACTTGAAGTGCCTTCATGCACTTTGCATGGGCTCTTCTCTCTCTCTGCATCTCAAGACAAGGACACCTACTTTGTCAGAATCCGGTGAGCATCCAACACTGCAACGCTGACAGAACACTCCGGACACGGCCCCTGGAACCCATCAGGGCTCCGCTAGTGGGTGCACTTTCTGTTGTTATTACTAAAATTATTACCATCATCATCGTCATTAAAGCAGAGCTATGCAGAGACCTGAAGCCGCCACTGTTACTTCCGAGGTAGCACCTGCACGCATAGACACTGAAGGGCAAACGCGCCTTAAGAAAGTGTCCGTTAGAAGGGGCTGGGCCAGCCCCGGAAGCATAAGAGAGGAGAAGTCCTTGCTCCTCGGCCGCACCACAGCCTCCACCAAGCACTGGGGATGGAGAGGGAGGAGTTCTGCCTCTTGGAGCCCGGACTCAGCAGGGACAAGCAGTCAGAAAGTGCGCAGTGGGTGCGTGGTCGGGGCGCTCTGGGGGCCCTACCCCGAGCACCGCAGCGGGCCTCCCTGAGGACGTGGGGCTTCCATTGAGCCCTAAGGATGGAGAGAAAGAAGGGCTCTAGGCAGAAAGCGACAAGAGGTACAGAGGACGGGTCGGAGAGTGAGCAGGCCCCCGAGGCAGCAGGACGGAGGCCGGGGCGGGCGGGCGGGCGCACAGGGGCAGTGCGGCAGCGGCCGAGCCGGGCGCCTTCATCAGCAGACCAAACCTTCTTGTCCTTGAAAGTGGACTCGTCACGCAAGGTTTGCCCAATGCCATCAGGTGTTTGATTCCTCCGCTGCCGGGGCCTGACTCCAAACTGTCCTCTGGGAAGGTGTGAAGGGGACGCGTGCCTGGGTGTGGGCTCGGAGCCCCTTCCTGGACGGCCTCGGCCGTGGCCGGCAGCACGGAGCGGCGCACGGCCGGGACGGGGGAGCCCGGGGGGCGCGGCCCTTCCCGAATGTGTGCCAGGGGTCCACTCGCTCAGAAGGGCCTGAAATCATCTTCCCGAGGGCTCTCCGTGGCTCCTCGCAAGACCCTCCCCTTCCTCCCCCCTCCCCAGGGGTCTCCCCCTGACCTGTCCCCTCCCAGACGGTCTCCCCTCCTCCTCCCCCCCCACACCCCCCAGGCCGCACACTGCATCCTGGCTACAACTGACCCTCTTCCACCTCGAGAAACCTGTTCTGTTCCACATGCCCCTCCTTCGGCTGCCCTGTCTGGGGGCCGCACAGGGGCCCGGGAAGGGTGCCAGCCAGAGGAGGGCGCGTGGGGAGGGGTGTGGGGCGGGTGGGGGCTTGCACTCCGCACCTGTGTTCCCTTTCCAATGTCCCTCTCTGTGTATGTCCCAACTTGAGATCTTGCGAGTGCGGACGGCGTCTCGGCCCTTGGCGTTCACCAGGCGCGTGGAGACCTCACCGAAACTTTGCGGGAGAAAACGGCGTGGCTTCTCTGCCGCAGACGTACAGCCTAGCTTCGTGGGCGGAGCAGGAGCAAGAAACCCCGGGCGCCCTCAGAAGCGTGGTCAGCGGCCCTCCCGAAACGGAGAGACGGAGAACAGCCACTGCCCTGGGCGTTAGGGCGACAGGGATTTGAGGTGGCCGCACGAGGTTCCCCTCCCATTTCTAGGCTGAGGCCTGTTAAGGGGAGCGTTTTGCCAGACAACGGGCCCGGACACCAAGGGCGAGGCCGTGACGGACCCACGGGGGCGGTCGGGGAGGGCTGGACCAGACAGGGGTGAGCCCCCCTCGGCCCCTGGGCCCGTGATCTGTTCCCAAACCTGAGGAGCTGGTGTTCCGGAGAGATGCAGGGAGGAGGCGGAGGGGAAGGAGGAGGGAGGCAGGAGGCGGCCCCAGCCCTGTGCAAATGGGTCTCAGTCTCAGGGGAGGGAGGGTGTGTGGGGCCCCAGGGCGAGGTGGGGGCCGGGGACCAGTGAAGGGGAAGTAGTATGAGGGCAGGGAGGAGAGGGGAGGCTGGCGCAGGGGAGAGGAGGAGGGGAGGGAGGAGGAGAGGCCAGAGAGACGGCTCTGGGCCTTCCCAGGCAGGGGCTCTCATTCCCACTGAGCCACAGGATCAAGCCCGGAGACACTGCCTCTGCGCCCACGCTCCCCGTGCCCAGGACCCGAGGGAAGACGAAGGTGGAAAGGCAGTTTTAGGAACCGTATAGACAGCCTGCAACTTTGCAGGACAAAATAGCTGCCCCAGGACACTTCATCTCCATCAAGGCGAGACTGTGGTCGGTGCGGCCACACGCCCCTTCGTGAGGCCCAGGATCCCCTTCCGGGTCCCACCCCCCAGCAGAAGCTTGGAACTATGGGTGCCCCTCCCAGCAGGAGCCTCGCTGAGGCAGCAGGCGGAGGGCCCCCCGGGACTCGGGTCCCAAGTGGGACGGTGCCGGGGACAGAGAGGCGGCAGAGCGGTTCCTGAGCGACTCCAGGCCCCGTCTCCCGCCTGCCTTCCCGGGAGGGAGCCCCCGGATTCTTCCGGCCAGCTCCGTGTTGGCTGCTGTGACTCGAGGCAGCTTCTCTGCTCACACCTGACGATCCCCACGATCCCCACGGAGGGACTTGGCCATCACCCTGCTGGGCGGGCGGGGCCGTGTGCACCTCTCGGTGCGGATCTCGGTGGTGAATGGACTCGCCATTTGTCCTCGCAGGTGAGGGACCCTCTGCACGGGCCGCTCACACGCCAGGATGGGGCCTCCCCGCCTGCAGTTCCCAGGGTTTCTCCATCCGCCGGTTGAGTGGGTCACGCCGACACGCCGAGTCCTCCATTGTCCCAGAAAGGGAGACCCCGCCCGGCGGGCAGCTGCTCCTCTGCCTTCTCGGTGCTCCCTCTAGTGGAAGACATTAGAAGAACACATGGCCAGAGCCATGTCGGGAGACAACTACCATCGAATTGTCTATTCAGCTCACAGGGTGCTAAGTGCTTCCCAGAGCCCTCCTGAGTTCCTCCAGAGCCAGGCAGATCTTCCCTTTACAGAGGAGGAGACTGAGGGTCAGAGAGGACCGAGGGTCAGAGAGTTGAGGTGACTTGATAGAGCTGATGACCTGCTCTGCACCCTTCTCACTCTCTCCCCCTCCCTCCCTGTCTCTCTCTCTCTCTTTCTGCCCCACAGCGGGACCCTCACCCCATGCTGTACTCTCCCTGCACCTCAGGAATACTTGAGTGGCCTCTGCGTGCAGAGACACGGCATAGCCCCCACAGGGACCCGTCTAGCGTGTGGGACAGAGGCGATGTGCCCTCTGCGGTCTGCCCCCCACCACTCCCCTACGCAGGTGGACGGGGTGGGAACAGGGACAGGGTAGCCGGGCACCTGGGCACCTGGCTTCAGGCTCTCCCCCTGCAAGGCTGCAGAGCGCGGGCCCCTTTCCTGTCGAAGGGGAGCAGCACGTGGGATTTGGAAACGGCCCTCGGCTGAATATTGGGTGAGGACGTCCCCTCTCCACGTGCGGGAACATCTTCTGTTTCTTGGGGTGATTGTGAGGATCAAAGGGGGTAAAAGCCGTACCCCGCTCAGCACACAGCTGTGCCGCTCGAGGGGGACCCGCCACGTCCAGCAGCCGCAGTGACTATCAGTCAATGACCATGCGTCTCCTTTGCGTCGCGCGGCCACCCGGAGGCGGGTCGGGCGCTGTCACCCCTTCGGGAAGGGGGCCAGGGGCTTCCCAGGAGAGGTGGTGTGGGCGGAGGGGAGTCTGCCTTTGCCTACTTTCCTCCCGCACTCCCTCCGCCCTTAGGAAGGTCCCTCCCCACAGCGCCCCTGCAGCAGCCCGCTGGGCCCTGGCGCCAGCTGCTTCTCCAATGCCGCTGAAAGCCCCTCTGCCTCCCCCTCTGTTATTCGTCATCCCTGGCGGGCGCTAATCTCCAAGCGCTCATATCCCCTGCTCCCTGGAAAAGAATGCTGGAGCCTCCACGCTGACGGAAAATGTCCGCCGCCCCCTGGTTACGTTTCTCTCTGAGATTCTGGTCACCCGTGTGCGTAGCCGGGCCTGAGTGATCAGAGTCGGCAGAATCACTTCTACCCCAGGTGCCTTCCCCGCTCACTCCCCTTCCTGCCCGCGAGGCACTTCCTTGCCGTCTATCCTGTGTTTTTTGTATTTTGTGTTTTTTTTTTTTTGAGTTATGGGAGTGTCTCCTTTTTCTCATTTTCTTGCTGCAAACGTGTTTTAACGGGCTCCAGTCTTCAGCTGCGTTTTTCATTTCCTTTGCTCTTGGCCGGTCCCGATTTCCAGTGGCGCTGAGCAAAGAAGAAGGGAGATGTGGAAACAGGGAGGGCAAGCCTGGGAGTCGAGCTGGGGCGGGGGCGCGGGCATGTGAAATTGAGTCGGAGACAGAGAAAGGAAACTGGGTTTTTGGGAAAATGACAAGTAAAGTAAAACCAGATTGGCCTGTGTGGACACGAGCCACAGGGGGAATTATCTAGCAATTTATACGGCCAGGGAGAGACACCCAGATAATTCTTTCGGTCTGTGGCCGGGAAGGGGTGGGGAGTGAATCCCTTTGAATCAGATTGAGAAGCGGGTGCGGAGGCCAGAAAGTGAGGGTCAGGCCCAGGTCAGCGCACAGGCCTGGCTGCATCAGGGCGCAAAAGTCCTGGATGCCGACGGCCACCTGAGCCGGGGGTGGGCCGCGGTCAGCGCAGGGCCAAGAGCAAGCTCTCCGGGCCCTGGGGCGGAGCTCGGAGCAGCCTCCCGGCCCGGCCCCGACCACCTCACTTCTGGGCACCACTCCTTGCTGCAGGGCGGGCTCGCCCTCAGTCCCCATGATGGGCTCCGCGACCACCTGGGCTTCGGGGGTCAGCCCCTGGCCTGGGGCTGCTGGGCTTGCCAGGCAGGGGTGCTGTCCCTCCAAACCACTCAATCGGCAGGGTGAGCCGGAGCGGCAGATGCCACCTGTGCTGCCCTGGGGAATGGCCGGCTTGGGGTGACCCCGCCAGGGGCAAGCAGAGCCCCCCGGGGGGACTCAGGCTCCTTCCACCTTCCCTTCCATTCCTTCCATTCCTTCTGTGCTCCCTCCATCACCTGACTCAGCCACACCCTGGGCTTTTCAGGATCTGAGCCCATGCGTTTCCTCTTCTTTGCTGAAGCCAGTTTGAGTTGAGATTCTGCCACATGCAACAGCCTCAGCCAGTACAGGGAAGGCCTGGCCTGGAGAGCCCGGGCGAGCTCAGAGGCAGCAGGGCCTCGGAGGGAAGAGGGCCTGGGACAGTGACACGGGGGACCGACCAGAGCTGGCTCCTGGGAGGCAACCGTCTCCTCCCCACCTGGGATCAGTGACTGTTGGAGACTGAGGCCGGCTGTGTGGGAGTATTTACACCAGGGAAAGTGGCTTCCCATACCCACCCCGAACCCCAGAAGGCCGCCTTTCCCTGCACCACACTAGCCAGGCTCGCCTGGGCCCTGCTGCCCCGAGGCCGGACCTGGGGTCTTCAAGCCCCGGGGCTCCGACGCCCAGCTCTGTGGGTGGAGTGGGGGAGGGGGACCCAGCCCTGGGGCTCAGGACCCAGGCTGCCTCTGCATTGCATTTGAGCAGAAAGCGAGAGGAGGGGGCCGCTGGTTCCCAGGTGACTCCCTCCCTCCCGTTTCCTCTCTCTCAGCTTGATCTTCTGTATTAGGGCTCTTGGAAACGAGGCAGAATTATCATTAATCAAACTGACTTAAGCAAAAAAAAAAAAAAAAGAAAAAAGAAAAGAAGAGAGATGTATCAGTCCAGGGGCTGGTCTGGCCTCAGGCACAGCTGCATTTCGAGGCTCCAACAATGGCTTCGGGCCTCAAGTTCTCCCCACCTCTTGGCTGAAGACCAGCGGGTCCGGCTCCCAGCTGCCCCCGCACAACACAGGCAGAAAGGGATTCTCTTCCAGCACCTTCCAGGGGACTCTGGTGCTCAGCGGTCTGACCGGAGTTGCACGCCCGCCGCCGGGCAGACCTCAGAAGCAGAGACAGGCCGGTGGGGCTGGCCATGCCCAATTCTGTGAGTTATACTTTGGGTAAAAATTCAAGAGGTTGAAATTCTGGGCTAATTAAGATCTGTGACAGCCTAGTGTGCCCGCCTCAGATCTGAGCCTGAGCCCCAGAAGATTCAGGAACCTCTAGAGCCCAAGTCCCACATGCTGTTAGACGCCCAGACGAAAATAATAGTAACGACTTCGCCCTTGAATTGCCACAGAGACGGCCCTCCCCAACCTGCCAGGGGAGCCAGGCATGGGCTTCTTGCTGGTGGCTGAGGGGTGGGTAACCCAGGCCCCAGGCCTTCCCAATGTTGGACATGGGCTTGGCTGGCACCCTGAAGGTGCTGGCCCTCTGGGGACCTGACCACAAGCCCAGTACCAAGTGGGGTCAGCGCCTATGGCTTCACGCCTGAGCTCTGTGGATGCTGGGTGCAAATTTTTTCCATAGGGAGGTCACGCTCGTGAAGTTCCCTTCTTTGGAGAGCAGAGAATCCCGTCCTGAGGGCTCTGTGACTTCTGGCCAAGAATGTCTCTGAGCCTCATTTTTCTCATCTGTCAAATGGGAGCCAACGCCCATCTCAGCAATCGTAAGGAGTAACTTAAGCTTCTGCAAGCACAGCCTTGGCAAGGAGAGGGGCCAGTACACGGCGGACGCGATGACTCCATGTGGGCTTTCCAAGCAGCAGGGACTGGGGTTGAACCTGACCCTCCACTCGCCACCGCTCGACCCTGAATGAACCACTTCTCTGGGCCTCTGTTTGTCCTTGAGGAGAAGGAGGAGACAGTCGCTGTCCGCTGTGATGTCTGTTTAGGGCCGTGCTGCTATTCATCAGATGGAGGTGCTTTTTAAAGTGTGTGTTCGCTTGTCCGTGTGGGAAACCTTCCACCTTCTAGAAACGGCATCACGATTTACCTCGGGACCGCGGCTTCCCGAGCACGTGGTCTTGGTGAGGCTATCGGTCAGCGTTACAGGCGCTCCACCGACCAGCCGCTGACCAGGTGCCGTGCTCAGCCACCACGCCCTTTCCCCCGGGAATCTGAACGATTTTTGTCAAATGTGTCCTAACAATACACAGGAAGAAGTCCTAAGTAACTTTCAAAGCTTTTTGTATTTTATGACTGAAAGGAAAATAAATGTATTATGTAGATATGAGTAAGACCCATAACTATGCATAATAATTATATGGGAGGAGTATGAATTCTAGAGTAACTCATCCTGTTATCTGTTTTTCTCAAAATTATTAGTATATTCACGTAACTATTAATCAAGCAATTAAAAGCTCAGAACCATTATTCTTTATCTGATCTTTTAAAGTTGCTGCATAAGGAGCACCTGGCCCTGTCTATAAGTAGAGCATGAAGCTCTTGATCTTGGGGTCGTGAGTTCGGGCTCCACATTGAGGGTAGAGTTTACTTAAAAAAATGGGGGCGCCTGGGGGCTCAGTCGGTTAAGCTTCCGACTTCGGCTCAGGTCATGATCTCATGGTTTGGGGGTTTGAACCCCGCGTTGGGCTCTGTGCTGACAGCTCAGGGCCTGGAGCTGCTTCAGATTCTGTGTCTCCCTCTCTCTCTGCCCCGCCCCTGCTCACACTCTGTCTCTTTCTCTCAAAAACAAACATTAAAAAATGTGTTTAAAAAAATAAAGTTGCTGCATAAAAATTTTTTTAAATGGCACAAAGCACATTGAACCTGAAAATCCAATCTTAGCTGCTCCCTGGGAAGCCGGGCTTGGAAGACACCAGCAAGGGCAGAGACGAAGTCGGCCCACCGAACGGGGAAGCACGTTGTGCCCGGCAGCTCCGGCGCCTTCTAGGTCTGAGAATGCGGCTTCCCCGGCTCTCCTGTGAGCCCTTCCCAGAAGTCCCTCTGTGCGGACGCTGGCCAGAGTTGGCGTTCCGGCCCCCAGCCCTCAGCGAGCGCCGTGTGGGTGGCCTGAGGGTCATGGCTAAGACCGACTCGCAGCAGCTGTGAGCAGGTCTGGGTCCTTCCTGCCTGTGAAGGGGAGAGACCCCCGGAAAGGTGAGTTCCGCTGTCCGGGAAGCGCTTCCCAGGGCCTGGCTCGGGGAGAAGCCCCAGCCCTGCAGCCTCTCCCTCCATCAGAGGCAGGCCAGTGGAGGCTGGGCCTCCGCTCACCATCCCGCCCCTCCCCCGGGGCTCTCGGAAGGCCGGCGCGTGGGCAGCAGTTGGCTCAGAAGCGGGTGACCCAGAACCGCAGCGTTTGCTGTGGTGGAAGCAGGGGCACAGGAGTCACGACAGAGGGGACGCGGGGCTGACGCCCCCAGTGACGGTGGGAGCAGGCTGACCGCTCCAGGGCGTGCGCTCGGCTCTGATGAAGGCTCCGCACCCGCCTGCGCCCCTGCAAGGCCAAGCCCGCGAACCAGCTCCCGCCCGGTGTCCTGCGGCCGGTGGCGCAGGAAGGTGGACTCCGGGTCAGTGGCCTTGGAGGTGCTCTCCCCACCGGGGGAGCAATGGAGGCTCACGTGCTCCTTAGCTTTTCATTCGCTGCTCACCCCCCAGTGATGCTCAGTGTGAACCAGAGGTCCCGCTGTCCTGGGCTGGCGTCCTCGCGGGGCGACGATGCGGAAGAAAGGTGACTGGGCTCACGGAAGGGGCCGGAGCGAGGGCTGGCCCACCAAGGACCTGGGCCTGGGGGCTGGGCCGGGGGTCTCCGGGTTCAACGACTCCCTGGGGGGCTCCCAAGACTCAGCATAGAGCTGTACGCAAGGCTAAGATTTATACAGCGAAATGACGCAAGCAAAATCTGCAATAGCGGTGTAGACGGCGCTGTCCGGGGGAAACCAGGCGCCGGCCTCCAGGGCCCTCTCTCGCGGAGCCAAACAGGACACGCCGGGTCCCCCAGCAATGAGTGGTGACGGCACGTGGGAAGTCGCGTCCACCAGGGAAGCCCGTGAGAGGCCTGCTGCCTCACGTTTCCGCTGTGGCTGGTCGCCTAGCGCCCTCTGCCCGCTCGCACGACGGCCCCCTCCCAGAAGGACGACAGTGTGCGGCACAAACAAGGTTTACGATGACACTAGCAGGTGCTGAAGGAACGCCAGACGGAACCCAGCGGCAGTCCCGACGGAAAACAGGGGCGAGGGTCCTGGCCAGGCTCTCAAGGCAGGGTTCACGCCAGGCCCTCGGCAGGGTGCTAAGACCCCACAGGACCCGAGGTGGGGGTCAGGCGCTCACCGCCTCGCCTGCGTTCCTGGCCGCTGGCCGCCTGCTGGATCCCCGCTGCACCCCTGGGCCTCACAGCCGCTGGGTGTCCTCCGGGCAAGAACCGGGCACCCGGCTCTGGATGCCGGGCCTCGGCGTTGGTACAATTCCGTTCTTCCTCTGCTTGCGGACCCCGCCCCCACCTCGCCTCTCTCCCCCACCTGCTCTGTTCTCTGTGAGCTGCCGTACATGTGAGTTTCTTCCCCACCAGCCCCGGGATGTGCAGTGAGGCTGTGCGAGCGTCGGGCGTCGGCATCATCGTCCTTAACGTGTGCGTCACCTCCCCGCCCTGCGACCCTGTGATGCCTGTTCTTTGCCCCCAAACACTGTGCGTCAGCAAAGCCCCGGTCCCCTTCTCTGCCCGGCCCGTGGCCCTGCTGTCCGGCCGTGACAGCCCCGGCCCCGCTCACCTGAGCCCTCGGTGGAGTCGTCGAACTCCACCTGGACGAAGTAGCCGGTGTTCCAGACGTAGAGGCAGCTGTCCGCGGCGTAGGAGACCCTGAGAGGCTTCAGCCGCGGGTCGTAGATGCAGTCGCCGCAGCGGATGTTGATGGGGGACTGCCGGGTGCCCCCCGGCACAGAGAGCGGGCCCTTCCAGGGGGGGTGGCCTGGGGTGGAGAGGAGGAAGAGGAGGCCTCTGCTGATGCATCGGAGTGATTAGCGCCTCAGGGGAGGCCGCCTCATCACACACGAAGAGCCAGGCCTCCGGAAACTGGCCCAACACGGAGCCCGGGGGCCCCCAGAGCTCAGCAGCTCAAGCCCGGCTCCTGCACGTGGGGCCCGGGCTCCACCTCCTGTGTGAACCACCCCCCATGTGGCTTTCCCGCATGGCATTGACTTGGTTTCGATCCGTGGTCAGCGTCACAGTGTGGTCACAGGAAGTCCGTGCCTCCCTGGGCTCCAGCCCACAGGGGCCACAGGAAGTCCGTGGTGGTTGTCTGGGCTTTTGTCCACACGTCCCCGTCCTGGCTCCCTTCCACAGCCCTGGTCTCCCGTCGTCCCTTCTCACCCCGAAGCCCCACCAAGCGGGCACATGTCATCACTGCGTCTGATGGGAAGTCACGTCTAACAAACAGGGCGTTTCGGGAACCACCCTCACCTCCATCTTCTCTTTGGGGAGGAGGGGATCTCCCGCCACGGCGTCACGGCCCAACGCGTGCATGGAACTCCGGAGGGGCTCAGTGTCGCCGAGGTGGCCCTCATGCCACGTGGAGACTGAACTCAGCCCCTGACACGGAGATGCGCCGTGTGGAAGAGGGGGTGTGTTCAGGTTACACTTGCTGAGCCGCACAAAGGGGCTGCCAGCCACGTGGACACGGTGTCCGTCCCCAGTGAAAGGGCGTTGCTCGTGACCGCACGCAGTGAGGGAGGCTGCCCGGATCCTGAATGCGCTCGCACGCCTCGAACCTGGCGGCCGGGTCGTGTCCCCCCGTGTGAGGGCTGCGCGGCAAAGTAAGTCTTGTCTTCGCTAACGCGGGTGTCTGATGGCAAGTAATACAAGTAATACAGTATCTTCTTTTTTTTTTTGCCGACTCAACAGGACTTACCGCGCTCCAGCCATGGGTCAAGTACCGGCCCAAATGCGGGAAAGACGCAGAGAACAGATCTGGACCCACCCTGCAGCCCAGCCAAGCCAAATGCGGGAAGCCTCGTGGATGCTCGAGCCAGAAGTGCCCTCTCACGTGCCCAAGACCTTGCTGCGGTGTGCTGATAGGCGTTAGCACCCCGCCGTCCTGAGGGGCCCGCGTGGGCCATGCCTGCCGTGGCCATGCCTGCCGTGGCCAGGGTGCAATGCTCCCGCCAGCACGGATGTCACCAATCTAGCCTGGGGAAGAGACGCACTCGATGGGTGAAAGGTAACTCCCGCGGGTCCTGGAGTGTGGCGGGAGAACACGCGATTGAGATGATTCTGGAACATTTTATAATGCTGTCCGTCTTCTCTCTAGGCCGAACCACTAGTGACTTTCAGTCACACAGAGGTCCCCTCATTGGCCGATTCTCTGTCTGCGGTTTCAGTGACCAGAGGCCAACCGCGGTCGGGCAGCGGGTGATCCAACTTCTGACGCGCTGTCAGGTCACTGATGGCCTAACGCTGGTCACACACCCCACTGCACCTCTTCGCCTGGGCGTTTTATCATCTCACGCACGTTGTCTCGGGAGGTGAGTACAGGGCAGTGAGGCCACACTTACGTAACTTTGACTACAATGTTTCAGTTCTGTTTTATCGTAAGTTCCATTGTTCATCTCTGCGCCAAATTTATAAATTAAACGTATTATAGCTGTGTGTTTAGGAGAAAATGGTCTACAGAAAGTTCCATACTTTCTTTGAAAAATCCGAGGGGCTCCTGGAATGGCCCCCGGCTCCAGATAAGGGGGGGGCGGTGTATCTAGTCACAAACTCTCTTTTTCCTCCAAAGGAAGTGTTCCGTCAAATACCAACGTGCAACACGCTAACCTGAAGGCACAAGCCTCTGAGGGAGCTCCAGCCTTCCTGTGGCAGCGGGGACTGTCCAATGCGGCGTACTGAACCCCCCGCGGAGCCCTGGGGTCCCCCCGAAAGTAGTTTGAAAACCACGGTCCTTGACACAAAACGGCACTCTGTCCTGCACACGGGTGTGAGGGTGTGAGGATGGGGTCGGCAATAGTTAAAGACTGAAGACTACGTCATGTTCCCCAAAAAGGAAATGGTTAAATACAGGGGTGTCCACGTGACGGCCCAACGTGACAGTAACAATTAGTGCCTGGGGCGGTTTGCAAGGCCCCAGGCCTGTCCATTCCCGACCTCGTTTCTGCCTCCCCCGGCGCGGGGTGACGAGTGCCGTGACTACCTGGGGTTGAAGAGGCCACGGAACTGCCCAGGGGCTGCCAGCCCAGAAGCGGTGGGGCCAGGGTTCCGGTCCAGAGGGCCCGACGCCCCTCACGGTCACACCAAGTGCGGAAGAAGGGACAGTTGTGAAGTTGTCTCCAGTTGACTAGAGAAAACCCAGTTGCCGATCGACATGTACAGCGG
Organism: Hyaena hyaena; assembly: GCF_003009895.1. Classification (NCBI taxonomy): domain Eukaryota; kingdom Metazoa; phylum Chordata; class Mammalia; order Carnivora; family Hyaenidae; genus Hyaena; species Hyaena hyaena. Next base: position 9,669,337 of record NW_024080633.1, read on the forward strand.
GGTCAGCGCCTGTGTTTTTTGAGCAGTCTCGCGAACGCGTAGGCACGTTTCCTGTGCAGGGAGGAAAGCGTCCGCGGCTGGGCCCTGACGCAGACCTGGCAGTGGCCTCTGGGAGTTGGGGTCGGGGGCAGTGCGGGTGTGAGCGCCTTTCCGCGTGGTTTCAAGTTTATGTGCAGGTCTAGGGCAGGGCCCAGGGTTTTACTTCTGGCTCCGCCCTTCCGGGCACCCGCTCTGAGTACGAGTCCGGAATGTTCACTGAGAGCCTGCTGTGCACCAGGCTTTCTACATGTGGTTCCATCTCTACGTGGACCCTGTGAGACGATCAGTTCTCCCATTTTACAGATGAGCAGCCTGGGGCTCGGGCTGAACGCAGCCGGCCCCGCTCTGACCTCTGACAAGAGGCACTTGTCCCCAGTGCCCACGCTCGGGACCCTCTGGTCCTGAAGCCCAGGCTCACCCCACTGGCCAAACCTGGAAGGTGAGGATATTTCAGGAATAAAAATCAGAAGTGGCCTCATTAGCCAGCCTTTTTTTTTGGACAGGGGAGAAATCTGCGACCCACGAAGAAGGAGCATTGAGTCCAAGGTCACAGAGCGTTAAGGACACAGGCTGCCAGGGTGCGGGTGACCTGGGGCAGTCTTTGGACAGAGCTGGTTGGACGATGGGTTTGTTGCATGTTTGCAGAGAATGTTCTGGAGCTCTAACGGCTGGTGGTGGGGCTACTTTCTAGGGGGCTGGAGGGTCCCAGCAACACCCCATCCTGGGGGCTGCTTGCTACCTGTCTCCTGAGGATCTCACCCTCCTGACGGCCCCGCGGAACGGAGGTTAAAGGAATCGTCCAAGTTTAGCCACGGGAAAGGAGGCAGAGCGGAAAGCTGAACCCCAGCAGACCGGCTCTGACGCCGCCCATTTTGGAAGATGCTACACAATTAGCCAGACATCAAACTGCACCTGGGGAAGCCCAAGGGTCTACTTACGAGCATCGGTCTGATTTCTCTGCGCACAGGGACCCTGCGAGGACCTTCGCTCCGGCCTTAGCGGATGACTGCGGAGGGTCCCCCACATCTGCTTGACCAAGACCGAGAAATCGGATGACTTCCCAAGGCTCCTGCCCAGCACCGGGCTCCTTAGCATCTTGTAACTGCTCCCCGCAGACCCCAGTAAACCCAGGGTGGTTTTCCTACTCTCTGCTCCCACTTCGGTCGGGAAGAGCACAGGGTGGGGCTAGCCCACCTCTTTTTGTAGAAACGTACCCAACCCTCTGATCTCAGGGTTAAATTTCAACCCATGCCTGCTCCAGCCTCCGGATGACGGGCAGTGTGGCGTAGGGGTGGCGCCCCATGACAGACCTGTGGCCTTCACTGTAGCTGGCCCCTCGGCTCACTGAGCTTCGATCTGGTAAACAGCAGCGTGTGCCAGGCGGTTAGGAGAACCCCGTGGAGGGCCCACTGCCTGTGCTGGAGGGAGGGCGGGAGGCAAACAGGAGAGAGCAAAGGCCTCGCTCTCGGATGTTGACCCCCGGTTTGGAGCCGTGTCGTACGCCTGTAGGGCCAGGCACAAAGCCGTGCTGTGTGCGTGTGAAGGGAATGACAGGTTCCAAAGTGTGGGGACAGGAATTAGGCAAAGCTCTGCCGGGGTGGAGGGGCGGCGGGCAGGTGACCCCCTCTGCCACGGCTCCCGGAAAAGCAGCCAGTCCCCATTTGCCACGAACAGACATGGCCTGGTACCAACTCGTTCTGCCTAAAGCAACATGTCCCGGCTGGTCCAGGACACTCCCAGGTCACCGCGTGGTCTCGGCATGGATACGGTGCCCCCCTTTTCACGGACAGAGTATCCACATTTCGACAGTGAATCAGGCGGTCACCCTGACTACACAACTGGTAATATTCTCAGGTGCCAGATAACAACCCTAGTTTGCACTAAACAGTAGTTTATTCCCCCTGACACTTTTTACTTGCGGAATGGAGACTTCAGGGTGAATTTACAGTAATTTTAATTTTGTTGTGTGTGTGGGGGGGGTAGTTTTAAGCTCACAACCTTCAAAGGGCCGGGGATGTCATGACTTACAGAGTCCTGGGCTCTGCGATCTGGAAATCCCCACAGAACAGGGGTTCGGGACCTTGGGTCCACGTGTGGGTTCCCGCGAAGCCTGTGGGTCAAGTGCACAGAACTCTGCCCTCTTCTCTGGTGGCCCCTGAGTCTGCCTGCCTTCCTTGCTCCTCTGGAATATGCGTGCTCGTCTCCCACAGAGACAGTTTACAAAGGTGCCTCCCCTTGGGTAGCTTCATTCATTTGTTCATTCATCCATCCATCCATTGATTCATTGACTTTTGCCCCCGTTCCCTCCTCGGTAAGGTAGGAACTAACAGCACTCACTCTGCTAAGTCGCCCTCAGTTTCACAAATCGGTGAGTAAAGCACTTAGGAGAGAGGGATCCCTGTTACGGTGTGTGCTGAGCTCAGCGCTCCAGGCACTGGCTGTGTCCGGAAGGAAAGCACGGTTCGCCGGCGGCCAGCACTCCGCAGCCCCGTTGCCCGTGGCCGTCCCCAGCTGGCCCACTCGAGGGAGAAGGCTGTGCTGGCTGTCCCCACGGTCCTGGGGTCTCCCTGTCTTCCCTGTAGCCACACGCAGGGCTCTGCTTGAGCAAGAAAGTCCCGCCACCCCAGCCTGCCCCGCACGCCCCTCCGCCCTGACTCAAATATCATTTCAGTCGCTATCACAGTAGAAACGGAAATGTCTGCCATTAAAAGGGACAGAAAAACCATTTACATACGTGTTATGAAAAATATTTGAATCAGGTCAAAGGTGAAAAATGAAAGCCTCTAGTTTTTTGTGAACTGCAATCTGATAGCAGTTTCTTGAGGCTCTTTCTGGAAATCTCCATGACATAAAATCCTGTATCTCTCTCTCACTGTTTTTAACACAGGAGATAATCATCTCCTATATAAAGGGTATATGTGTGTGTGTATGTATATAGATACAGATATAGTCATTTGATAATTATCACGAATAAGTTTTTACATCCGTGTTTTTGCTTTTTTTGAACTACAGAATATTCTGTGAAAAGATATACCGTAATTTATCAGATCGCTTCCCTTACAGAAGGCCTGTTGTTGTTGTTTTGTTTTTGTTTTTTGTCTTATAAATAACACTGTACTGAACATCTTTGAGTGGAATTCCTACTTTTGACAACTGTGGGTCAGGGTACACATGTATTAAAATAGTCGATGCAAGTGCCAACTTACTCTCTTGAGGGAGTGCACCACATTCTGTTCTTACCCACTTTCCTTTTATTTTGAGCCAAAGAGCCTCATGTTTATCTGATGCCTTCTAATTCCTCTCCTTTGCACATAAAACACCAATCAGTGCCCTTCATATGATGTGTAATCATCTGCAGGAACTGAAAGTTTCTCACATGGAGTTGTGATGGTTAATTTTCTGTCAAAGCAGCTGAGCCACAGCCAATATATGTTTGGTTGAATGTTATCCTGAATGTTTCAGTGTAGCTGTGTTTTTTAAAATGTTTCTTTAATTTTGAAAGAGACAAAGCACAAGTGGGGGAAGGGCAGAGAAAGAGAGGGGGACACAATGTGAAGCAGGCACCAGGCTCCGAGCTGTCAGCACAGAGCTTGATGAAGGGCTGAAACTCACAGACTGCGAGGTCACGACCTGAGCTGAAGTTAGATGCTTGACCGACAGAGCCACCCAGGTGCCCCTCAGTGTAGACATTTTTTGGATGTGATTAACGTTTAAATCAGTGGACACGATCCACTGTGGGTGGGCCTCATCCAATCAGTTGAAGGCCTGAACAGAACAAAGACTGACCTCCCCCGAGCAGGAGGGAAATCTGCCAGCAGTCTGCCTTTGGGCTCTGTAGGTCTCTGCCAGGTCTCCAGCCTGCTGACCCCCCACCCCCACCCAGCCCCATCAGATTTTGGACTTGCTAAGCCTCTCAGTCACATGAGCCCACTCCAGACTGTCCTTCAATGTGCAGGAAGAAAAGATAGATAGGAATTTTTACCGTTATTTCATCTCTCACTGGTCATAATTTCTATTTTACATGTTTCATGGAGCACACAGTACTTGTACCGAATACACAGAAATGATTTATTCGTAAATACACACGTGTTGCGAGGGCATGCCAAAAGCTTTTTATCGAGCCAAGTGTGCGATCAAAGTGTGGAGCTCGCTGTTCTGCGAGGCGCTTTGGATTTCTTGGCATCACTCTCCAAATAGGGCTGTATTCTTACATGATAGAAATTCAAATTCATTCCTAAATGCAACTGAGTGCTCTCCAAAGCACTTTAAGATCCCCAAATGATACATACCCTGTCCATAAAGAAATTCTGTTCTAGTTGAAAAAAAGAAGAAGGAAACAGGAAAAAAATGCCGATTGGACAAAAATCTTGAAAACACATGCACGTTTCTACATGCATTTTGTTCACAGTCATCTCTTTTGTTCTCCAGGGATATTTTTATAGTACAATTTTGGACACACACTTTTATTGATTTTATGGGTTTATAAATCTACTTCCCTGACCTGAGCGGCCAAGGGGATACTTTGTGGGGGAAACCTCTTGTTCTTAAGGGTGTTAACACCCGGCAGTGCTATTGTGATGTTCACCACCTGCCCGACTTAATTATACCACGTCCTGAGTCAAATGAAAATCAACGGATCAAGGACGCCTGGGAGCCCAAAAGAAACATTTTCTCCTCTTTGCTGCAACACACTCAGCCTTTTCTTCTGGAAAGTATGAATCAATAGCGTCCGGGAGAAAAGAAGCAGCACTGGCCAGACGTCGATGTGAACATCACTGCTCACCTGTGCTTGGGTGCCTCTTTGCGGTCTCATGAGAGCCCTGGGGCACACGTGCTGGGGCAGATGCCTGCTGACACCCGGCCCCCCACCTGGGTCTCCCCTGGGACGCTAGTGCCCCCCACTGTGGAGGTGAAGAGTGGCAGGGCTGGGGCGGGGAGTGATGGATAATGGGGATACAGCCTCCTTTTGGGGATGACAGAAACATTCTGGAACAAGTTAGTGGTGATGGCTGCACACCTCTGTGAAGGTGTGGGAGCGTCCCCTCCCTAAGAAAGAAAGAAAAAAGAACATCTCAAGGCAGCCTTGCTGTTCGTGTACGTGACGACATTCCTCATGACCGTGTCACACGAGACCGTGTTAATCAGACCGTATGTTTGCGTGTTACCATATATGGGAGACAAAGAAGTAAAAAATATATATAAAAAGCCACGCCATGTGGTGTTCGGGGTTTGGTTCTTTGGGTACGAACCCTACTGAGCGGCGCCGGCTGGAATAAAGTTGCTCCCTGGAAAGAAAAGCCTCAGTGTCACGACTCTGTGCGAGAAACCTGCTACATAGGGACTTAATAGCACTGAATTGTGCATTTAGAATGGTTAAAATGGTAAATGTTATGTGATGTGTATCTAACTACAATAATGAAAAAAAGAGAGGTGAGGGAAAAAGCAGTCAAGCGGGTTTGGCAGAGTGTCGACAGACGAGCGGCTTATCACGTGATCCAGGGAAAGGGTGGCAGCTGTGAGTGTCCCATTAGCAACGGTGGCTTCCAAGTCATCTGCATGGATACAAAGTCTGACAAAAACATCAGGGTAAGCGTCCCCTTCGAGCCAGATGCTGTGGTGACCGATGCCCATGGTCAATTTCAAAATTCAGAAACAACTCTGCACAGGAGATTTTATGGTCCCATTTTACAGATGAGGATACTGACGCCAGGCATGTCATGTGACTGGTCCAGAGCTGCACAGAGGTAATGACAGCCGGGAGTGGAGTCCATGTCACAGTCTGACTCAAAGGCACGTCTGTCACCAACCCACTTTCCAGGGGCAGAAACGAAGGCACAGGACGTTTCGGTAGCTTTCCCAGATTCACAGGACATCCTATCCGTGCAGCAGGGATTGAACAGAGTTCTCTCCAAAGCCTTGAAAAAGATAATTTATTTTCCAGCTGTATTGAAGTGAAACTGACAAACATAATGACAATTTTGTGTGTGTCTTCAACTTAAAACTGGAAGTCTGGGGGCGCCCGGGTGACTCAGGAGGTTAAGCGTTCGACTTTGGCTCAGGTCGTGATCTCACCGTTTTTGAGTTCAAACCCTGCGTCGGGCTCTGTGCTGACAGCTCGGAGCCTGGAGCTGCTTCAGATTCTGTGTCTCCCTCTCTCTCTGTCCCTCCCCCGCTCACACTCTGTCTCTCTCTCTCTCTCTCTCAAAAATAAACATTAAAAAAAATTTTTTTAAACTGGAAGTCCATACAGTTTGACCTGTACATCCCATCTCCCCCACCCTGGCCCTGAAAGCCACTCTACTGTCTGCTTCCGTAGGTTTGCATTTTTTTTTCTTACTGTATTTTATTTTATTTAAAAAATATTTATTTATCCATTTTTGAGAGAGAGAGAGGGAGAGAGAGGGAGAGAATCCCAAGCAGGCTCCTTGCTGTCAGCACAGAGCCCGACGTGGGCTCAAAGCCATGAGCCGTGAGATCATGACCTGAGTGGAAGTTCGATGCTTAACCTGCTGAGCCGTACGCGTGACTTTTTCAGATTCCACACGTAAGTGTCTGTCTGCACGTTAGCGTGATACGCTCCAGGTTCACCGACGTTGTCACAATTGGCAGGATGTCCCTCCTTCTTGCGACTGAAGAGCAGTCCATTTTTTATCTATGCCACACCTTCCTCACCCGTGAGCGGACGCTCAGCCGCCTTCCACGCCTTCCTATCGAGAAGGAAGCTGCGGTGAACAGGGGAGCGCGGACGTGCTTGCATTTCGCTTGGACGTTTTGTCAGAAGTGGCTGCGGATCACGTGGTAGTTGTATTTCCAATTTTTCGAGGGGCCTCCGTGCTGTGCTCCACAGCGGCCCCGCCGGTTTGCATCCCCACCAGCAGTGCACGCGGGTCCCTCTTGCGTGGATTCCTTATATATTTGGAGTACTGGTTATCAGATATACCAGATATATTTGGTTTGCAAATATTTCCTCCCATTCCGCTGGCTGACTTTTCATGGTGCTGCAAAAAACCTTCATAGTTGGTTGTAGTCCCACGTTTTGTTTGTTTGTTTGTTTGTTTGCCTTTGTTCCTGTGTTTTATCCAAAAAACTATATCCAAAGACCCATATCAAGGAGCTTTTCCCCTATGTTTTCTTCTAGGAGTTTTATGGCTTCAGGTCTTGCATTTAAGTTTTTAATGCATTTCGAGTTGATTCTATGTATGGTATAAGATGGGGGTCAAGTTTCGTTCTTGTGCACGTGAATATTCACTTTCGCCAACACCATTTATTGAAGAGACCATTATTTCCCCATAGTGTGTCCTTGTCCAGGATTAGTTGACCAAATATGCTTGACTTCTGGGCTCTTTATTCCACCCCATTGGTGTGTGTGTCTGTTTTTGTGCCCGTAATGTACAGTTCTGACGAGGATAGCTTGTAACAGACAGCAGTTTGGAGTCAGAAAGTGTGACGCTTCCAGTTTTGTTCTTTTTTCTTAGGATTGCTTTGTCTATTCAGAGTCTTTTGTGGTTCCACATAAATTTTAGAATTTTTCCTTTTCTTTTCTTTTTTGGTGGAAAATGCCATTGGAGTTTTGTTAAGGATTGCAGGGAATCTGTAGACTGTTTTGGGCAGTGTGGACATTTTAACAATGTTAATTCTTTTGACCTGTAAACATGGGATGTCTTTCCATTTTTTTGTGTCTTCTTCGTTTTTTTGTTTTTTTTTTTTCATGAGTGTCGTATGTTTTCAGTGTACAGATCTTTTACTTCCTTGGTTCAATTTATTCTTAATTTATTTTATTGTTTTGGTGCTATTGTAAATGGGACTGTTTTCTTCATCACTTTTCCAGATCGTTCATTGTCAGTGTACAGATTTTTGCATGCTGATTCTATATCCTGCAACTTTACTCAATCTGTTTATTAGTTCTCACCCTTTTTTTGGCTGTCTACAGGCTTTTTAGATCATGTTATTTGCAAACAGAGACAATTTAACTTCCTCCTTTTTGATTCGGAGGATTCTTATTTCTTTTCCTCGTCTAATGTCTCCGGCTAGGACTCCAGGAGTGGAATAGGAACGGGCACCCTTGGTTTTGATCTTAGAGGAAAAGCTTTCAACCTTTTCTCATTGAATGTGATGTTACCGTGAGCCTGTCATACATGGGATTTATTATGCTGGGGCTTATTACTGTGTTCATGGCTAACGTGTTGAAAGTTTTTATCGTGAAGGGTGTGGAATTTTGTCAAATGCTTTTTCTGCATCTAATGAGATGATCATGTGGTTTTCATTGTATCGATGTGGTGGGTGGGTTGCCCTCCGTGTCACTGGGTGGATGGGGCTGCTCCTGGCTCACAGGTAACGAGTGGCCGGAGCTGGGTCTCAGGGCTCCTTCAGGCAGGGCCTTGGCCATGGATGGCTGTAAGTTATTGCTACTGAGGGAGCAGGTGGCGGGGGCCCTCCTATTCCACCATGTTGCTGACGTACTTCCTGGCCCTTAATTCTCCTGATGGACCAGAACAGGTGGCTACTTCCTGTCTGTGTCTGGCTAGAATCCATGTTAGTGGGGGCTGGGGTGACTGTGCCTGCCGAGTGTTGCTTGTTCCCCTTTTCCTTGAGGCACCTGTGGACTCTATCTCCAGGCCTTCAGTTTACCCCCACATTTCATCTCTTCCCAGCAGGTGCTTTTGTGTGAGGCAGAAAAAGGTGTCCTGGGGTAGGAGAGGAATGGCAGATTGTCCCCTGTAGGGGGACTGATTACAAAGAGGCACTGTTCAGGGCAGTCTCCGGAGCCATGGGTGGTGGCCGGTGGCTGGCAGTGCCTGGAGCTCAGGGAATGGTGCTTCCATCCATCCGTTTTTCCATAACTGCAGGCCCAGGCGACATCCCAGATGCCTCCTGCCCGGCCCCCCACCTTGGTCCCCAGTATCAGGTTCATGGTCAAGTCCTGTTGATGTCATCCCATGACATCTCTCTGTATTGTCCACTTCTCCACTGTGACCACCCTAGTTCAGGCTTCCATCGTCTCTTGCCAGGACTCCTGTCACAGCCTCAAGTACCCCCCCCCCCCAATTCACTTAGGAACCCTCCTCCTCCTCCTCCCCAATTCATTTTTCAACATTGCAGCTGGAGTGACTTTTGCAAATGCAAATCTTATCGTATCTACCCTTGTCCCAAACCTTGAAAAGGCTTTGCAGTATTTTAGGATCAAGACAAAACTCGTCCCTTGGCCAACAGGGACCCGCACAGCCCATACCCTAACTACCTTTCCTGCCATATCTCACAAGCTTCCTCCTCAAGGCTCTAGCACTGCCATGTGACCCTGGGTGTGTTGCTTCACCTCTCTGAACTTCACGTTCTTCACAAAGAATAGGGATCATAATATATGCCCGGCTCAAAGCATGGCAACTTAACACACGGTCATATGACCACTTCTTGACCTTCTGTGAAACCCTTTACAAACTCTACTTTACTGAATCTTCTGGAGGAGGCAGCCAAGGCTCACACGGCCTCGGCAGTGCAGTGAGCCACAGGAGAGCTTGGATGTCCCTGCTCTTACAGACAACTGTGCTGTTTTCTAGGCCTTTCCTGGGTGACTGAGCGTTTCATGAATGACTTCCCTTCAGCCTAGTGATATCTTTATGAACAGGACGCTTCTGCAGGATTCCAGGGTTTGCTTGAAGTGGCCTTGTGCAATTTTGACGGGGCCTTTGAGATCTTTGCAAATGCCCGGTGCACACACTTGGAAGGGGGTCCCGCATTTCTGGTACCACCCAGGCCAGAGTGCCCCTCCCTCCCTTCCCATAAAGCCCCCATTAACAGGACACTAGCCTCATTAACTCCAGAACCTGGACTGGATTCTCGGATGGATGGACTGGCACAGAGGAGAACCCTCTGCGGGAGGGAAGCAGCCCTTCTTTGGTGGACAGCTGGCTTTGCCAATTTCTAGCTATTTAATTATTTTTAAAACCATGGTTAATCAGCTTCATGTCCATATTGAGTAACACTCTCCTCTATGTGAGCTTCCTGGGTGGCTAAGTGAAAAATACGTAAGTCTGAGTCATCAACAACGAGAAAGAGAAGCCAGCGACTCTGGCATAAGCACGATGACAATTCTGATTGGCTTAGTGTCTGATGACGACTTAGCAGTGGTGCGGGGCCCGGCAGTGTGCAAGGCCTGGCCGGGAAGGAGCCAGCCAGCCACACCTGTGTTGGAGCTGAGGACAAGGAACTTTGTGATATTTTGAAAAAATATGAAAAATTTCAGTCTACATTTATCTGCTTTCTAGTCAGGCACTCACATGTCTAAGAAATCTTAGTTAAGTGTTCAGACTTGGCTACGACTGACACAGGGGTGGGGACAGAAGGCACGCCACCTAAAGCCATTTTGCCACCACTCATCTCTCAGGATTTGTGTGCTCAGCTTCTGCACCCCTTTCCCCCACCGTGAGCAGACTCGAGACCACAGCTTGGATTCCAAACTCTGCTTTTGTCTTTTTCCAGCACCCTGACCTTGCTGAGCAATTTTCCCTCATCTCTACACAGGAACATTCTCATTTCGATGTGAATAAATATCTTTTCCAGCGCTGACCTTCGGTGCCTGTTCCCTGGAATTTCTTTAACGTGCTTTTCCTGCCGAGAAGCCCAATGACCAGACTCAGGAGAGCCCTCAGGTGTTCATTCTGGAAGAGACTACGTAACGAGGTTGCCCAAAGTCACACGGTGCGTTGCTGCCCTGAATGAGGGTTTTTGTCACTGGCATAAAGGGAAGTAGGCAGGAAACTTGCAGGAAAGCATTTTCTTTTCCAAATGAAAATAGCTCCGCAGTCTTGTTCTTGCCGGTTGTAAACAACTCGGAAAACAGAGGCGAGTACCGAGAAGAGGAATGAAAAGCAACGGGACCCCAGCACACGTGAGGCGCGACGGTGATGGCGGTAAGTCTGGGGACTGTCTACAGCTCAGTGACTTCTTCCCACGAGTACCAACAGCCGTGCATTTATGCTACGTACGTGTACACGTCCACACTCACACCGAATTCGTGCTCATCCACAAGACAGCCTATACGTGACAGACGCATGTCTCGTACGGTGTGTAACACATTAGTTACATACAGAACACGTGTCACATAACCAACACACACTTTTTCCCACGCGTGAGCGCCGGGAGGTGTGTGCGCACGCGGGGGAGCCCGTCGCACCTCCTATTACCTGGGGGCACTTCTCCCCTGCGGCCGCGGCCCAGGGTCTCAACTACAAGTCCCAGCAGCCGCGGGCGCCGGCCCTAACGGGAGACCCGAGTACCGAGAGACTACAAGCACCGGCAGGCTCAGCGCACACGCAGGGACTACGATTCCCAGAAAGCACCGCTCGCGGCTCGCGCACAGACCTCCGGGATATGTAGTCGTCGAGGGGAGCGCTAATTCCTATCCATTCAGCCTCAGAGAAAATGTAAATGCCTCTCACGGCCCATCGTCGCAACTTCCCACGAGGCCAGTGCGGAGACGGGGTTTTCGCTGGGGCGGTAAGGACCCTGAGAGGCCCAATCTGAGGCGCGGCAGGAGGACGCGTGCGCATGCTCGGCGGTCGTCGGCGCGGGCGAAGGCGCGCGCGGGAGGCCTCGAGCGGCAGGCCCCACCCCCCTCGCCTCGTCCCTGCGCCCGGCGCGCCCCGCTCAGGGAGCGTGCGCAGACGGTTCAGGGCGGAGGGCCGCGGGGAGGGACTCGCGGCGCCTGCGCAGAGCGGCGGCTTCTCTCGCGAGGACGGACGCCATTATCGCATCTCCCCGACAAACACCACGAGAATTCCGCAGCCCACACGGTAATTGCAGCTCCCGCAGCCGGTCGCGTCTCCACCTCCCCCTTCCCGCGGGGCGAGAGCGAGAGCGAGAGCGAGATCTCCCCTCCTCCCTCCTCCCTGCGCCCTCCTCCGGCCGCCGCGCCCGCGCCCGCCGCCCCCGCCCCGGACGCCCTGCGCGGCCGGCCAACGGCCCGCCGCCCTCGGCCCTGTCGGCGCCCTCAGCTCCCCCGGCCCCCCTTCCCGGTTCCTGCTGCTTCCCCGCCGCGGGCCCTCCGCCCCCGTCAGCCTCCCCGCTCCCCCCGCCGTGAGCCCGCCCCTCCCCCGCCCCCGGCGGCGGGCCGGCCGTGGGGCCGCGCGCGAGCCTCGCTTCCCCCGGGGTGCCGCGCGCCGCGCCGGCGGGACGGGCGGGGGGCCGGGCGGCTGCGCGCGCCGGCGGGCCGCCCCTGTCACTTGTCGGGGACGAGGGGAGACGGCACTTGGAGCCAGCCCCGCGCCGGCGTGCGCCCTGGGGCACCCTCAGGCGAGAGCGCACGCCCCCGCTCGGCCGAGGGCCCACGGAGCAGAGGAGGGGGGTCGCTCGCGAGGGAAGATTTCGGGGTTCGGTCCCCCTGCCTCTTTGGTGTGGCCCTTCGGAAGTGGGGCCTCAGATGCCCGTTCCACCTGCACCGTGTGAGCGCTTGGAGACTCCGCCTTCACGCAGGGCTGGGTTTTCACTGAAGACCTGACGCCTCCCGAAGAGCTGCTCGCACGCGTGGGCTTCTGAGCATCGAGACTTTGCCCGGCGTTGGGTCTGTTCGACCGGAACAGCCCGTTGCCCTCCGTTTGGAGTTACCTGGCCCGCCCCGGAACGCGCCCCAAGGCCTGGTGGCGTTGGTAAAACGGCACTGATGGGAGGGGCCGGGCCCTGCTCGCGCACACTTGTAACTGGACGTTCTGGAGACAGAAAAATAACTTGGGGGTAGTCGGGTGGCCCTCAGGAGGTGGGGGAGAAGGCGATCGGAACGTAGGCGACCCGGCCATTCAAGACTCAGATTTTAGGACCGCCCCGGGTACAGATACCGAGTGGTAGGAAAAACACCAAAACTGCCCGCGAGATTGGTTCTGTATGTTTGGCTCCCATTTTCCCTTTGTCTCGCAGTTAAAATAAGAGTATGTTCTTGTGATGTAGGATTCTGACAACATCAGTTGGCTTTCATTCTTTTAGAAATGGCTGCCATTTGTGAGTTATGTGCTGTGGCTGGGACTGCTAATCATTTGCAGTGTTTCTTGTCCCAGCGATCCAGTGAGGTGACTGAGACCCACTGGGGTCAAGAGACTTGTCCAGGACACACAGAGCAAAGGGTTTGAACTCTGTCTGAAGTCCGAGCTTTTATATATATATTCAAATACCTGATATTTTAATCAAAGTAATACAGTAAAATGTCAGTGGAAAACTTAATATTGAGAAGCACCAGTCCCCTGTCCAGCTTTTCACTTTCACTCCTCAGAGACATCTTTTTGATGTTGCTTCTGGAAGGGTTCCATAGCTCAGAAGAGTAAGTTGGTATTTTATTAGTTTTACGCATTCTGGGCTTTCTGTTAGGAAAGATGATTTACCTTTTCGTGTCCTATCCCACTTTTTCTATCCCCTCAATTCACTATGTTCACTTAACTGAAATTGTTTATGACTGTGCAAGTATTGTTTGCTTCATGGCTGAGTAGTACATTTCCTACAGCTTTTTTTTTTTTTTCTGTTGTTTGTGATGGCTTTTTTTTTTTTTGAATTTTCTGTTCCCATGACTATTTGCTTTAAATTTTGAAGCATAATGCCAGATCTCTCCAACTTCCCGTCTTCTCCCCAGGTCTCTGTCCTTTTGTAATCTGGATTGATTACTTCTTAGGCCAGTACAAGTATACTGCCAATATTTTCATTTATTATAGGAAATTATATATTTATATATATATTGTTATATATATATATAAATATATAATTTTCTTTATTATAGTTTGTTCAGGATTCCATGTGTAATTGTGGCTTACTTCATTTCAGTGAGAGAACCTTCTGCCAAGTAGGCTTATTCCTTTTGGGTAACTTTTTAGGATCCTCTTCAGTGTTAGGACATTCCCAAAGGGCCCCGGGGTGTGGAGTCCTGCTCTGAATGCTCTGTGCCTCTGGGGGCTTGCCTTTCAGCTCTGGGAAATTACTTATTTGAGAGTTTCTTTTGCTTTTATTCTTTCAGGAGTTCTTGTTAGTTTGATAATGGACATCTTGGATTGATCCCTTGAATCTCTTGTCTTTTCCTTTTCCTTTGTCATTTTATTTTCTTTTCTGGAAAAGGGCTTCAATTTATCTTCCAATCTTGTTTTAATTTTTTTATTTCCACAACTGAAAATTTTCAAGAGCTTTTGTCCCCTCCACCCCACAGTAGCTTATTGTTTTGTGAATGCATCATCTTCTTGACTTTGAGGAGACCAATAAAGATTTTTTTTCATTTCTTTTATCCTCTGATTTCTTATTTCTTCTAGTGTCACTGTCACCATCATTTTTTTTAAAATACTGGTTTCATACTTCATATGGCAAATACTCCTTAAACAGTGGTAATTATTGTTGTCTAAGGCAAGAGGAAGCGGGCAGAGAGCTCTAAGTATGTGGGGCTGGTTTTGGAAATGTGTGGGTCTCCCATTGGGTGATTGGGAACTTGTTACTGTGTGGGACTTCAAGTGCCAGATTGCAGAGACTCTTCTGGGTCTTACAGCTTAAGAAAGATCCCTTTGATTGGGGTTGCTCCAGCTGGTCTAGGAAGGACTCTTGTATAGCTTTTCTGTGCAGGGATCCAACTTCTGTGAGCGGGCTCAGCCATGCCCACTGAGTGGCCTGGCCTACCTACCCCAGGCTTGGAGCCCTCCTTTGGCTGTACCCATTCCTCTGTGCTCCAGGTTGTGGTTTCTTTTGCCCTTGTAGATCCTTTCAGTCTCCCAGAAATTGCCAAAGTGTCTTGCCTGTGTCTTATGTTTTCCTTGTGGTTTATTATATGCAATTAAAAGTCATTTTAATGGGTGGAGCAGAGATCACCTTTGTGGCCAGTTCTCACCGTGAGCAGGAATTTCAGGGCTCGTTCCTGTTAACTCTGCTCTCCTGCCTCCCTGTGGCCTTGGTAAGGGATGCCTTCTGTCAGAGGAATGGGTGGCCTGACCGTTGTCCCCATGGCCATCTCTGGGATGCAGTGTGGGCGGACGTGTGTTCCTGCTGGAGGCTCTGGCCCTGCAGCCTGGGAGGAGCGCCAGCTCAGCTGGGAACGCCAGCCATAGGCGAAGGTGGGGATTTCATACTGTTCTGTCAGTCTCGGCTGCTCACACCAACTGCTTACACCACGTCCTCATACAAAGATGGCACTTCAGCATGCCCGAGTTTAAGGATTGCCTCCAGTTAAGCAGTGATTACTTGAAGTATAACTTTTTAACAATAGTTTTTAAAAATTATTTTTACTCCCCCCCGCCCCGGCCCCGTTTTATTTTGAGAGGGGGGAAAGAGAATGAGCAGGGGAGGGGCAGAAAGAAGGAGAGAGAGAATCCCAAGCAGGCTCTGCGCTGTCAGTGCAGAGCCTGACCCGGGACTCCATTCCACTGACTGGTCATTTCCCACTAACCGAAATCAGAGTTTGACGCTCAACTGACTGAGCCACCCGGGCGCCCTTAAAGTGTAATCTTGACGCATTTTAGTCGATTGTCCTTTGAAAGTTGTGCACAGTGAAATACACGAGCTGCATGTGTCAGGGCCTCACAAGGCCTATGCGAAGTGGTCTGTGGATCAGTGACATTGCCATCACTGGATGTTTGAGAGAAGTGTACCCTCTCAGGCCCCCACCAGACATAAGGAATCAGAATCTGCAGCTTTGTACACTTTTAACTGTAAAAGAAATTTATAGAGTTAAAGAAAAGTTGCAGAAACAGTTCAGAGAGCTTCCCTGTTCTGTTCCCCACTTGCCAGAATGCTGACCTCTTACCTAATCAAGTATCCTTAAAAAATCAGAACGTTAGCATCAGCACAGCACTATTGACCAGATTACAGACCTGACTGAATTTCATCAGTTTTCCATTAATGTCCTTCTTCTGTTTCAGGGTCTAATCCAGGATCCTACTCAGCATTTAGTTGTCATGTCTCCTTGAAGTCTCCTCCAATCTGTGATATTTACATAGCCCCAGAGTTCCTCTCCCAAGATTTATATGCTACAAAGGGAAAAATGGTAACTTCACAGTGGGAAAAGCTGACAGATCCACCTTACCCAGTAATAAGACCTTGTATCCTGCGCCCCAGTGTGATGCACTGAGACAGAAGTGCACGCCCACGGGTGCAGTCATGTGAAAACCCAAACAGAGACATTCACCAAAATCTTAACTGTTGCTCCTCAAAAGTGTCCAGGTCTTGAAAAAACCGGGAAAGACTTAGAATTTGCATTTGAAAAGATGGCCAGGTGTGGCAGATGCCCTTTGATGCTGAAGAAATACTTCCTGGGCTAGATGGTTGCCAAGGAAATAAGAGATAAGCACAGTCATGTTTTGTGGATTGGTGAGTGGATGCTTCAGGCACAGGTCCTAGAGGAGTTTATGTTCATGGTTTATCGGTACAGGACCCAGTACAAAGTGTTAGTCTTTATTTTTTCTATGATCTTCGTCTACACGGTATAAATCCTGAAAATTGTAGCTGTACCATTAAATACACGACCCACAAGACTAACTTTAAACTGTGCATGTAACTTTATCAGTTTAACTACTTGAAATCTGGAAAAAATAAACATTTTTCTCATTTTGAAGAAGTTCCTGGGGGAAAATAAACATTAAGGTGTCTGGTGAGAATGTCTCAGATAAAAAAGTTTTAAAAAGTCCTCCCTATCACAGGTAAATAAAGATCATTATTGTGTTCTCTGACTTCATGTATATGATGGTTATAAAAACAAAATCACGTAATGGATTGTTCATTGGAACAATGAAGCATTCTGGAATGTTCACTCTTGGGGGGTGTGAGGAGGAGTTTTAGGGAATTTGAGAGACAATATTGAGTGGGATCCCATGGCTGCAATTTGCTTTTTTTTGGGCGGGAGGGTAAAGTTTATTTTAAGAGAGTGGGCGTGTGCACGGGCAGTGGGGAGGGCCAGAGAGGCAGCAGGGGAGAGAGCCACAAGCCGGTTCCACACTGTCAGCTCGGACCCGCCCCCTGCAGGGTTCAATCATGACCTGAGTGGACTGACCCCTGGTGCCCCTGTAATTCGGCCTTAAAAAGCTATACTTGTTTTCTTTCTTTCTTTTTTTCTTTTCTTTTTTTTTTTTAGTGTTTATTTTTGAGAGGGAGAGGCAGAGTGTGAGCAGGGGAGGGGCAGAGAGAGAGGGAGACACAGAATCCAAAGCAGGTTCCAGGCTCTGAGCTGTCAGCACAGAGCCCGATGTGGGGCTTGAACTCACAGACCCCTGAGTTCATGACCTGAGCCGAAGTTGGATGCTTAACCGACTGAGCCCCCAGGTGCCCCTACACTCGCTTTCTTGCTGGGGGCCAGTACCTGGCTCGTCACCAAGAATTAGAAACAGCAGTCACGCCTGCTTTTCAGGGTGGTGATCAGACACTTAGCCTTCATCTTGTGCGTGTTGTGGAGCCAGTGACAAGCTAGAGCTTCTGCTAATAATTCAACTTCATGCTATCTTTGCCTTATCTTTTTGGCTCTGTCCGTTGCCCAGGACTGTGGCCGGACTGCGCCCCTGGAGGAGGTTCTTGCCTCCTCGCCCCCCAGTGCAGAGGCAAGGTCCTTGCCTCCTAGTGCACCACCGGGGGCCTCTGAGAGAAGGCAGAGCCGGGGGGGCGGCCCCTGGAGCCTCCCATCACTTGGAACCTGTGGATGTTCTTGAATTAAAATGTGATAGGATCATGGACTTCTTAAGCTGCAAGCGGGTAGTATGCCCAAAATACTGTGACAGCACGTGAAATCGATTCCCATTTTGAATGAACTTCTGTACCTTTCACTTCTATCTACGGTCACGCAGTGTTCAATATGATTAAATGTTTTGGATCATCTGCCTCCGTGCTGCCCCAGAATAGCCAATGAGGTCAGATCGCTTACGGCACATATGTGTGGAAGAAGAATACCCAACAGGAAGGGCCAGAGGAGGCAGAGATGAGAACATGTCTTAACTGAGTCACAGAGTAGATAGCATGAATGTATGTGTGGAAATCAACTTACTGTTTCCTTGTTCTAAATTAGCATTTAAAATAGTCGAGCACACGTAGGGCACTCAAAGCGCAGGTGGGTTGGGCAGAAGGTAGGGACATACCCAGGTGGGGACAGAGACCTGCTCCCGTGGTGGAAATGCTGTCAGGAAACCAGGATACACTGAGCCACTCAAGCAACGGTGGGCAGAACCCTGTACTGACAAACTGTTGAGTAATAAAGATTTATATTCTGTGCTTCAAAACGTGCTGCTTGTGGTCTGTAGTGATTTTTCCTTTTTTCACAAGGTAGAAAATCACCAAAGAACTTGAAGTGGAGCTTAACCTTTCTGAACTTTCTAGAAAGGGATTTGGATGACACTGGCAGTGAAAACTTGATGTGTGTGTACTGCTGCACTTCCTTGGTGTGAATTGTGTCCAGTGGGTGTGGCCAGAACCCCAGGCATCTTCATGTCAGAACAGATCAGGGACCATGGGCCCAGGCTGTGATTCTTGCTGTCACCACGGTGCAGCCCTGTGGTCCCATTGCAGGCAGATGGCCAGGATGCGCCCGTCTGCCGCCACACCCTCCTGTGAACTCGGAGGCAGGAGCCAGGGATGGTCCTCGGGGGCAAAGTGCTGCATTAGGCTGCCTTTTATGCCAGAATGCTCTGTGAAGATGCTGAAGCTGTGGAATTCACACCCCACGTTTTTAAACTGAATTAGACAAAGAAGACTGAGTGTCCTGTTTTCCTGCTACAGTGGCTGCAAAAAGTGTTCACATTTTTTGCAAAGTGAGGATTTAAGAGGTTATTTTAGATTCGTGTAATTTAAATTTATGTAACATTGCGATCATGCCACGTTAGGGAAGAGAAAAGCTGAAGGGGTGAAGCAAGATGAAAGCACATATATGGTGCTTGGGGCTCCCTTCAAGCAGAGCAGCTGATAGAAAGCGCAGTTTGATTTGCGTCTTGAGTTTTGGGGATCATTCAAGAACTCAGCCTGCTTTACCTCATTGGGCTTTCTCTGGATCCGCTAGAATATGACTCCGAAGTCGCTCCTTGCAGCTAACAGGAGGTGGAGCAAGAAGATCACCGAGACCTGAAGGCAAACGTACTGTCCTGTGGCCGTGCTGGCCCCTCTTCCAGGTCAAGGTTACTGTTCCTCAGTAATAGCTCCTAATGCCCTCATCCTCAGTCTCAGTGGTTTCAAGATTCTAAAGATGCCACAAATGTCACTAAACATTTGGGAGCTCTAGGGCCGAAGTCTGTAAACTTTTTCTGTAAAGGTCCAGATTCAATAACTGTTTTTGGCTTTGGGGGTCTCTGCCACAGCTGCTCAACTTTCCCCCGGAAGGTGGAAGCCAGAATGAGTATAGCGGTTTTCCAATACAATTTATCTACAAAAATAAGCAGGATTTGGCTGTAGTTTGTGAATCTCCAAGCTCTAGACTAAAAATACTAATTCAAGTTGGAGCAATAATTCAAAGGTGGGGGTTCAGTAACAGGAAGATGATAGAAATACTTCAGCCGGTGCCCAGCCGTGCTCCCCTCACGTTACAGATTGTGCCGTTCCCGGGCAGCGTTACGCTCTCAAGTGCAGGCTTCGAGACTTTGGGGGGATCTGGAGAAGTCCACCAAGCCGTCTCGTTCGTCTGCTGAAGGCACTGGGAGCGTAGGTCAGAAACTTTTAGTTCATTTTAGAAAAATCTACTTGGAAAGGAAGGATCGGTGGCAGCCTTTCAGAAATAGTCATGACACCGTCACCTTCAAATGAGAATCTTCCATCCGTCCTCACTGCCCTTCTCCGGAGAGCAAAAGCCTCTGCACCTCTTCATAGGAACTGGGTGTTTTCAGGCTTACAAGCTGCGGGAATAGTACACAGAATAATGACAGTCTTCTAGATTCCCAGATGTTACTCTTTTGTATTTGCTCTATCACCTCTCCTCACTACAGCTGTATATATGTGTGTATTTTTTTCTGAGCAGAGTAAGATAATGATGTCCTTTTACTCAAGTACTTATGTGGCTGTTTCCCTAAAAACAGGGATATTCTTTTATGTGATCACAAAATAATTATTAAAATTTGGAAATTAACACTGATACAGCTCTATTATCTGAGCAACAGATCTAATTCAGATTTTACTAGTTATCTCAGTAACGTCCTTGATAGGAAAAGGAAAAGGAACTCTCTTGTGTACTTTGATGAATCCTTTTCCCCAAGAATATTTGCCCTGGCCCATATAATTGTAAATTAGGCCCATACTCCTTACAGACTGCAAGTTTAGTAAAATCAAAATGCGAATACATTGTTGACAAAAGTCACTTTGAATAATTCTTTCCTTCTGCCCTTCTATTGAGAGAGGGATGGGAGACGCAACAAAGAAGCAGAATGTGTAGCTCTTTTAAAAGTCCCCTCGGGGCGCCTGGGGGCTCAGTCGGTTAAGCGTCCAACTTCAGCTCAGGTCATGATCTCGCGGTTCGTGGGTTTGTATCGGGCCCTGTGCTGACAGCCAGCACAGAGCCTGGAGCCTGTCTGTCTGCAGATTCTGTGTCTCCCTCTCTCTGACCCGCCCCTGCTCACACTATCTCTCACTCTCTCAGAAATAAATAAGAACATTAAAAAAAAATTTAAAAGGCCACTCAGGTCATTGGTGGCAAGTGTAAATGCGGTGTGATTAGAATGTGCTAGCATTGTGAGTCCAAAATGAATCTGACCTTACATGGTATCTTTTGCTGGAGTTATTTTTAAAAGTTAAATTACCTAAGGTTGACCTCAAGTGTACATAATCCTTTTGGGTGAGGTAAGGGTTACTTTCCAGGGGTACCTACTCAGTGCTGGATCTGTTTTTTGTTTTTTGTTTTGTTAATCAGAGCGTAAATATTGGGGTTTCTGAATTGAAATTTGTCCTGCACCCCCCCCCCCTTCTAAAAGTCAGGTTAATGGGCCAGAGTGAAAACACTTCTGAAAGGCAGCTAAATTCTGTCATGTTTCTTTAATCAAAGTCAATTTTTTTTTTTTAGCCGTAGCAAATAGATTTTCCTAAAATTTAAAAGTAAGTATCGTTTGGAATTATCTTAGCATGTAGCAAGCAGCTCCTGGCCCCTATATTGCTGTCCCTGTCCAGATTTGTGGCGAGTTCTGGTTTCCTGGGGCTCCCCTGCGCCGGTCTGGACTAGAGTTTTGGGCCCCACATAGCACTTCTCAGACCTTTCCGTGCTCAGGCGGCACATTCCTCTCCGAAGGTGTATTTCGGCTCTGTTGCTAATAGGATTGTCTTAACGTTGTGCGGGCTGGTTTCGGGGAGGGCGAGTGTTGGGGTCTGAGACCCAGAGCACCTTGTCCTGGCTGACGCTGGACAGGGCAGCCTCGGGAACGGCCCCTCCTGGGCCTGGCGTGGGGGGCAGATCTGAGCGCCTGTGAAGCCGTTGGCTCCGCACTCACCGAGTTTCAGGCCTTGGTGCCATTTGCAGCCTGAAATCCCAACTCCTCACGTCTCACAGGCTGCCTGGCAGCCAGCAGTATTAGGAAGGCATACTGGTTTGCTTCAGACACTTTAAAAATTAAGAGAGATTCATGCGTTACATGGACAGTTTGATTGCACAGACTGTTTTATTCAGCCTTAGCCCTGATCCGGTTGGTTTTGGGGTTCGAAGTCCAGCTCCTTTACTTCCTTGTATTGTTCTCGGTTACATAGCGAGAACTCGGAGCTTAAGGAAAACAGGGCCAGGACGCTGTCTGTGGTACCGAGACCGTAACCGTGGATCCTGGTCCCCCAAGGTGATGTTGCATGGGGTGTGTCTGCCTCCACCGAGCCCTCGTGAGGGTTGTGCGTGGGTCAGCCAGTGTCTGTGTTGCCACCTTAGCCGGTCTCCGTAGGCTTTCGTCTGTTTTCTGTTGGAGATTATGTGAACTAGTTCTCTCTGGTTATCGGCTCTGCCTCTGAGTGATTGCACTCACTTGACAGGTTGTGTGGATCAGAAACCTCTGGAATTGTCCCTGCATCTGCCATCTGTCATTGTTACTTCAATGACTGCTCAAGTCGGGAGTTAATCTTCTTTTGTTTTTTTGTTGCCTGGTTAGGATTACAGATTCCCTTAACGTTTAGGCACATGCTAGTTGTTTTGTTTGGCGTCTGTGAAATTGCGAGGTAGGGAAAGGAGGTTAGGACGGACCCCGTAGCAGCCTTACCCTTGGACCGCTGCCCACCCCCCTCCCCAGGCTTTGCAGCACGTGGCTCTAAGCAGGAGAGGCCGATGGGCGATACAGCGATGCCGGTTTCGGGGGGGAAGCTAACGGCAGCTGGACGCGCAGGCGCTGACGCCGCAGACGTGGGTGACTGAGAACAGGTGGGCTCGGTCAGCAGGACGCAGCCCCGTCACTATGGGACATCCTCTGCTTCCTGCCCCCCTCCAGCACCATTTCTTCAGGGCGCTCTGGTCTCATTTCCCTTAATAGCTGTTCATGATGCCTGTCTCATATAAGGGAAGTGTTCAGGGCTGGGCCTGTCTGTAAAATGGGGCCACAGTGACGTGCACCAGCAGGTGTGAAGATAGAGTGCCTTAGTGCCGGGCCGCCTGGGGACCCCAGTCGGTTAGGCGTCCGACTTTGGCTCAGGTCATGATCTCGAAGTTTGTGAGTTTGGGCCCCACATCAGCTGTCAGCCTGGGAGCCCACCTAGGATCCTCTGTCCCCGCCTCTGGCTCTGCTACCCCCCTGCTCATGTATGTGTGCGCGTGCGCTTTTGCTGTCTCAAAAAATAAATTAAAAAAAAAAATGCTGTAGTGCTGATAACGGTGCTTAGGACTCAATACACAGAATTATCGTTGTAACGTTACGTTCCAGGCCCTACATCTTCTGCTCGTCGGGCTGACGTGGTGCCGATCTCACTGACAGAAGTGCGCGTATAGTCATGATTTTGTTGTGGTAAAGTTACATCACAGAATCTCGGAATTTTAGACCCAGGCCAGGAACTTGGAGGTGTTTGAAATTAGTAAACTTGCTAAGCAAAAGCTGTGCTGTGCATGTAAAGTACACATTTGTTGTCAGTGCCAGAAGCCACGGTGACCTTTGTGGTGCTGCTGTGAGGTGGCGCCCGTGCCGGCGTTAGGGTCAAGACGGCCTCTTATTCTCTCCAGGGAAGTGACTTCCCTCCTGCTTCCTGCTGTAAATGGTGATACATTCTGTTACTATGCCGTGTGGTAATGTGTGTGTGCTATTTGTTACTTAAGATGCTTCATTGAAATTTTAAATTCTGTTAGACGAGTTTAAACGATTTGCAGTGAGTACGAATTCTTACAATCTTAGGGCCAATAGTTCTTGTATGAACAAACATACGTCAGTGGGAAAATGACTTTGTGTGATTTTGTTTGATTCAGTGTGATACAGTACACCGCAGCTGGATTTAGGCATATGATCATCATAACCAGTGGAATGTCCCTTTGAAACGTAGCTCTCTTCTCTGGAGGGACGAAAACTGGCTGCGCCGTCTGCCGCGTCTCCACACCTCTGAGTGTTTTCCGCCGTGACTGAGACAATAGAGGTACAAATCGGTCCAAGTGTAGGAGAGAGTCTGACCTTGAGGTGCGGCCTCCAAGCAGTGCATGCTTCGCTTTGATTTTTTTTTCCACGAGGTGATTAAAGCCCAGATTTGTACTGTCCTGTAGCTGAAGCAGTAACCGAGCCGTCTGGCCAAGGGCTGAAGGGGTGAGGTTCCGGATCGCGTGTTCACAGGGAGTCGGGACCCCTTCCCTCCCCGGTACCTGCGGGCGGCTCCCATGCCCACCCAGTGCGCCCTGCATTGGTTTTTACGTTAAAGTGAGACGTTCGGGCACTGGACAAGCCCTCCCGGCCCCAAAGCAGCTATAGACCACATGCAGACAGCTGGGCACAGCCATGTTCCAATAAAGCTTTATTTGTGGACACCGAAATTGAGTTTCATATAATTTCATGTCACAAAATAATGTTCTTTTGACTTGGCTCAAGGGCTGTACGGTAACAGGTGCAGGGCTGGATTGGCCTAGGACGCATTTGTTGGGTAGATGAATTGTTGGGAGGTTGCGTATAGGCAGGCAGGCCAGAGCCCGACTGGGGACAATTTGAAGCCTGGGTGGAGGATAAGCAGATGAGGCCACGGAAGGTGCTCGAGCTGGGCACCGAGAGGATGAACCTTCTTCTTTTTTTTTTTTTTTTTTAATTTTTTAAAATTTTATTTATTTCAGAGAGAGAGAGAGAGACAGCATGAGCAGGGGAGGGTCAGAGAGAGGGGGAGACACACAATCTGAAACAGGCTCCAGGCTCTGAGCTGTCAGCACAGGGCCCGACGTGGGGCTCGAACCCACGAACCGTGAGATCATGACCTGAGCCGAAGTCCGGCACTTAACCGACTGAGCCACCCAGGTGCCCCGAGAGGATAAACCTTCTCTGGGAGAGTGTCACTACGTGGAGGGTGAGGGAGGGCTGGCTTCCTGCCTCAGCCACCCGTGGCTTTGGGGGGGACCAAGGGGACACTCAGCCTGCCAGACCAATGGACTCAACTTCAGAGTGTGTCACAGGGAAACGACCCTGCATGTCGGAGGGGCTAGAGGCAGGGCCTCGGAAGAGGCCCCCACAACCAGGTACAGTGGGAGAGGAGGAGGAAGAGGGAGGAAGGCGGGTCAGAATCAGCAAGCACGAAGAAGCCCTAGGGTCCGGCGATGGTTGGCTACTTAAGGGTAACAGCAGAGAGAGTTCCAGACTGTCTGCAGGAGGTGCCAGGATGTGGTACCTCCTCCAGCAGCAAGCTTGGGGGAGGGAGGCTGGCACGGGCAGAGGTCAGCTGTGGAAGCGTGGGGTGGATTTTATTTATCGCCACAGGCCGTGGCATGTTTGAAATATGGGTGTGGGGACCGGGGGGGGGATAGATAGAGACTTGAGAGGGATGGGGTCGCCCCCCATCTCTGAAGCGTGAGCCCTGGGAGATGGTGCCTTCCGTCCGCCCTGCAGCCCAGGTGCTGTTTCCTGGGAGGTGGGAGGGGGCCTCAGTGGCGCCCGCAGCACGCATGCCCGTCAGTAGGGACCAGGGGGGTGGATGTGCTCAGCAGGGAAGGGGGGAGCTTTGGCAGAAGGGCCGAGGTGCCAGGGGAGAGGGAG
This sequence comes from Hyaena hyaena, assembly GCF_003009895.1. Lineage (NCBI taxonomy): Eukaryota > Metazoa > Chordata > Mammalia > Carnivora > Hyaenidae > Hyaena > Hyaena hyaena. Next base: position 9,694,446 of record NW_024080633.1, read on the forward strand.
ACATGGAGGGGCGGGGCGAGAGGGCGGGCAGGAATTGATAGAGGCTCTCGTGTGGGCCCTTGAAGAAGAGCTGACAGGAGTTTGGAAACCGTGTTGTTTGTTTGGGATTCAGAGGGGGAGGGAGGAGACACCCTTTGTGGATGGGCCTGGGCGGCTTCCAGAACGCGCTTTAGGAGTTTGGCACAGGAGGGACGCGATGGTAGGTGGTGGGCAGCAGAGTGCGTTACAGGGTTTTGGTTTTGGTTTTTCTAAACACTTAATCTTAGGACCTTTTAGCAGCTTCACGCACAGGTAGCACGGGTGTTTCGAGTGTACCTGTGCCCGGCTCTCCCGCTGTCAGCGGCGCACACCGCCGCGACGTGGGGCTCTGCACGCAGCCAGGGAGGCCCCGGCACAGGGCTGGCAGCCGTTCTGGGCCGCGTCTCCTACTTTGAATCTAGAGAACAGTTGCTGGAAGAGTGGAGTGAGTACGGCGGTGTGCGTCCTTCATCTGTGTTCACAGAGGGTTAGTGTTTGGGCCTGGCTTCGTCCGCGTGCACAGGCCCACGTGGGCACACCGTGCGCTGGGTTCCCGCCCGCCGCAGCAGAGCGGGTGCTGCCGTAAAGCCAGTCCCGTCAGGATCTGGGCTTCCCCGCACACATGCTTGTTTATTCTGTGCTGTAGTCGACTTCAGTGTGCAATAGCAGTATGTCTGAAAAACCATGCACGTACCTTAATTAGAAAATACTTTTCTACCTGGGTGGCTCAGTCGGTTATGTGTCTGACTTCGGCTCCAGTCATGGTCTCGCAGTCGGTGAGTTCGAGCCCTGCGTCAGGCTCTGTGCTGACAGCTCGGAGCCTGGAGCCTGCTTCATATTCTGTCTCCCTCTCCCTCTGCCCCTCCCTGCTCGTGCTCTGTCTCTCTTGCTCTCAAAAGTAAATAAAAATTAAAAAATTAAAAAAAAAACTTTATTGTGGGGGTGCCTGGGTGGCTCAGTGGATTAAGTGTCCAACTCTTTATGTTGGCTCAGGTCTTGATCTCATGGTCCTGTGACTGAACCCCACATCCAGCTCTACACTGAGTCTGGAGCCTGGTTAAGATTCTCTCTGTCTGCCGCTACCCCGCCCTGACTTAAGTATGTGTGTGCGCTCTCTTTCTCAAAAAAAAAACCCAAAACCAAAAAACTTTGTTAAAAAATGCTAACCATCATCTGTGCTTTCAGTAAGTTGTAATCATTGATCACAGATCACCACAACAAATAATGAAAAAGTTGGAAATATTGTGAGAATGACATGTTTTGGTAATTTTTGGTAACTTGTATTTTTTTTTCTGCTTTTGAAAGTAAGTTGCAGAGGGGCGCCTGGGTGGCTCAAGTCATGATCTTGCAGTCTGTAGGTTTGAGTCCTGCGTTGGGCTCTGTGCTGACAACTCAGAGCCTGGATGGAGCCTGCTTCTGATTCTGTGTCTCTTTCTTTCTGTGCCCCTCCCCTGCTCATGCTCTGTCTCTCTCTCTCAAAAATAAACACTAAAACAATTTTTTAAATAAAAAGAAGTCAGAGATCACTGTATTTCACCCCTAAATGCTTGAGCACTCATGTCCTGAGAGCAAGGGCGTTCTTTCCCAGAGCCGTACCTAAGAAATGAACAGTATTCAGTGAAGATACTGCCCATATTTAAATGTCCCCTGAAATTTGTTTATGGCTGATGACCGCCCCCCCCCCCCCCCCCCCCCCCCCCGACCTCTCTGCATCTGCTAGGTTTCTTTAGTCTTGGTTAATGGAGAGCAGGCCTCTCCTAGTTTTATGCTCTGGCCTTTTCAGGGGTCCCGGCCAGTAGACCTGTACCTCTACCCCTTTCGTCCCTGCCACTGCCGACTCCCTCAGGCCCCCCGGGCTGGGGGCTGCCTCATGGGTGCGCCCCTGGCTCGGCCCGTTCTTAGCACTAGCCCACTTGTCACGTGTAGTTACAAGTCAGCACACCCCTTCCCTTGGAGCGGCTGTTTAGCGCAGTGCCTAGTGGTTATTTTTTGAAGGATCTGTGAATGAGTGCGAGGTCACTTGCCAGCGTGTACAAGAGTTCGCAGACATTTGCTAACAGCCCTCCGACAACCAGGAAACGAGGCGACAGCCCTCGGGCCTGTGGTCCGTTGTACGCACTTGTGCTCCCGCGTCTTTGGCAGAGGCAGCACTGTGTGTTGTCGGAGTGCGTGCTTGGCAGTGTGAACAGTTGATAGCTACCAAGGAAGGAGTAAAATATGGATGCAGTGATGTAAGCACCAAAATGTTTACTGCAAGATACATATAAGTTTCTGCAATGTTTTTATGTTTATCTTTGGCAGTTGGTGAATTAAGTAAAAGTTGCTTGTCATTGCATTTGTGGTTTATATTTTATGGCAGGCCTTATCTGAAATTCACCTTAGGTCATATGTGGTTCTCAGGGTTTCTTTCTGGAGCTGTGATATCTGAAAGTGGTGTTTGTCAAAGTGTGGTCTGAGGGGTCACATGGGTGGCCTTGATACCTCGCCAGGGGCTCTGTGAGGTCAAAATCGTTTTCCTAATGATCGTAAGAGGTCATTTGCTTTTTCTGTGTGTTGACCTTGCACTGATAGCGCAGGGTTGAGGTGGCAAAGTGGCCACCGCCGGCGCACGACAGAGGCCAAGCCCCTGGCCGCGGCTGGGTCCTTGTATACTTCACGCCGTGCAGCTAAAAACAACCATTTTCACCTAAGAATGTCCCTGAGGAAGCAGTAAAATTCATTCATTTTATTAAGTCTCAGCCCTCGAGTACCCCTCTGTTTCATCAGTGTGGCAAAACAGGAAGGTTATGGAAAGTTCTTTTGTGGTGTTTACATGGAGCGCCGCCTTGGGGACAAGCCCCTCTGCACTCGTGTTCCTAGCTCAACCAGCCGTGTTTTCTCATGGACCACGTAAAAGAATAACGGACAAACTGGGCATTTTTTAAATGTTTATTTTTGAGAGAGAGAGAGAGGGTGGGGGACAGAGAAAGAGGGGGAACAGAGGATCCCAACACGGGGTTCGAATTCAAGACCGTGAGATCATGACCTGAGCCAAAGTTGGATGCTCAACTGACTAAGCCACCCAGGCGCCCTGACAAATTGTGGGTATTTCTTACCGAATGAGTTAAGTGAGCCTGTTGCTTCAAGGAAGGCCACCGTGGCGCCGTTACTGGTGAGAAAATGCACGCTTTCAAGTGGATTGGAGTTTTGGAAAGTGTGTATCTGTCATTGAGATCCTGACAGCTTCTCAGTACTCAAGGGTGTTCCTGATATCGGTGCTAGTGAATGTGATGCGTTTGCTAACACACGATAAACTATGTCTGGATGGCCTGCGGGACTCAGCGAGCTGGTATTTTCCATGCGCATGATGTGACAAAGTTGTCCTTGGGTAGAAGATCCATTGAAAGTGCAAGACAGATCAATGAGTTTTGTTTCGTTTTATTTTATTTTATTTATGAAACTTTTTGCTTTATTTAAAAAAATTTTCAATGTTTATTTTTGAGAGAGAGACACAGAGCCGGAGCACGAGTAGGGGAGGGGCAGAGAGGGGGAGTCACAGAATCCAAAGCAGCTCCAGGCTCCGAGCTGTCAGCACAGAGCCTGACGCGGGGCTCCAACTCACCCCCCGCAAGGTCATGACCTGAGCTGAAGTCCGATGCTTAACTGACTGAGCCTTCCAGGCGCCCCCAGAGCAATGAGTTTTAAAGTAATAAAGTTCACTCGTAGGGTTTGAGATTTGACACTGCAACATAACTTTAGGGAAAACTAAATCACCAGTTGACTTTTGCTGTTGTGTTAAGAAAGCAAACCCACAGTGGCCCGGAGAGGCAGTGCGTGAGGGCGACTTTTCTTCGTACGTGTCAACCAGGGTGGCTCTAGGCCGATGGCTTGGGAGCTGAGGCACGTGGGGAAACGCAGCTGCTCTCCAGTAAGTCTGACATTAGACAGATTTGTGAATATGCCAGCTATGGCCCTCTTCTTGCTAAGATTTTGCTGCTGCGGTCGTTTTGGAAACTATAGTTATTTTTCACTAAAAATGTCTTGTATGCTGTTAACATGTAATATGTTGATTTTTTTTATAATATTTAAATGAATAAAGAAATAATCAAACATTTTCTGTTCTAATTTTGAGTATGGTAACTCTGACTGATACATCTATACAAGCACAACCTCTTTGGGGGCCTCAGGTGGTAAGGGGGGTCCTGGGGCCGTGCACGTGTGAACTGGGGCAGTGGGGGCTGTGGGAGTGGCCTGAATCCAGCCACTTCTCTTCCGTGCATTGTTTGCTATTTGAGGAGATTGTAGTTTTTGGAAAGGATGAGTAAAAGTGGCACGTTCACTCAAACATATTAACCTTAAGAGGACGGATCTGCTATCTGAGAGTTGTTTGGCCTTCTTTGTCTACTTTTAAATGTGAACACGTTTGGGGGGAGGGGGCTGTCTTACACAAGGGCCAGTGGGCTGGGTTTTCCCAAGAAGAAGTGAAAACCATAGGAAGAAGGATTTCCTGCCTCCCAGGTTCCTGGTTTATCTGGCCCCCGACCTTTTATGGACCTGTGTTCCCTTTCCTCCCCAGTTCGTCCTGTACCTGCGCTGATTTTGGAGACAAAAAGAAGCAAGCGGAGTCTTTTTCACATATTGCAGTTTAATAAATACTGATTTTTTTGCTTGCTGCAGACCAGCTTTTAATTATTTTATTACTATACTTACATCCAAAAGGATTTGATTAAATGGAATGATCTTTAGTTTCTTGGAGGTTTCCCCGTTTCTGGAGAACTAGCCTTGAGTGTTACTTAGCCACGTCCTTACGGGGGATGGAAATCCCTGTTCTGGTTTTTATGCTGTGGTGGACTTGACATTCCTGCTCAGATGCATTCAAAGCGTCCAACAGGAGCCACACGAGATGACAGGTGGCGGCTCGAGCGGCTGGGACCGGGGGTGGCGGCTGGGCGTGTGGTGGTGCCTCAGCGGTAGTGGCCCTGCCCCGCACTGCTGTCCCATCCGGAGCATCTGTGTCGTGTCATGGCGCCCCAAGGCCGTCTTGTACTCGTCCGGGGATGCTCCTAACCCTCAGCTTACGTCCTCGTCCCTAGATTCAAGTCTCCTGCAAGGTGGGGCCGCGACTGTGTCTCTTTAGACTGGACGCTCTGGATGCTTCTGATGGCTGGTAAATAACTGTAGCAGCGCGGAGTCCTGTCGCTGCCCAGGGAGGTTGTGCAGAAATAACCTCGTCCAAATCAGACTCTGCGTCAAGGCTTTGTTCAAGGTTTAATATCAGGAACAGCTCTGTGAAGAATTTCTGCCCTAAAAAACTGATGAGGAAAAAAGTCCCGTACGTGTGACATCCTAAGGAGACAACCCATGTAACGTTCCCACGGTGACCGGGAAGGTCCTTGTGTCAACACAGGAGGCTTTATATGCTGCACTTTTTCATAGAACGAGAGCTAATAGCCCGCAGCATTTTATTTTTTAGCTAAAGTGGAGCGTGTTCAAATACAGTAGCTTGTCTCTTAGACCTGTTTGAATGGCCTTGTGGTTTTATTTTTTTTTTTAAATTTTTAAAAAACGTTTTTATTTATTTCGAGAGAGAGACACACACACACACAGCATGAGCAGGGGAGGGTCAGAGAGAGAGGGAGACACAGAATCCGAAGCAGCTCCGGGCTCCGAGCTGTCAGAACAGAGCCTGACGCAGGGCTCTAACCCACGAACCGTGAGATCATGACCTGAGCTGAAGTCGTACACTTAACCGGCTGAGCCACCCAAGTGCCCCTTTTGTGGTTTCATTTTATGGGGCTCCAAAATATTTAAAAATTAGCAAAATTAAGAATAAATGTGCAGTTCTGTATTTCAGCTGATGAACAGCTGCTCGTGTCTGCTGTCAACAAGTGACGAGTGGCTTGTCGTATTTCTGTTGTTAACAACCGAGCGCACCATTCACATGAAGGTCGCCATTGTAAACTGAACAAGACTCATGACTTCATTATGGTCTAGTCCTTTTTGAGTTTTTTTTTTCTTCAAGTTTCTTTCTTTCTTTTTTTTTTTTTTTTTAGTAATCTGTACACCCAGCATGGGGCTTGAACTCATGACCGCGAGGAGAATTGCGTGCTCGTCTGACTGAGTCCTTATTGATATCAAGACACAGACACAGTACTTTGAAGACTTTACTCTGTGGTTCTGTAGTGGAAATGCTGAGCTTCCTTGTTGTGTGTTGGCATGCAACCCCGCAGGGGGCTCTCCTGCTGGATTCGTCACGCGTGCGCTTGTTGCATCCCAGTGTGTGCCAGGCCCTGTGCTAGGCAGGGGGCGGAGTGATGGGACTTCCTGCCCCTGTGGGGCTTATCTTCCACGACGGGGGACAGGTGCTGGACGAAATAAATACTTAGCTCATGTAGTGAGTTAGACCATCAGTGCTTTGCAAAGAAGCAGGGAGGGGAGCAGGGAGGCGGGTGCTGGGGTGGGTCTTGAGTGGGTGTAATTCAGTGTCTCTGGGAAGATGGCCTTGGGCGAGGCAGTCGGTGGTGTAGGGCCAGGGGGATGTTGGAGCGCCGGGGCCCTGAGCTGAACGTGTGCCTGTTGAGCGGGGAGGCCACTTTGGACGGGGACCCATAAGGAGCGGTGGGGAGGGCCCAAGGGGCCCCAGGGCGCCAGCCAGCACCCGAGTTGGCAGGGAGGCTGTGGAGGGCTTGGAACAGGTAAGGGACATAGTTTGACATGTGTTTTAACATGGTCCAGGTAGCCTTTTCACTAGGTATTGGGGGCAGTTATGGGGCAAAGACAGAGCGAGAGGCCAGCGCACAAATGCAGATGTGAGGTGACGAGGCCAGAGTGCAGACGCGAGATACTTGCCCACAGGGTGGCTCTAAGAGGGACAAGCCCCGAGGACTGGAGGGTTTGTCAGGGCAGGTGTGGGAGGAGCAGGGCGGTTGTGGGGTGGGTGTCTAGTGTGGTTGGGGGCACGTCGACATCGAGACCGGGCACCAGGGATGTGCCAGCAGGCCGTTTGCTGCGTGGGTCTGCAGTTCACCCAAGAGGCCTGAGCTGGAGGGTGGCCCTGCGCCGTCGGCGTGCAGACGGTGTTCTGGAAGGACTGAGAAGAGGTGGGCTCTCCCTCACGTGCGGGAGGTGACGCCGACCTCCGCAGAGGGAAGGGAAGGGAAGGCCGGGAGGCGGCGGGAGAGGCCCGTGCAGGTGCTGCGGGCGGGCGCATGGGTCCAGGCAGCGCTTGGCGAGTTTCGCTCTGAAGCGGAGCGGAGCCCTGGAGATGGAGGGGAGGTGGGGGAGCGGCTCTGGGAATGACCCCAGGGCTGCGGGTGAGGGGCTGCGAGGACGGCACGGCGCGTGTGTGGGTGCCCACGGGGCCACAGGGAGCCCCTGGGGGAGGTGGCGAGGTGGCCCTCCGAGCCCAGGGAGGAGGGGCTGGGACTTGGAAGGGAGGGGAGAAAGGAGGGCGAGGACGGTCCGGGATGGAGGCCGCCTCCCAGCAGGCTGAGGCGGCTCCAGGCGGGGCTGGGACGCCCCACTCGTGTCAGGCGGGTGGGATGCACTTGGCCTTGTCCACACGCTGTTTGGTTTTAGAGAAACCGTCTCACGGTGATAACCCTAACATGCCTGCGGAAAACTCAGCACTCGGGATGGACAGAGGAGGAAGGGAGCCTGTGTTACCTACACCCTCCCTCCCTCTTAGGTACCAGTAAGTCCACTGTGATCACTCCAGACCGCGGGGGGGGGGGGGACGGGACACTGACACACACGACGTGTGACCACACTTACACGTGGCTGTTAGAAAGCCGAATCGGGATCATACGCCTACCGTCGGGCGATTTTCCTTTTATGTTCCTTTCTGTTGCTGTTGTGGTTCTGGGGATCCTTCCATTTTGGTTCCTATGATCAAAGCAGTGTCGTTCACATTAACGAGTGCAGTGTTTTACGGGACGGTCCGCCGTCATTTACTTCACTGTTCCCCTACGTTCGGGCGCTTCGGTTGTTGACTGTAGTTGGCAGGTTTTCCTTTCTCGTGCACCGGGGAGGATGCTCCTTCACAGGCTTGCTAAGGTTCTCACCGGTCATTGCCGTCAGAGACATTATGGCACGTTAATCTCAGTCCAGCTGCTTTATTATATTAAGACTGGACTGTCTCCAGGACTTCTGAGAAATGGTGAATTTAATTTGCCAAAATGGCAACCGCATGTATCGCTCTGTTCCAGTTTTCTTGGGCTTCTTGCCCTAGTTTTTTCTATTCAAACCTTCCCTGTTAGCAGAATTTTAAGTGACTCCATCCTGGCAACAGAACCATTTTGAGTAAACAACTTGGATAACGTGTGGTGTCCTCATTTGGAAGAGGTTAGGATGCAGGATTTTACGGAGCGCTCGGAGTGTTTTCCTCAGCTGCTCGCAGAACTGCTAGCGATGGGGAAATAGCTTGATCTGGGCATCTGAAACCTCTCCATCAGCCTTTATGAGAGACAGCTAATTTAACTTGGAGCCTGTGCGCCCAGGGCGTCGCCAACGGCCACAGGGCGCAACACTTAGGTCAAGCCTGGCCGGCACATTGCAGACCCCAGAATACGCCGTTTCCGAGCAGGTGGCTGGTTCTGTTCCTATCTGAGGAGGAAACCTGAGTCCGGCAGTCCAGGGACGTGTGGCAGCTTCCGTCTCGTTCTTTGCTCCGCTGTTCCAGTTCCTCCTGTCCCGCCCTCATCTCTGGGGTCCGGCAGCAGCGGGGCCAGTAGCACGGCCCTGGCTACGTGCCAGGTGTCCTTTATTGAGGTGTCCTGCCGGCCGTCCTGTGTCTGCACTTACGTCCCATCGGCTAGGCCCGGTCACTTGGCTAGAGTGCTGCAGGAGTGGCCGGTGGGGGCCACCTGGCAGCCACGCGGCCCACTAAGGTCGGGCCCCTCCACTGAGCACCAGGAGAACGGGCTGAGATAGGCAGCTCTTGCTGGTATTTGTGAAGCTCTGAACCTTGGCAGAATTTTAGCTCTCTGCTGTTTTCCCGGGAAAGGGTCTACAGTTTTTTGTTTCTTACATTTTGAAAGCAATCTGTGACCCCAAAACATTTTAAATCCCCCAGTTCAGAGGTTGGTTGGGTGGTGTTTTGTCACTGAGGGTCACTGCCTTCAGGACACAGCTCACTGTACCCTTTGATAATCTTTGCTTGGGCTCTTCGTTTGGATAGAAGAAGACCAAGTTTATGGCCTGAGTAGCCCTGATCCTCAGACTGGCCTCCAGTTAATCTGTAATTAGAGCTCATCTTCGGAGGACACGGAGTTAGCAGACACCTGTTCTCTCCCCCGCGTCAGGCCTGCCGGGCCCTCCTGGGTGCACCAGCTCCGCCATGGCGCCTCCTCCAAGCAGCCCGCTTTGGGATGGAGGCTGGGATTGAGAATTTCCCCGGCAGTTTACACCCATGTGTTTAGTTGACCATTTTTAAAAAGTGCCTTTTATTTCTGAAAAGGTGGCACATGCACAGGATAAAAGTGCAAGTATTATGAGTGTGAAAAGGGAAAAATAATCTCCTTTCCCTCTTATATCCCAGGAATAATCTGTGCATATTCAGCATATTTCTTTAAAAAAAAAAAAGCATGTTTTATGCTTTCTGCCTCGTTTCTATTCATGTAATTCTGCTTCTTGGGCGTGGTTTCTGGGGGAGCTCTGCCTCGCCCTTTCACACAGCCACTTGGGGTCCCGTCGTGTGGCCCCATGGGCCGTTTCCGCAGCTCCCTGTTGGCGCACACGTAGGCTACGGCCACCCTTTTGCCTCTAGAGCCATGCCTCGGTTGTGTTGTTTTGGGTTTTGGGTACATAGATGTTTGCACATAAATGAGAGTTTGGTCCTGGAAGGCTTCCTGAGCGTGTGGCAGGGTCAGGGCCATGGCCAGTCGCATTCCCCGCTGTGGAAGGGCGAGTGCGGTCTGCGCCCCCTGGGAACGCCAGAGAGCGCAGCGCCTGCCCCTTCCAGTGGCCCTGCGACACTCACAGTAGTCCTGTGGCGGCGACACAGAGTCTCATCTACATTCGCAGTTTAAAAATCACATAAAGCGTTGAATTCTTCTCATGTTTAAAAGCCTTCTGATTTCTTTTTTCTGTGAATTCACCTCCGTTTTCTGTGCTCATTTTCTGTTCGGTGTACTGGTCCTATTTCTCTTGCTGTGAAAGAAGGAAATTAGCTCTCTGGGGGGGGTGTGTGTGTAGCAAATACTGTTGTCAAGTTTGAGTTTTGCCTCTAAAAAAGGCAAATCCTTAAATAGGGGCGCCTGGGTGGCTCAGTTGGCTAAGCGTCCAACTGCAGCTCAGGTCATGATCTTGCAGTTCACGAGTTCAAGCCTCCTGTTGGGCTCTGTGCTGACAGCCCAGAGCCTGGAACCTGCTTCGGATTCTGTGTCTCCCTCTCTCTGCCCCTCCTCGACCTGTGTTTTCTTTCTCTCTCTCTCTATCTCAAAAATAAACATTAAAAAATTTTTGAAAAATCTTTATTAAATACACAGCAAATATAGGAAATGGTAGTTCTTCATTGTTGTTTAATTTGTAGGGACTCTCTTGATCCTCCCCATATAATTATTTGTTGATTAAATGTGATTTTTAAAAAAATTTTAAACGTTATTTTTGAGACAGAGAGAGACAGAGCATGAGCAGGGGAGGGGCAGAGAGAGAGGGAGACCCAGAATCTGAAGCAGCTCCAGGCTCTGACCTGTCAGCACAGAATCCGATGCGGGGCCCGAACCCACAAACTGTGAGATTATGACCTGAGCTAAAGTTGGATGCTTAACCAAGCCACCCAGGCGCCCCCAAATTTTAATTTGCCTCCTCCCACAGGAGCAGTGACTGGGGGCTATGAGCACTTAGTGCTGCAAAGAACAGAGCTGTAGAATTGAGAGTGTAGTCTGGCTGGGGAAAGATCAATACATGATTTACTTTGATTTATTTTATAAACATTTACCACAAATAATTAAAACAAAATGTGGAAGATACAATATTACGGTGACGTTGATTCCTGAGTTCTCCAGGATGTCCCGTTTTTATGCTGTATGTTTAGATCCGCGGGTTGATACACCGTATCTGACATGACATGGCCTCATTTTTGTTTTGGGAGATAAGGTCTCTCTTGGCCTAATCGGAGTACCTCAGGAGCAAGAAGAAAGTGACTGACACTGTTCCAGACGTGGTTTTTGGCTCAGGGATGACAGCTCAAACACCTGCCCCCGAGGGCACATTAGGGACACGGCGATGGTGCTCCCAGGCCAGCATGGCGGTGCTCCCAGGCCACGGTAGCCGGGTGATGCTGTGGTTTGGGTCTGCTCTGGAAGCCAAAGGAAAGCAAAGCACAGGCACTTATGGGATGGTGTTTTGAGTAGCAGGAATGAGTGGGAACAGCGGCCCCGGGTGGAAGGGCCCGTTCAGGGAAAGCCGGGAGACGGGGCAGCGGGACACTGGGCAGTGAGGTGTGTGTGGCAGGATGGGCCGGGTGGGTGGGGGCCGCTGAGCTTCCAGGCTGGTGGACGGCACTGTCAGTGGCCAGGCCATCACCGGAAGCCGAGTTTGGAGCTGGTGCGTGGAGTGGACTGAGGAAGTAGGAGGCTGCCGGGTAGGGCTAGTCTGGCGGTGAGGACGGGTGGGGCTGGCGGTGAGGACCAGCAGCGTTTCTGAACTGCGGCTCACTTCTCAAAGAACCCTACCTTTTGGTGGTTTGAAGCCAGGAGAGTCCTGTATCCCACAGCACGGCGCCGGACATGCTCTGGGACCTGCGTGGTCAGTGGTTTGCCTTATGTCACAGGTCACCATGTGATCTCCCTGTCCCTGTCTGTCTCAGTTTTGTAGGTGGCAGAAACGCAGTCCTGCGTGACTTTGATTCCTGCCTACTCACCGGCCACCCTCCTCTTACTCTGGATGATGTCAGAACAGGACCTGGCGGATGTGGTGCAGATTGCCGTGGAAGACCTAAGTCCCGGTCACCCAGGTATGGAGCTATGGGACAGTAGGTGGATTCTTACCCTCTCTGTTCTTCAGAAACCCAGAAGCACTTCCAGAAGTTTTCTTTCCTTTAAAAAGTAAAGGAAGAGAAAAAGGTGATGCGTGTGCTAATCATGGAGAGTGGGAATATGGGCCCCAGGTCCATCCATGGGGGGCGGGGGGAGCAGCTTCCTCCCCCGCCCACAGTGGTCCTGTGACACGTGAGGCTCCACAGCTTCCCTCTGGACCGCCGTGCGCCTTGGAAGCCAGGCTTTGTTGGAGAGTGCAGGTCTGCTTCGCGTGTCCCTCAGTGATGGGCCTCTTCCCTGTAGACGCCATTGACCTTGGCTGAGCTGCTTTACTTTTGTCTGCACCCCTGTAGTCAAGAGTCTTGCCTGTGTATCTTGGCAGATATTTTTGTCGGGTAAGTTCCCAGAAGTGGAATTGCTGTTCTATGTTTAAAATTTTGATAGGACACTAACAGATTTCTGGGAAATGTTTTTACCTTTTTTTTTTTTAAACACTCGAAGGGTTTATTTGCATGATTCATAATCACATTTCTAACACTGTTTCTTTTTTTCTTAAATGTTTATTTTTGAGAGAGTTGGGGGGGTAGGTGGGGGAGGGGCAGAGCGAGAGGGAGACAGGATCTGAAGCAGGCTCCAGGTTCTGAGCTGTCAGCACAGAGCCTGACCCAGGGCTTGAACTCGTAAGCAAACCATGAGATCATGGCCTGAGCCAGTCGGATGCTTCATGACTGAGCCACCCAGGCGCCCCTCCCAGTAAGTTATTAAGTTATTAAGTTGTTCTTTCATTGACTGTGTGTAAGAACAACTTTTTAAAAATATTTTTGTTTGAGGCTGGTCATTTTTCTTAATGATGTTAAAAGCACACATCATCTTTGAAACTTTAAATATTTGTGTTGAGAAGACTGTTTATAAAAGAAACCCTACGTTTTAGGAATTTCATCTGTGAAAAAGCTTTGTCTGCACATTTGTTTTAGAAGGTTTCTTAGTAAATTCCTGCCCTCCCCCCATTTTTATTTAAATTTGAAAGGAGAAATGCACACAGTAAAGTCACTGAGTGTTTTAGTTGCCTGGTTATTCTTTTTGGAATAATAGAATTGAAATGCTGACTTTTTTTCCCCCACAGAGAAGAGAATTTTCAGAAATCTCCTAAGAAGTAGGTGGACATCTGTCTTTTGTGATCTGTTTGATACGTTAGTTGGCAAAACTTCATTTGGAACTCAGTCGTGCTCTGGAAGGGAGAGTATTAGAGATGGTTTTAGAATTACGTGAGCAGTCACAAGAAGACAGAGGTACTCTTTTCAGGGATGCTGCGCTTTTCCTCTTATTTTGCTTCTCCTTTGTTTATAAGAACCGCTGTCCCCCTTTGGCTGGCGAGATCTAGAGCCTGGCAGGTCACTCAACAAAGTCACTCACTGCCCACCAGTGCAGCTGTGTGACCACAGCTTTGTCTGTGAAAGTGAACCTGTTTGTTTACAGCGAGAGCTTGCACCTTGGCCTCATTAGCACCACACCTTAGATGCCACTGAACGAAGAAAACCAGAAGCACTATCACCGTCTAACGGTTTTAAAAATAACTTCCTATTTTGGCAGGGGAATGACAGCTTCTTTAGAAAACACACACTGCAGTGGTACAAAAGAAAAATGTTCCTATTACATAAATTTTAAACCTTTTTAGAACTGTTCCAGTTCGGAGAGTTTCCTTCTGAAATAGTTTCTCTGGAGATTATAGTTCAGAGAACTCTTAGAGAAACCTTTTCTAAGCTTGGTTTGATCCCGTCTGGGTGTCTTAAATAATTGGGACTGCAGGGCAGTTTCCTGAGGCCACTGCGCGCACGACTCGCCGAGGCCTTCGTACACACAAATTTCCAGTCGCTGGTCCAAAAGGACTTGCACACACCCAGCAAATGCCGTGCTGCATACACGTATTCGCCTCCAGAGTGGGCTTAAAACTTGAGATGACTTTTCCCCCTCGTCCCTAAAATAAGAACTTTGCGAAATTTACAAGTAGTTAAGCACATAGAAGAAAGAAATCCTAGCAGCAGAAACTGCTCAGGGCGTGTGTGGCCTTCTACTTTTGTCTGATTTCCACTGAAAACAAAGATGTTTAGGTTCCTCTGCCTTTCCATGCTCCCTCCCCCGCCATGGCTGCACTCGCTACGTGTCTGGCACGGACCTAGATTGCAGCCTGTAGACTTGCCCTTCTAATTGATAGTCATGGCTCTAAAATGAACATTTGAGTTTTTTTATTTTTTTTAACGTTCATTTATCATTGAGAGATAGAGACAGAGCACGAGCAGGGGAGGGGCAGAGAGAGGAGGAGACAGAATCTGAAGCAGGTTCCAGGCTCTGACCTGTCAGCACAGAGCCTGACGCCGGGCTCAAACTCGCAAACTGTGAGATCATGACCTGAGCTGAAGTTGGATGCTCAACCGACTGAGCCCCCCAGGTACCCCGGAAATGGACACTGAGTTCTTTTATCTAATTCTAAACATAATGTGTGCAGAATTCTAAAAAGCAGTGTAAGCAAGGTGTGCATATGTAGCATAGGACAAAGGAAAGTAAACTTGCAGCACCACAGCCATCGCTGTGGGCCTTGCTGTGCTCGGTCATCTGCCTTGGGTACACTGCCTTTTACACGTCTGCTCCTTTGCCTAAAGCCTTGAGGTACTTCACGCTGCTGTGGTGCATGGACTCTTCTGTAGTTACAGGAACTAGCTGTGTGGCCCTGGACAAGTCACTTAACCTCACTGGACTTGCTTACTATTCAGCGAATGAAAAGGATTAGGATAATGGTTGCCAGGATCTCTCTGTCTTTCAGTCCTGGTGTAAGTCACGTTTCTAGTGGCAGTTAAATAGACTAGGTTTTTGGGAACCTGTGTTTTGTTAACCACAAACACTTGTACGCATGGATTTCTCCTATTTTTACTTAACTGAATGAGAATTCATTGTCACACATTACTGTGGATGTGGCCGAGGCAGTCCCTCCTGCACGGGAGCCACAGTGCACGGTGCAAAGCCCTTTGATGAGCAGGATGCTTTTGGGGACTGTTGACCCTTGGCTATAAGGGTCTGCAAGGTGCAGCTTTGGATAATTTATCTCTAGGAAATCAATTTAGAGCTCTTGCCTTGGACATGTGAAAGGTTTGTGTCGGAGCCACAGGCCTATTTGGTATCTCTAAGTGTTGGAGTTTTGAGAGAAGTCATCTAGTATGTACGGGCTTAAAGGCATCGACACTTTAAAAATAAATCAAGATCTTATTTGGAACCTTAGTCGATACCCCCGTCAAAGGGGCAGTGCTTTGAGGTGGGTGCAGAGCACCCGGCCTCTCCCGGGTTTACCCCAGCCACCCCTTAGCAGATGAGGAATCCCATGCCAGCAGGGTGTGCTCTGCCCACATCTGTGCACAGATTCGTGCAGAAAGGGTGGGGAGGTAATCTGCTCTGGGGGTAGACACTGCCATGGCCGCTATCACGGCTTGAGCTGGCGTGAGTTCCAGCACCTGCATGGGGCTGCCGGGAAGGGGGATTGATTTCCCTGAGTGGAGATGGCTGGGCAGCGGGTGGTTCTGGGAGGGTTGAGGGGAGGAGCAGGGATGTGGTCAGATAGCATGTCAGAGCGAGGCAGACGATGATGCCCGTGCCCATCCCAGCGAGTCCGTCCTGCTCACCTGGAGCGTGGGATGCACTTGAAAGGTGGACAGATGATACCCCAAAGTGTGCATGCTATGGTTTAGTGCCACAAGTGCCGTGGGAAACATACCTTTGTGTGTGCATGTGTACGGACAGTGTTCTACGCACGTGTCTATATATCCTCACGTACTGGTAACATTTCTGATCTTGGCCTTAAAAAGTAATTGAAGCCACTAACCAGGAGGGCTGTCCACATGACATTGCTGAGTGGAGAGGAAAAGAGGCAGACTGATCTGTTGGTAAGCCCTTGTCACCCCCACTCTGTGTACTGTTTGTGTCCACGTGTGACCACGCAGCACTAGGGAGGGGACATACACTAGGCAGTGAACGTCGGTGACTTTGGCGAGATGAGAAGGAAAAACTACTGTGCAAAATGGAAAAGCCCTCATGGTATCAGGTGGAAAACAAGTGTTGAATCTAAAATTCTATCGTCGTCTGCAAGTGTGGACAGCTTACAGATTGACTAGGTCTGGGTCCGAGGCTCAAGAGTAGAGAGAAGTGTGTGTGCACAGATGGATGTGATTGGGGCGGTTTTTGTGTCTGATTTTTGTGTTTATCTGTACTGTTGCTTCCGTGGCGGATGCGGGGCGTCGGGAAAGCAGAGCGCTGGGGCCGCCCGAGTGCGGGGCGCCGGGAGCAGCGGCCAGTGCAGGGACGGCCTTGACGAGCCGACACGTTGAAACGCGGTGTTAGAGGGGGCTTGAGTTTGCAGTGCGGTGGCCAACAGACAGATGTGGACGTTGGAGAGAAATGCGTGTTATTTGGGTTTTCTCCTGCCAACGTTCCAACAGGGTGGCTCCACGGAGCACTAAAGGGGAAGGCTGTCGTTTCAGTGTTAGGATCAAGTTGGTGGCCCATCGGGGAACTCGGTTATCTGGTGTCGCACTTTTTTTGAGATTAAGTAGAGTTCCTGCTTTCTGCTTGAGGATTTTAAGTTGACACGAAAAATGTAAAATGAGAAAGAGGTGGTGGTTTCTCCATCACCGGTAAGGCGGCCCGGCCCAACTGCTTACCGCTTAGCGGACACGGCCCTGCCCGGCCGTCCCGTTCACGTGTGTGTCCTGTCCCCGCCGTTGGTTTTCAGTGGTCCTGGAGAACCACGTGGTGACCGACGACGATGAGCCGGCCTTGAAGCGCCAGCGCCTGGAAATCAACTGCCAGGATCCCTCTATCAAGGTGAGAGTGCGGTGCGTCCCGGTCGCCTCCCCCGCCGCCTGCGGGCGCACGTGTCCAGGGGAGTGCGGGCCCCTCCGTCCCGCGCGTCCTGTCCGCGCTCGCAGCCTGCACGCGGGGCTCCGCTGAGGCCACGCCTTCCCGCCCAGGGGCTGCGGCTGCGCAGTGCGGTCGTCAGGTGCTAGTCGCGCCCTGTGATCACGTGCGTCCTCACGCGCTGCCGTCACGTGCTGCTTGCCGCCTGTCGCGTGCTGCCACCACGTGCTCTTCTCACGTGGCGCCCCTCCCCCGCACCGGCCTCACACCCAGTCCCCGCAGGCGTGTCCTCGGAGGGGGTGCAGGCCGGCCTTCCCTGCCCCTGCCCGCTCTCTGGCGAGGAGTCGAGTTGCACGCTGACCGCTGCACGGAGAGCCGGCTGTGTGGACGCGTGTGGACTGTGTGTCCCCCACGCGTGGGCGGTTGCAGAAGCGCGTAGGCTCTCGAGAAGACGCCCTCCGTTGAGCACGGACCGAGGATGTCTGCCCTCCCCCGGAGAGCCCGCGTCGTCCCCGTTCTCAGTCCCCCGGTCCCCTCAGCCCCGCTGCCGCCCGGGTCGCCTGTCCCCTCAGCCCTGCGCCCGCTCCAGTTTCCTGTCCCTTCAGCCCTGCGCCCACCCAGGTCTCCCGTCCCCTGGTCCCTGTAGACCCGAGCCTGCCCCGGTCTCCTGTCCCCTCAGCCCCTCGCCCCCTCCGGCGTCCTGTCCCCATCCCCAGTCCCGGCAGCTGCGCACCCGCCCTGGTCCCGGGTGTCCGTCCCCTGGTCCCGTGCCCGCCTTTCGCGGGCGTCGCGTTGCCTCCCGAGTGAAGGGCGGCAGCGGCGCTGTTGTGTCCGGCGGTGGCCCCGCAAGCCCCCTGACCTGCGGCAGGCCGTTCACTGGCTGCAGGCGAGCCCCGCCCCCACCTCCCTGGGGGCCCTGGCGCGGCGGGCTGGTCTACACCGAGCGGCCCCGCAGCCGGCCCAGCCCATCCCAGGAGCGCCAGTGGCAGGGAGCGGAGCGGAGGGGCCTCCGTGTCCCCAGTGGCCAGTGGGACCTGAGCCTGCAGCCCTGGCCGCACGGGCCGCGTGCCGGCCACCAGGTGGCAGGCTTGCAGTTCGGAAGCACCTGGCTGTCGCCGGCAGGCCGTCCGCTCGGCGTGCGCGCCGTCGCGGAACCGGGACCGTAGGGCAGGGGGGCCCGTGCACGTGCTCGGGCCTGGTCCACGGAGGCGCCGCGATGCGGGGTGGTTCTCCTGGTTCGGGACGACTGGGGGTGGCTTCCGGGGGCCCGGCCGCTCACGCCCCGCGTCCGTCCTGAGAGTCTTCTCCTTTCTGCTTGCAGTCCTTCCTGTACTCCATTAACCAGACAATCTGCTTGCGATTGGATAGCATCGAGGCCAAGCTGCAGGCTCTGGAGGCCACTTGTAAGTCGTTAGAGGAGAAGCTGGACCTGGTCACGAACAAGCAGCACAGCCCCATCCAAGTCCCCATGGTGGCCGGCTCCCCACTCGGCGCGACCCAGACGTGCAACAAAGTGCGATGGTAAGAGCAGAGCGCCGCGTCCCCCTCGCCGGCCAGCCAGGCCCGGTAGCGGCAGTTGTGCACACGCAGGCATCTCTGCCGTGGCTCCGGGTGCAGCGAGAAGAAAGCATGTGCGTGCCGTGGGGCCGGAGCACCTTGGAGTGGGCTCACGGCTCCTCAACACGACCCAGACGGTCGCGTGTCCTTTGCAGCCAGCCCACCAGGTCCTCTTCCCTGCCCTCTGTCCTGTGTGGCTGGTTCTCAGATGTTGGTGCTCTTAAATGTTTCTGGAGCATTCTGCCCTTTCCATCCTACCAGCAGTTACCGTGCCCTCTAAAAACATGCAGGGTCTGAGCTAGTGATGCCTGCGGTAGTTTCTGTACCGTGTGAATTGAAACCTGGTAAAGAAATAACCTAGATTGGAAAGAGCCCCCCTCCCCCCTCCTTCTGTGGCCTCTTTGCATAGCTGTCCATCCAGGGTGCTCTGTTAGATGCCAGAATTCCTGGCATGACCTGAAACTTGGGCTCTGGGTGTCAGTTTCCATCAACCTTGGCTCTTGCCTTTTCCCACGGGGGCTCCAAAGAAGTCGCACTTTTGGTGGCAACAGAATGTGTCCCTGTGGTTGATGAGAACATGGAGTGTTTTTGCTGAAAACTCTCGTGTTGTGTTATGGCCTTGCTGCCCCGAGTCTGCTGGGTTCTGCCCTGCCCACGTGCCCTGGGACCGGGAGCAGAGATAAGGGGTGTGTGAGGTTGAACGGGGGTTCCTGGCTTGGTTTGGGAGTGCTCATGAGCACGCTGCACTTTCAAGGTGGCCACCTGTCCCGTTTCTCTGGCACAGCTGTGGGTGACACCTGCCATGTGGGCACAATGGATAGTGCTCTGGTGTATTTGGAACGCTGGGTGGCCCCACGCCGGCCTCTGTCCTTGAGGGAAGGTGGGCTAGACCGCGGTGTTGCTCGGAGACAGGCCTTGGGCCTGTGTCTGTAGGTGTCCCACCAGCGCCCGTGTGCGTGCCCTCCAGCAGAGGCTGGCTGAGCCTGTTCTCTGTAGGCACTGGGGCTCTACCCTGTTGGAGCCAGCGCCGGCTTTGAGGGCAAGTTTTCTGTGATACCTTCTTATCCCAAATTGTAAACAAGACATAATTTATAATGAAAAAAATGAGTGTAGCGTCTTAATTGTAGTGTCAGGAGAAATAAAAGGGGGGCAGCGTATAATAAAATAACACAAATTTCCATGTGTGAATAGTTAGGTGAGATGCACCAGGAGGCAGTGAGCAGGCCAGGTGCCCCGACCTCGTACGCGGAGTCCCGGTGGCCAGGAGGGCTGTGGCACAAGTCCGCACGCACTGGGAGCTCCAATACCAGTTCGTAGTGGAATCTTATAAAACGACAAGCCGTTCTTGATGACATTTCAAATAAAGCGAAATGTTCTTTTTTCTAGACTTGAGTAATAGTTGAAATCCTGGAAAATTTGTTGTCTAGTAATATTTTGTTCATGAGTGTGGAGTAGAGAAAGATGCTAGGGTCAGAGAGCCGTTAGAACCCTGTATTTTCCTTAAATGAGTGTTTGGGACATCGGAAGGTGTTTCGTTAGATGAGAGTTCTCACGTGCCGAAGGATGGCCTAAGCTGCTTGGCCTTTGCCCGCTAAATGCCAGCGGTGTCCTGTAAGTGATGATTCAGTGTATCCCACTGGATTTCAGACTCATTGGGAACGGCTGCTTCCAGGTGTGAGAACAGAATGCCTGTCTGTGCTGGGCTGGTTCTCCTCCGTGTCTGACTTCTTTACCTGTGTCTGGAAGAGGTAATCTTGATGCATCAGGGAAAGTGCTGACAAAGTCTGCCCTCGCAGATTCCACGGTTGACGCCTCAAGATGGCCCCATCAGGGGCAGGTGGGTGAGGCCCAGGTCTGAAGAGTGCTGTTGCAGCTGTGGTTTGGACCTTGTGAGCAGCTTGTTCTGGGATTTCTTGTGTGTCCGGAGCAGGGTGTGTTATTGGGAGAAGAGGCTGCCCTGGTCTGAAGCCTCGGGGTGACCTGGGTCATGCCACGTGCTAGTGTTAATTGTCAATTTCATTTTTCAGTTTTCTCCTAGACATGGCGTTAAATTGTATGTATATGAATGATTTTTCAAAAATTAAGACAACAATTGAAAGCTGCTAACAAGAAATTTTGGGGAGAAGTAAGGGATAAGAATTTAATCCCAGTATGTCAGTGAAAAAAGTGTATATTTTAACTAGAAAGTTTGCAAACACAAAAATCAATGAGAATTGTATGTATGAAATGAGGGTAGTGAGTGGACACAGGAAAGGGAAAGTCTCCAAAACAAATTAAAAATTGGTTAACATTCTGAATAACAAAAGTGCTTTTACCAATTATTTATTTTGGGCCTCAGATATTTAAAATGTAAGTTAGAAGTATTAAAGTTCTGAATTACTTTATTTGGAAATCATCTGTTTTTTAAAAATAATTAAGATTTTTTAGGCCCATATTGTGGGTGATTCATGGGGAAGTCTGAGTGTAATGGAACCAGCCATATGGAGGCCCCTTTAAAGGTCTTTCTAGTTAATGAGGAATTCGGTGGTGGGTGAGAAGCCATCATCTGAAACCCCACCGGCCCTTCTGTTCGGAGAGGTTGCCCGGGGCCCAGAGCCAGCCCGAAGCCGCGGCGCACAGCTTGATCTGCGTCTGCGCTCTGAGATCCGCTCATCTACTGGTTCTTTATCTAGACTGTGCTCTGAGCTCTGAGACTTATTTGTTCTCTTTACTCTCTGGGGGGCAGAACGCAGCCGAGTGTTGCCAACCCCAGCTGGCATTTAGGATCCAGATTTTCAGATTGTAAGCCTGAATGAGATTCTTTATTTATTTATTTTTTTGAATGAGATTCTTTAAATAAGTCCAAGGAAAAGAAATGAAAGAAAACCTTTTGCTTTGATGCGAAAGCTTAACCGTTGTAGTAAAACTGTCTGTGAGGATATTTGGACAGGTTTCGTCCAATGACCGTGTTCTACTTGGGGAGAAGGACAATGGACTTGAGTTGCTGCAGGTAGGTGCTTTTTTTCCTTGAAAGTGCACCATACATTCAGATTTTGCTTGTGATTGAAGGTGTAGAGACTTGAGGCTCTTCCTCTAAAGCTGCTTTCACGTTGGTGTCGGCGTTGGAAGTGACTGACCGCTGACGGGTTCCGTGAGGAGCTGGGCCTCCGTTTCAGAATGTGGGCCGCAGGGGTCAGGTGTATAGACGGGAGCATTCATACAGATCAGCGTAGAAATTCCGCTTTTGCACTGGACACCGAGCCATTTGGAGAAACTGTAGTGAGTAGAACGCTGCTTAGCGCAGCTGCTGTCCTAGCTGGTGACCGCCAGTGGGCCAGCAGGACGGGGCCCGCCTGGTGCCTGCCCGGAGCGGGGGAATCCCCGCGTGTCCCTGGTGACTTTCAGGGCCAGCCTGTGTGATGAGTCAGAGAGCGGCTCAAACCCACGTGTTCCAGGTTGGTTTTCATTAAGGGAACACGTTAACTAATGAAAAAAATGCTGGTCTCTTATTTGTAAACACAATCCGTTTTTATTTTTATTTTTTATGTACACATAGTTTGTTTTTATTGAGATATAATTGCCCTACAACAGATTTTTATTTTTAAAAACTTAAAAAGTTGTTTTTTTGGGGGTTTTTTTTTAGAACTTTAGTGTATTTATACAGTTTGAAAACAATTCCAGTAGTCAGGGGCCTTTTTATAATACTCAGACATACAAGTGATTTCTTTTCAAGATAAGCTTTTCCTTCCAAGAGATCTGTCCTGTAGGACACATGAGGGAAGAAAATGATTTTCTTTCTTTTTCTCTAAGCTGATTATTGATCTAGAAGTTATTTAAATTCTCTCTGCTGTGCTGGCTGCTGAGTCTGTTTTATTTCCCAGAGGGCTTTTTGTTTTAAGTGTTGGTGGATATTTGTGGAAAGGCTGTATTTTGAGACTTGTGTGGCTTCTGGATAGAGGGAAGTCCCCTCCTGAGGTCTCTTCTGGCCCTGGACACTAGCAGTCCTGGTCCGTGTTCAGAGCATTTCCGCTCTGGGTCATTGACCTTTTCAGTCAGGACCATATCATTTCGTAGCCTTTGGAATGTGACAAACTTCCTATAGGGCTGTTTGAATTGTGAAGAAATGGTTTGGTTTCAGCCATTATGGGTTTAGTTCTTTCCTTATTAAATGTTCAATTTTTGATGTTTCCACCTGTAGATGTATGATTTCTCTTGCTGACTGGCCTGCACTGCACTGCTTTGCATAGCCACACACTCTCAGTGACCTAATCAGGATACCCTGTACACATCAGGGTCGAGTACCAGCCAAGGAAAACTTAACATTTTACACACATAGAACCTACGGAAGATTAACCTAATCTGATGACTCGGGTCCAGTCAGATAACCAAAGCAGGTACTAAACATGTAGGCAAGCGTTTTGATAGATCATGCACTTCTGCTAATTTGGAGTACTTTTCTAGTGTTAGAATAACTCAAAGCTTGTCATTTGAAATCTGTAGGTCAATTTGGAGAGAACTGTCATCTTAATGCCGTGAAGTATTTGGACCCGTGAACATGGGGCACACCTCCGCTTGCACAGGTCTTTCAGTTCTCAGCAGCCTTCATTTCAGTGTGTGGGTCTTACTCGCATTTTGTTGAAGTTTTCTCCATGTATGGCCTACTTCCAGGTGCTATCGTAAATGGTGTTTTAATTTAAATTAATTTAATTTAAATCGTGTTTTAAATTCCAGTTTCCAGTTGCTTGTTGGTGGTATGTAGGCACACAGTAGCTTTTTCTATACTTACCTGTGTCCTGCATCATTTCTACATTCACTTGCTTTAGTAGTTTTTCTGTAGGATTTAAAAGAGAATTATTTGGTCATATATGTTTTTTATATAGAGAGTTTTACTTCTCATCAAATTTCCCTACCATTTTTTATTTTTTTTTGAGAGAGAGAGTGTGTGTGTGTTGGGGGGGGGGAGAGGGTCAGAGAGAGGGAGAGAGAATCCCAAGCAGGCTCCATGCTCAGTGCAGAGGCCAAAGCAGGGCTCAACCCATGAACCCTGAGAACATGGCCTGAGCCAAAATCAAGAGTCGGGTGCTTAACCGACTGAGCTACCCAGGCCCCCTTATCTACTATTTCTTACTTTGCTTTCATGGATAGGGTCTCTAATTTCAGTGTGTGTGTATGCACACGTGCATGTATTTTTACCTTATTTCTGATCTTTGAGTAAAAGGATCCAGTCTTCACCATTAAGTGTGGTGTTAGCTGTAAATCTTTTGCAAATGCTCTTTATTACGTTGATGAAGTTCTATTCCTGATTTCATGAGAGTTTTTATTGTGAGCAGGTATCGAATTGAATGTTCACATGCTCTTTCTATATCTCCTTGAGATGATCACGTGGTTTTTCTTTTTGATTCTGTTGTTGTAGTGAGTTATACTGATTGATTTCAAATGCTAAACCAGCCTTGCATTTCCGTCTTAATAAACCTGATGTCCATTGTGTATTACCCTTTTTATATATTTTTGGATTGACTTGCTAACATGTACTTAAGGGTTTTTGCGTCTCTCTTCATGGGGTATGTTAGTCCATAATTTTCTTCCTTGACCTGTCTTTGTTACTAGGATAATGCTAGTCTGAAAAAATTACTTGGGAGGGGCGCCTGGGTGACTCAGTTGGTTAAGTGTCCAACTTGGTTCAGGTCATGATCTCACAGTTCGTGAGTTCGAGCCCTGCATCCAGCTCTGTGCTGACAGTTTGGAGCCCGGAGCCTGCTTCAGATTCTATGTCCCTCTCTCTTCCTTCTACCCTCTCTCTGTGCCTCTCCTGCTCATGTTTCGTCTGTCTTTCAAAAGTAAATATTTTTTAAAAATAGCTTGAGAAGTTTTCCCATGTTTGTTTTCTGAAAATGTTTGTATATGATAAGTTTTCTTTTTTCCTTAAATATTTGGTCCAGTTTGCCAGTGAATTATAAATTCAGTTTGTTTGTTTTTTTTAATGTTTATTTTTGAGACAGAGAAAGACAGAGTATGAGCAGGGGAGGGTCAGAGAGAGAGGGAGACACAGAATCTGAAACAGGCTCCAGGCTCTGAGCTGTCAGCACAGAGCCCGACGCGGGGCTCGAACCTACGGACCGCGAGATCATGACCTGAGCCAAAGTTGGCCGCTTAACTGACTGAGCCACCCAGGCGCCCCAGTTTTTTTGTTTTTTTTTTTTTTAAATAAATCTAGAACTTTGGTATATGTAGAACTTCTTGAGTCAGTGTTACTTAATTTATATCCTCAAGGGATTTTGTTTTCATCTGAATTCTGGAATTTGTTAACATAATCCTTTTTTCATAGTATCAGTGTATTTTTTATTTCTTTATTAAAAATTTTTTTTAACGTTTTTATTCATTTTTGAGAGACAGAGACAGAGTGCTAGTGGGGGAGAGAGAGAGAGAAAGAGAGAGGGAGACATAGAATCCGAAGCAGGCATCAGGCTCCGAGCTGTCAACACAGAGCCCAGTGCAGGGTTTGAACCCATGAACCTCAAGATCATGATCTGAGCTGACAGAATCTGAGGTCGGACACTTAGCTGAGTGAGTGAGCCGCCCAGGTGTCCCTCACATATTATCTTCTAAATGTCTGTAGCGTCACACGGCATTTAGTTGCTGTGACTCCCTGGGCTCCTTTGGTTTTTGATAATCTCACAGACCTTGTTTTTACAACATTCTGAGAAGTACTGGTCAGGTGTTGATAGACTGTCTCTCCCTGGGAATTTGTCTGATGCTTTTCTCCTGATTAGCCCGGGATTGTGGAAGTTTGAGAGGCAGACCCCAGAGGCCGAGTGCATTCTCATCACGTTTTCTCCAGGGAGCACGCTGTCTCCGTGGCTTCTCTATGCCTTGGATCACTGGGCTTAGGTGGCACTGGTCAGATTTCTCCACTGTCTGGTTCCAGCTGCCCCCTTCCATCCTGTGTTCTTGGGAAGGATGTCACTGAGCTCGGCCCCACGTTAAAGAGTGGGGAGTCCTGACCCACCTCTTCGGTATGTTGTTACTGTCCTGCACAGGAGGTTTATCTCTTCTTCTCCATTTATTGATTGTTATTTATTTATGTCAGTGTGGACTCGCGGATATTTATTTTACACTTTGGGTTAGAATCCAGTACTCCTTGGTTTTGTTGCTCGAATGTTCCAGCTTTGGCCCTTGAGATTGCTCTGAGGTGGCTCCTGTGTCCTTGGACACTCCCTTCCCCCTAGTCATTTTGGCTTTTTGTTTGTTTCTTTTGAGCACTTCCTTCCTTCCTGGCACCACAAGGTGCTCCAGGCTCATCTGGCATGTCGCCACACCAGTCCTCCGGTCCGCCGTTCCTCCTTTATGGGAAAATGGCAGCCCAGGATCTGAGCATGGATGTCTCACCGCTGTGGCGTCACGGCGGCTCTGTGTCCCTCTGTGCGGTGCTGGAGCACCTGCTCCCCCCCCGGGCCCTCCTGTTGCCCGGGTTTTCCTCCTGCCGGTTGTTCTTTGGTAGCCACTCCTGTGCTCCGTGGAAGGAAGAGCGAATACGCGTCCCTACGCAGTGGCTCCTCTGGTTTGGGACTGTCGGCTTGCAGTCAGAGGTTTCGTTACTGTGCAAGCATAGCTTCCCTGGGAGGGAGACAGTGGGGGTTGAACCAGAACTCCTCTGAGGCAGCAAGTGGTCAAAGTTTGCTGCATTAGGTTATCCCCGCTTCTCTGTTGCTGCTGGTTATTTTGGGGATTTATTTTTATGCTGTAACTTACTCATTTCATTCGTACTGGGGATAAATTTTTAACGTCATTTATTCTTATCCCTAAGAATATTTTTTGGACCCTGGTTTTTATGACTATAAAGAACAGAACTAACCCTATGAAACAAATTTTAGCAAAGGTTTCATTTGAACGCTTGGTACGTTGGTTAGGGGATATGAACTGCAATAGAGAATCCTCTGGGTGTGCGGGCTGACAGTTGCAGGCTGGCAGGTTCTGCTCGTAAAAACGCTGGCCCCTCCCCTGTTTACGTCCTGTCCACGAGGACTTGTCCCAGGGCACTGCTTACTCCCAAGGGGACCTGGGAAGGTAGCCTGGCTGCACAGGGGCTCCCAGGGACAGGACCACCCCCCGCAAAGGGAGCGGGAGTCCACGGTGGACACGAGCCGCCCCTGCCGCTCTGGGGCTTGAGGACCTCCGGGTGTCTGATTTTACTGTTCTGACTAAGGGCTGCTCCCCTGCTTCTGCTCCCACCACGTTCGCTCTCCTTGGGCTCTGAGGCCGACTGGTAGGCGGCTCGGCGTTTGTAAGTGCACCGCAGGACTCACCGTTCAGTTTATCACGGCCCGGCTCCGCGTGCCGTGCGGGAGCTCGCCTGGGGGAGAATGTGCGCTCACGGAGCACGTGTCTGTCGGGTGGAAGGATCTGTACCTGTCTTCTTATGAGTAGAAAGTGGAATTGCTTGAGATTTTTGCTGGCTTGCTTTTGTTGAAATTTTTTTCTTTGAGATAATTCACAAAAATTATAAAATTAGTATTATATCAGATTTCTCCATCTGACCTTTATGAGTAGTTACTTTGAATTGCCAAAGGACTGGCCATCAGCAGAACATGGCCCTGTGGGTGGGAGGGGAGGCAGAAATGTTTCCAACATTTCTTCGGTGTTCTGGCAGGACCCGTCCTCTTCCAGCCACAAAACACAAAGCTGGACGTGACGGTGTGAAGAGAGGCCGCACCTGAGCTGCCTGCCTCTCCCAGGCAGGGAGGGGGCCGCTGCTGAAGGTGCGGTCTTGGCTCCCCCTTGGAGGTTAGCACAGACCTGGACACCTGGAGGGCCGGCTGTCTCTCCTGGGCCCAGAGCCTGGCTCTCACTCACTAAGTCCCGGGAAGGAGTATCCAGAGGATTTCCTTTGGGCGTGAGTTATTTAGTTCTATGATGGTGATGCTCTCAGCACCTGCCTGTGCAAAGTACAGGTTAGGCAGAGAACCTAGATGTGGACATTCTTCTCTGTCCTGCGGTGGTTTGATGACAGGTGTCTGCATCCTCCCAGCAGTGAATGTCCATGGGTGTGTCACGGTTGATGATTAATTAGACTTTTCAGTGGTTGGCTTCTTGTTTTCTGGAGTGAGTACAGTCAGTGCTTGTGGACACTTTCCTTGGTGATTAGGAGCTGGAAACAGGTTCATACAAACCTGACTTCCCCAGGGTACCCTATTCTTCAAGGAAGGGTAGGAGAGTTCTCTTGAGTTAACCCAGTGCACTGAAAGTCTTGGGCAGGGATGGAGGCTACCTCCCTGCCCCGCCGTTTCCACAGCAGCCTGCCTAGTCAACGGCGGCCTGTCCCCGCTGAGCTGGCAGCCGCTTCAGACCCGAATCAGCATGCTGTTTCTGTTGGCTTCAGCAAGTCCAAACATTAGCTTCTCTTGCCATCCTTGTTGTAGGGGTTCTCTTTGTGAGGACACAACATAAGTTTTGTGTGTATGCAAGTGCACGTGTGTGTCTTTGTGTACGTGTGTACATTCAGAATGCGATTATAAGCCTCTGAAATTTGTATGAGGTTTTAGCTAATTCAGAGTTGTTTTTGTTTTTTAATGTAGAGAGAGTGTGCACACGAGTGGGGGGGAGAGCGAGAGAGAGAATCTTAAGCAGGCTCCACACTTAGTGCAGAGCCTGACATAGGAATTGTTCCCAGGACCCTGAGGTCATGACCTGAGAGTTGGACCCTCAACCAACTGAGCCACCCAGGCGCCCCAAAGACCACTTTTTAAAATGGTGTTTTAGGGGTGCCTGGGTGGCTCACTCGGTTAAGCATCTGACTTCGGCTCAGGTCATGGTCTCACAGTTCATAGGTTCGAGCCCTGCATCGGGCTCTGTGCTGGCAGCTAGCTCTGAGCCTGGAGCCTGCTTCGGATTCTTTGTCTCCCTCTTTGTCTGCCCCTCCCCCACTTGTGCTCTGTCTCTCTCTGTCTCAAAAATAAGACCACACACACACACAAAATTTTAAAAAATGGTGTTTTAAAACATTTTTCCCTGTATTTTTCAGGATTTTTTTCAGGTCTTTTGTATTTGTGGTTTGTGAGGTTTTTTTTGCATAGACTTCAGTAGAGCTCCTTGGCATATGTACAAATGATAGTCCTTCTTGTGTGAATGATGAGCTAAGGGGACAGAAATGTTGATGTTTAAAAATACGAGTACAGGTGCTTTTAACATGGTCACAAAGCGATTTCCTGAAACAGAAGAGAAGCTGAAGGCTGCTCTGTAAGTGTAGCTTGGAAAATGTTTGCCATGACAGCTCTGGAAGCTGAAGATACTTCGTTTTGAAGCCATCAAAATAAAGCAGTTAAAATATGCAACATCGAAAGGGCAATAGAAATAGGATTATTTCTGGTCTTGGTTTACAAGTGGCTAAGTGCTTGCGAGGTGCTTGGTGACAGGCCCTGACACCTCCAAGGGATGAGACCTATGGCAAATTCTTACTCTTCCCAAGCTTCCTCATCAGTGAGAATAAAACAGTATGTAAGGGTCACTGTGACAGAGGTAATGCATAGAAGCGCTTGGTATTCTTTGATCCTCAGCAGCCCTGTGAGGTTTTGTTTTTGTTTGTTTATTAGAGAGAGAGAAAGAGAGCAAGAGAGAGAACATGTACATGAGCAGGGGAGGGGCAGAGAGAGGGGAGCCAGAGAATCCCAAGCAGGTTCTGAGCTGTCCGTGCAGAGCCCAGCACGGGGCTCCATCTCAGGAACTGTGAGATCCTGACCTGAGCCAAAGTCTGATGCTGAACTGACTGAGCTACCCAGACACCCCAACAACCCCAATATGAAAAATTGATCCTGTTAAGGCTGCTTGTTCACCAAGGGGTTACTGCCAGCCAGGCCTCATGGTGCGTGCAGGGCTCACACTGGTGAGTGCATAGAACTCTAGGTCACCCCACCCTCTGTGGGTGACAGTGCCCTAGGCTGTCCCATCGGCGGCATCTTAAGTTTCTCTTCTAGATCATGATTCTTGGTCTCTTTTCTTTCAGCAGCTTGAGGCCATGAAGTCTAGAGGCAAGAGCCAGAGGACTAAACTCAGAAATGAGGCTTATTCTCGAATTCATTCATGTCTTACACACATGGGCTTGACTGTGTAGTGAGCACTCATGGAGGCAGTTGAGGTCTGTCCTTGAGAAAATGGACAGAAAGGCCCGCTGTGCAGCAGGCTGCCATGTACCAAGCTAAACTGTAGTGACTGAGCCATGTAGTAGATGAGTGCTGTGTGGGGCCTGTGGACACAGCAGGTCTGTGCCTCTTCTGCGGGGTTGTGCATGTGTGCTGTTGTGTTATTGTTTTAGTTTATTTATTTAATGTTTGTTTATTTTTGAGAGAGAGACAGAGTGCGAGTCGGGGAGGGCCAGGGAGAGAAGGAGACACAGAATCCGAAGCAGGCTCCAGGCTCCGAGCCATCAGGACAAATCCTGGCGTGGGGCTCGAATCCATAAACTGTGAGATTCTGACCCATGCCAAAGTCAGATGCGTAACCAACTGAGGCACCCAGGTGCCTTTGTTGTTTTAAACCAGTAGCACCCTTCAGAATCACCTGGGGAAATGGTTAAAAAAACAAAAACAACTTCGGGCTCTCTGGGGGTGGCCCCTAATTTCTCCAGGAAATTATCGTGTTTGAAGAGTAGTGGGTTATGGAGTGTTCCTTCATTGGTCTTGGTTAGAATGTCCACTTTGCTGCTTGAGGACTTTGGGCTCAAATCTAACTTGGCTATGTGGGCCTAGGCAGGTTATTAGCGGGTCTGTGCGGTGGTGTGCTGATGTGCAGGGGGAACATTGCGGTGGCCTCTCGTGCTTTGAAGTTTCAGTGTCTCCTTCCACGTGGAGCCCTGGGGGCAGTCCTGCCTGCCGTGACTGCCCCTACGGGGTGCCCGGGGGCTGTTTACTCAGTCACTCTACAAGGGTGAGTGATCTTTGTGCCCCCTGGTCACAGGTCACTGGGCCTTAACAGGGCCATGTCACAGAGCATTTTTGTTTCTGAATGATCCTATTTTACGCAGGAGTATACAGCTTGGGCAATTAGCATAATCTTAGAATTAAAACCGGACAGTCTTATGAGTCTACTCTTTTCCTTTTTACTTAATTTTGGTTTTTATTTAATAGGAACTTAAAAAACAAACATACGGTAAGGTATAGGTAAGGGTATAGAAAATGATTTAAGATTGCCAAAGAATGAATTGAACGTGTAGTTTTTAGAAAACAAAATGACTGGGATGCCTGGGTGGTTCAGGATTTTGGCTCAGGTCATGATCTCATGAGTTTGTGGGTTCAGGCCCCGTGTCAGGCTCTGTTCTGACTTTGTAGAACCTGTTTGGGATTCTCTCTCTCTCTCTCTCTCCTCTCTCTCTCTCTCACCCACCCCTTCCCCATTTGCTCTTTATCTCTCTCTCAAAATAAATAAAAATAAACTTAAAGAAAATCAAATGACTGAGGAAGAGAGAAATTCATCACTGGAACATAACAGAGAGCCTAGAAGTAGCCCTGCTGAGGGCTAGAGCTTCGACAAAGGTTCAGAGATCATTCAGTGGGGAAGGGCAGCCTTTCAACACATGAGCTGGGGCAGTGGGACATCCACCAGCGGAACGAGAGAGAGGAACCTCAGTGTCCCATTATACCTGGAACAGAAATTAATTTTAAGTGGAGCACAGGTTTAAATATAAAACTATAAGACCTGTAGATGAAGATGTAGGAGAAAATCTTTAGGACCCAGGGCCTAGCTAAGACCCCTTAGACTTGATAGCGAAAGTAACATCCATGAGAAAAATGATGAAAATCACAGACTTGCGAAGACCTGTGAGGAGGACAGAGAATCAGTCAGGCTGCAGACGTGGTGGGGTGCTGTGTCACCACACACCTGACGGGGACCGCTGGCACACTCGCCTGTAGGAAAACAGTCCGGTTAGAAACTGGACAGGAGACATGAACAGATATGTTGCCAAAGAGGAGATATGGGTGGTGAATGAGCACAGGATTATTAGTCATCTGTGAAATGCAAGTCCAAGCCACATGAATGTCACTCCACATTTATCAGAATGGCGAACTAAAAACTTAGCAATACCACCAGATGTTGGCGAGGATGTGGAGAAATTGGATCTCTCATCTCTTGCTGGTGGGAATGTAAAATGGTGCGGCCACTCTGGAAAAGTCTGGCAGTGTTTTTGTAAAACTAAACGTGTACTTACCATATGGCCCAGCAGTCACATTCTTGGGCATTTATCCCAGAGAAATGAAAACTTATGTTCACAGCTTCTACACGGATATCCGTGGCAGCGTTATTCGTAAGAGCCCAAACCTGCAAATACCCCGGGTGCCCTGCTGCAGTTACAGGCTCACAGAACCGCGCAGCAGCGACCCCGGCCGACCTGGCGGTAGCTCTGCCCCTTGGATGATCTCGGGGGTTCTCCTGAGTACGAAAGCAGGTCTCAAAGGTCCTCAGCTGTGTGATTCCATGTCGGTACTAGTCTCAGTGCGAGAACCGTAGATGGAGAGCAGGTTCGCAGTCGCTGAGGGACAGAATGGGGCTGGGAGGCCAGGTGTGTCTAAAGGGGCAGCACGAGGCTGCTACTCGGCAGTGGTGGCAGAGTGACAGCGCTGTGACGTGGGTTTACACGTGGGGCCGACCCATCCACGACCACACGCGCACACACAGGTGCACACACAGTGGTGACAGAATCTGAGTAAGGACTGCATTCTCATTAACAGAAATGCTCCAGTGTTGATTTCCTGCTTTTGATCTCGTTCTGTAGGTTTTATAGCGTGTCACCACTGGGGACCTAGGACTTGATGTGGTACTTTTATTATTTCTGTAATTATTTCAAAGCAGAACCTGTAGGGGATACGTTTGTGTGTGTGAGAGAGAGGGAGAGAGGAGGGATCTTGCCCATGCACGCGCGCGCGCGCGCACACACACACACACACACACAGTGTACCACTACACCCTGTAAAGGATTTGTTACATGCAGTTGTCTTACAGTTATGGGGGCAGCCAAGCACGTGTGAAGTCTAGGGCAGGTGGACAGGAAGGGGGGGAGATGGGGATCACGCTGGCAGGAGCTGTTAGGCGTCTTCAAGACCAGGGAAAGAAAGCCTAAACCTCCTTTTAAAGGGCTCTTTGTCAGACCGGGTCCGCTCAGGGTAGTCTCCCGTTTGGTTAATTTAATGCCAGCCAGTCAGGACTTTTAATCACATCCTCAGAATTGCTTCACAGCAGATGCACATTAGCATCCGATGGATAATTGGGGACTGTAATTCAGCCCAGGCAAGAGGTTTACATTATTGTGGCAGTTTTCCCGTAATCAACCTTAGACAACTATTTCATTCTGACTAGTGGGATGTGGATGTTCCTTAATTTTTGAAAATGAAATATTCTTTTTATACAATTTGAGGTAGATATGAATACATTGCATTATTTGAAAGGGTATCATTTCTGGCATATTGTAACGTTGATATTTGAAAACCAAACAGATTCATTGCTTTCTTAAATGTTTCCATTATAATGTAAATACTATTATCCATTTAAAAGCACCCCATGAAGCAGCTTTCCACAGTTGAATTTCACCTTACTCCTTTTGCATTTTGAAAGTTCCTTCCCATCTCTTGCCCTCCCTGACTTCCTCCTCCTTTGCCACAGACACACGGATAAGAAATCGCAGCTGAGACGTGTGTTTCTGGTAGCCATGGGCTCAGCTCTTCTGGCTGACGTCCGACTACACTTTTAGAGTGTAGTTGAACAGAACAGCTTGTGTGTTACTGTGTGACTAATTTTTAATAATTCAGTGTCGTGAATGTGTTTTTGTGATGGATGAGGCTTTAGATTTAGCTAATTCTTGGATCCGTGGATGATAATGACTTATCACTCCAAGTGTGAGACAAGGTTCAGCCTTGGTCCTACTTCCATTGGTAGTTTTTAAAGTTTTAGGTGCTGAGAAACTTGGTTCACGTAGATAACTACGTGAGGTGAGGGGGCCTCTCAGCTCCTCAGGTCGTGTCAAGGGTCTTTGTAAGCGGTCGTCAAAAACTACCTCTGATCATCTGTGGCCTGAAAAGGTCCCTAGGTCCTCTGTCAGTTTTGTTGAGAGCAGGAATGGTAAAGCAGTAGGTTGCCCAGGGGTGTTTCGTCAGTCAGCAGAGGCACGGGTTTTCACGCCCAGACTGGTGTCTCAGAGTGGCCTCGCCTTCCCTCCTGGGGTTCTCGCATCCCGGAAGGACTGTGCACATTTGTGTCATTTTGTTTCAAGGTGGGAAAGGGGCTTTGTGAAAGGAAACAGAAGACACATTATCAAGCTGCCCTCTCAAAGGGAAACATTTTTGGGAAATATTATGTTGTGCAAGGTGAGGACTTGGACATTGCATTTTGAGAGCTGCCCACACCCAGGAGCCCCCTGAAAGTCTAGGATAACTCATTTACATTGAAGCTGGTTGCTTCAGAACATTGTTTCCTCAATCTTAGCAAGAATTGTTAGGGAGGAGAGGCATATTTACTCAAACAACTTTGCCAGATGGTGCCATGAATAAGTCTTAATCTGTTTCCCCCAGGACTTCTGAGACTTCTGTTGTGCTCCTGTCCATTGTGAATTCTCATTAGGGAACTGTTGTCACCCCACAGGGTCATCCTAGTTAGTCGCTCAGGGAGGAGAGGAGTGGAGATGCGTGTGTGTGGGAGGGGGTCTTTGGGTGGGGGGGAGCAGTGCTCCACAGAACATACTTCAGGAAAATACCAAATGCATGCAAACCATTCATCTCCTGTTTTGATACAGGAGAAGCTGAAGTCTTCAAAGCCTGTGTGTGGCCACAGCACCAAGTCGAAGGTCACCTACGTCACTTGTGAGGCCTGCCAGTGCATAGGTTGTAAGGATGTGGTGGGTTACCTTAGATGTCATCAAAGAAAACATACAGTCCCTAAAAAAATAATACTTTTGAATGAAATGCAATTGATTATGCTTTTATTTTAGAAAAACACCTCACAGTCCTGTGATTTACTTGAACATGAAATGGTGCCGTTTGTGACCCTGATTTGGGGAGGGGGCATTTAACAGCCATGTTGCTGTGATACTGGGCTACATTTTCTTATGTGCTTTTGGTTACACGAAGTCTTCTCACATGAAAGCAGTGGTTCTCCCAGAGCTGTGCAGTTCAAGAATAATGTATGCTCAGGTGGCATTGCCATGCATTTCCGGTGCTCCTCTGGCTCTGTAACTTCAGGAGAGCGTGCTCATACTTCCTGTGGCCAAAAGATTAATGACTGAGCAGGCTCCAGGAGAACCTTGAGATAAGCTGCTGGCTACTGCTTATACTCACAGTGCCGCCTCTAGAAGGTTCCCGGATAGGGCTCTGTTCTTTTCTATAATCATTTTCCTTCAAAGCAAAGACCGATGTGTGATCCACACACTCCCCTAATAGGAGGTGGAGGTGATAAATGTCAGGTGGTTTTGCCCACTGTCGTTCTGTTACGTTTTCCCCTGTCCTTCCAGAGCTAACGTTTTGGAACGATGTTGATAGGTTTGATTATGAAAGCCTAGGTCTGCCATGTAGGAATTCCTTGGGATGGAATGAGTACAAATACCGAGCCGAGTTTCACTCAGATGTGCTACTTCAGAAGCCTCACCAACTGTCACCCTGTGATCTCTTGCCCCATTCTGCTTAAAGGTGTAAATGTTCCTAACGTAACAGCAGTGAGGGGCGGTAAACTAGGGACCACGCAAAACAAAACAGTTCCCCTCTAGTTTATCCTAAGCCCAGCGTGAACAGCAAGTTACTTTAAATGTGACTTCTGTGTGGGGCCGCCTCCCTCCCGTAGTGCAGGTCATTGGATGCTGACTGTATTGAATTACTCTTGTGTATTCTTACAATGAATGTTGTTGTTTTAAGGTCTTCTTTTTCTTTGTGATTCTTTTGTTCCCTAGCGTCGTCCCCCAGACTACAGTAATACTCAACAATGATCGGCAGAACGCCATTGTAGCCAAGATGGAAGACCCCTTGAGCAACAGGGCACCGGATTCCCTGGAAAATATCATTAGCAAGTCAGTAGCCACAACACCAACCCCACCTTTCACTGCCACTGCCACCATGATGAGTCCCCTCGAGAACCACTCCACGTTCTGAGCTGGGCACAGCCGGTCGGTTGAGCCCGGCAGGGCGGCCCGCAGTGTTTGTGGTGGGGGAGGGCCGTGCTGCGTGCAGGCCCGCGTGCTGGTGTGCCAGCTGGAGAAGGGGCCGTGTTAAGGGGAGATGCCTTTGGAACTTCCGTGTCTGGTGGTCACGTGCGTAGTGGGGAGTTTGCTCTCTGTTTTCACAGCAGCCGGTGGAGCCTGTGTCCTCCTCCCTGCCCACCGCTTCCTCACGTGTGTCTGTCTGTCTGTACAGCCGCACGTCAGGTCAGCAGACACCTCCTTTTAAATTTGCTAAGTGATGAAGCCATTTTGAGGTGGTGATTTTTTTCCTCCCACCTTTTTCTTCTGACACACTGGCAATGTGACCTTGGTCAGAAGTAAGAGTGCATAAGAGGCATCGAGCTCAGCTTTTCCTGGTAACCTGCCCCAGGAGGGTGGTTTTGCTTGTTGTTTCCTGCAGTGTGTTCGCAGAGTTCTGTTTGCCTTTTTCTCTCCGTGACCCCTGCAGGTTGCTCCTGCCCCAGCTCTGCCCCGTTGTCTTTACTGTCCGAGCCTGGGCTCCCCGGGCCCAGCCGTGCCGTGGGCCTGCCGTGTTGGGTGGCGGGGGAAGACTTGTTGGTGCTCAGGGACTGAGGAGATCTGGCCGGTGGAGGAGAGGTGGGGTCGGGCGTGCCTCCCGCAAGGGCTCAGCTGGAGGTCAGCTGGGGTAGGCTGCTGCAGGATCAAGTTCAGAAGCTGTAGCCCCCTCCCTGCGGCACGACCACGGCTGGAAGCACGTTTTGTCTTTGTAGATGGGGAGCTTGGGCCTCTTCCCCTTCCCAGCGGTTAGCAGTCCCCGCGGAGGGGTGTGGAGGGGCCGTGGGAGAGGCACGTAGCATGTCTCCTGGTAGTAAGTGTATGTGTTCTGAGCCTTTTTTGGAGCTGGCGGCTTGTCTCCCGTTTTTCTGGCAGTTTCTTCTTGCTCCATAGCAGGACCCCGTCAGTGGTGAGAACAGCCCCCGGGAGAGTCTTGACTGGCTTCTCAGACCCACTCCAGTAGTTTTTGTTGGAGGGAATAGCTAGGAATGATCACGTGTTAACAAAGGCTGGGTCCCTTCTAGAAGGCCTACCAGTGTGGAGTGGACTGGGTCACTAGAAGTCTCCAGGCACACTTTTCTCTTCGTCCAGTCCTTTCCATGACACAGCCCTGAAAGTTGCTCTCACTCAAATGTCAGCATTTTATGGGATCCCCTCCATGATCAGAGAGCCGCCTCCTAGGCCTGAGTCACAGTGGGTTGTAGTTTTACTTCTTCTGCGATACAAACGTGTTTGTAAACTTTACGTTTCATACAGTTTCTTCCAACCCCAGACCATTTCGTGCGATTCGGTTGCTGTTACCCTGAGTAGAGAGCGCGGTGTGGGAAGACTTGCGAGCTGCTGCTTCGTGCAGTTAGGAGAGAAGCACGCAGCAGCCTCAGTGCTAGTCTCTGCTCGTTGCTTGTGCTGCTCTCACGACATTGGCTGGTGTTTTTGTTTCCCGCTCAGCGCGGTGCCCGGGAGACGGCAGAACACCATTGTGGTGAAGGTGCCGGGTCAGGACGACAGCCACAACGAGGATGGGGAGAGCGGGTCCGAGGCCAGCGACTCTGTCTCCAACTGCGGACAGTCGGGAAGTCAGAACATTGGGAACAACGTCACCCTCATCACCCTGAACTCAGAAGGTGCGCCTGCAAAGCTTCTTTCCTTTGCCTGAATGACAGTAGGTACAGTGTTCTGTTCTGTTTGTGTGTTTTTTGCTTTTTAGGAAAGTGATGCGGTCCCTCCCTTAGGATAAAGTCCAACTTGATGGTTTTCCAGCTTTATAGGGGTGCACGTGCGGTAGACACTGTGCTTCGAATTTTGAGTTTGGCTCTTTTCCCGGCCAGCGGTGTGCAGTCCCATCCTCCCTCCTGGCGCGGGGCACCACGATCGTGAGGTCAGCCACGCTGCACCCTGCAGCCATTCCGTCACCTTTAGCAGTGTTGGTGCGCTTGGTGCGTGCATTCCGTGAGTGGTTTCACGCATGGTGATCTGCGTGAGATCATGGTGAGATGATTCCGCCCAGCGGCAGGCTACCGTGAGTGCTGTGAGCAGAGTCAGGCCGGGCTAGGGCGTGATGTTTGGTAGGTTAGGGGCGTTAAGTACATTTCTGACTTAAAATGTTTCCAGACCTACGGTAGGTATTTTGGGACATAACCCCATCCTAAGTTGAGGAAGATCTGTGCGTGTTTACTGTTTTTAAAATGTGGTAGAAGACGGTGGAAATAACTCGGAATTTCATATCCTGAGGTCTCGGTAAATCCTGTGGGCTTTTCTGTGTGAACAGAAATGCTGTGACTTACAGTGCTCTCCTCCACTGCAGCACAGGGCCCTCCCGCACTCATGCATGTTCAGGCGGTTTCCGGAGGCTTTCTCATGGCACACTGCTGTGCTTCTGTAACCAGGAGCTGCCACGGCCTTTGAACAGAGGTCTCTCCACATCCCTGCTAGGGGCCAGACATCGGTGCCCAGAGGGGGGCTCTGCCACCTCCCACGAGAGACGGAGGGAGCTGCTTGGCGGGTGCCCGCACCTGCACCTGTTTCCCCCACACCGCGTCCCGTCCCCTGCTCTCCTGCCACAGTCCTCACGGCCGGCTGCTGCCCTGGTCCTGCGTCTGTGGCTGACGTGGGCTGCACACGTGGCCCCTACAGCACGGGGAGCAGGCCGGTGGGGGGCAGGCCGGTGGGCAGGCCAGGGGGGTCAGGCCAGTGGGGGGCAGGCCGGTGCAGGCACTCGGGGCAGCGTTACCGGCCTCTATAGTCTGGGCTTTGTTTGCTGGTAAGCTGTGAGGTTTTCTGCTTTACGTCTCACTTGTTGATTTTGACTAAAACTGCGTTGTAGGTTTCCTAAAATGATGATGTAGATTTACCAAGTAAAGATTTTCCTGTGAGACCAGTTACCATATCTGAAACGTTGAAAACAGTGTTTTTCTCAAAGTTTTGCTCACCTCTGACGTAAATTGTGAGGATTGGGACAGCAGAGCAGGAAACAGAGGAGAAACAGAGTTTAGGGACTGCCTATTAAAAAACTGAGATCAGGGCACCTGGGGGGGCCCAGTCAGTTAAGCATCTGACTTCAGCTCACGTCATGATCTCAGGGTTTATGGGTTTGAGCCTTGCATCAAGCTCTGTGCTCTTGCATCAAGCTCTGTGCTAACAGCTCAGAGCCTGAGCCTGCTTCAGATTCTGTGTCTCCCTTCTTCTCTCTCTGCCTCTCTCTCTCAAAAATAAACATTTAAAAATGTATTTTAGGGGCACCTGGGTGGCTCAGTCGGTTAAGCCTCTGACTTTGGCTCAGGTCATGATCTCACAGTTCGTGGGTTCAAGCCCCGCGTCGGGCTCTGTGCTGACTGCTAGCTCAGAGCCTGGAGTTTGCTTCTGATTCTGTCTCCCCCTCTCTTTCTGGCCCTCCCTTGCTCATGCTGTCTCTCTTTCTTTCTCAGAAATAAATAAAAAACCTTAAAAAATGTATTTTAAATTAAACTGAGATTTAATTTAATTACCATAGATTTGATCTATTTATTTATAACATTTATTTATTTATTTTGAGAAGGAGAGAGAAAAACAGCATGAGCAGGGGAGAGGTAGAGAGAATCTCAGGAAGGCTCTGTGCTGTCAGCCCAGAGCCTGACGGGGGGCTCAAACTCATGAACTGCAAGATCATGACCTGAGCTGAGATCAAGAGTTGGATGCTAAACTGACTGAGCCACCCAGGTGCTCCAGATTTAGTGATTTCTTAATAAAGAGTTTAAGTTCTTGCTGTCTGTGCATTTGAGAATTCTTACAAACCTTGAGTAATCCTACTTAGAAGATGTTGGATACTCAGTTTTAATGGGGAGGGATTGTACTTGAGTCATAATTGAATTATTGTCGGAAATCGGCCTCATGAATGTTCTAAAGTCCAGTCAGTAACACGACTTATGTGGCAAATCTCTGTGATGTACTTGGTGGGGGGTAGCAGGATAACATCTGGCAGGAGCAGTTAATTTGGGGAAGGTTGTCAGTCACGGCAGTGGGAAGGTGATGGCGCCCGGGGCCGTGAAACATGATTGGTACGGATTGCCGTGTTCACAGAGCAGCAGCCTGCATATGTGAAGAAGGAAGTAAAGCCAAAAACGTTTCTTGAGAATCTGTTTACATAATTTATTTTACAGAAACTTTTTTTAAACACATTCTTTATGATGTCATAACATTAAAAAACATCTTTTTGGGGATCATAAATGGGCTCCTAAGAAGAGTGGGATTGCAGACAGGTTGGTGACCGCACAGCGAGGTTAATGAAGAATGCCACTGTGTCCTTGAGCGTGGCAGGCCAGGGCAAGGTGGCCGCGAGGGGAGGTTGTCTCAGCAACTCTCCCTGCATTCCGGAATGGGAGGCGTGTGACACTGACTGGAAACACCCCGTCTGTGCCCGGTGGTTCCCTCTCCTTCGTGGCAAAGGACTGAGGCGCCCTTCATCTCTGCTGCAGTCGTGGTTGAGCTCGTGATGACTTGTGCTAAGTGGGGCCGGGTGGCCTGAGTCAGCGGCCTTGCTGCTCAGTCGGCAGTGCGCTCGTGTGCTTTCTGTGCCACGTGCTCATCGTGGCTCTTGTGCCAGAGGCCGTTTGTTTGTCCCTTTCCTTAGTGTCCTGTGTGCAACTCAGCCCTCTAAACCTCAACTTGTCAGTCTTTTTATAGTTTACAGATGTCACATCACTCCCAAATGAGCCTGGTTGTTTGGGCAACCAGTACAAAGTTAACTGTGTCCAACGCCAGAATGGTGGGGGGTCCGCAGTCCTTTCAGGTTGGTCAGAGGTTAGAGTGTTGTCAGCGCTCATTCGAGGTGACACACGTGAACAGAGGCACAATCAGATTGTAAGCACCTGAATTTACGAGGATTTGGAAGTTGGTGCCAAGTTGTAAGGACTGCGAGCGACCCGGTGCTCGGAGCCTGCCGGCCCGGCAGAGTGCATCTTCGGAAACCTTGGTCAGCTCGTGCCCGGGGCTGCTCTCTGAGAGTGGCCAGAACCTGCGTGCCAGGTCACTCTGTCCTCACCGCCCCCGCTCCCCACGACGGCACCGAGAGAGCTGCACCCTATCAGTCCATTTTAAAAGCAGCAGCCCTTCTTCCTGGGCTCATCCTCGCTCCAAAGGCTGATGATGTTGGCTCCAGGAAGTGTCTGGCTCAAGAGGGGGACACGGGGAGTTGGGTGTGCCAGGCAGTCAGGGCCACCGGAGAGGTGTGAGTGCTGGGCTCCTGGGGTCTCTGAGGGAGGCACCCTGGGCTCCTGGTGCTCAGGTGGTAAGAGCCAGGAGGTGAGGTGAGAGCTGGGGAAGGCAGTAGGCCGATCGGCCTGGATGTGGACTTAATACCATTTGGGAAGTATTGATCCTCACTTTCCCTAATGGGACTCTGGCCCCGCAGCCTCTGAACACAGGACCGGACAGCATGGTCCTGTCGCTTCGGAGCCCAGGGCACATTAGGGCAGATGCTCAGAGGCCTCTGGCAACTCTTTCTAATTGGTCCTTTTTAGATTTGCAGAAGCCCTTGGGGCTTCTGCCTGGGTGTGCATTTTCTGTGCTGCACGACGCTGTGTCGCTCTCTCTGGTGTAACAGCGCTGTTCTTTAGCTCTGAGGGCACGGTCACTGCTAAAATAGTCTACTCCAGAAGAGCATTTTTGAAAGAAAATTGTAGAATGTACCATTTCTAAATTGAAATCTCCAGTTTGTAGTTTGTGATGTCAGTTTTATGGATTTGAAAATCCTCCACTTCTGTTCCACGTGATTAATAAAACCCTTGGTTTTGCAGCAAGGACGGCCTGTTGGGGGCCACCTGGCATCCACTGCTGCCCTCTCTGTGCGCGGCCATCCCCACAGGTCAGGGCCTGCCATGGCTCTCCCTCTCTTTTGTTCTTGTTTCTCTTCTCAGCCCCAGGTGTTTGTTAAATTTCCACTGATATGTGGTGGGGACAAAAATTCCTTTAAAATATCTATATGTCACATTCAAAGAAGTTAGCAGATGGTCAGAGCTGACATGTTGTGATGAGTGTAACTTTATTTTTATGTAAATAAAAGGAGGCTCCAGGATCCTGGAATATCCTGCCTGGCATGTGATTTTTCTGTGGGACAGGTGGTTCTAGGCGGCACAGCAATCACACACGTTCCCTGTATCGCACATGGGACTCTCGGCCTCCCCCGCAAGTGAGAGAATTCATTATTTGCGGGTCCAGTCCGTCTGGTCCTGTCTGTGGAAACACTTGAGCCGTGACATCTGTGTGTAGTGGTGCAGCCTAGAAGCTGCCAGGCCCTGGCTGTGACTCCCTGCCCTGTGAGCTCTGTACGCATTTACCTTGGGTGCGTTAGGCCCCGAGGCCTCTGAGTATCTGCCCCAATGCGCTCCTGTTTGGGCCGTGTCTTCCGCAGTATGTTGCTTTTGAAATTTATCAAGTTTGGGCAGGTCTTTACAGAAGCAAGATGAAAGTTAGGTTTTGGTATAGAGGGGAAAAATATAGCCTGACACTAGTTGTGACCAGCAGTCTGTTCCCTGAAGACCTGGCCGGAGATGGTGGAGGCTGACTTGGAGCGAGGTTGATGTGAGGTTTGCTGCGTTGTGGAACTGGCGTTGTGCCCCGTGTCTTTGAGAAACCCCGGAGCCCCTGGTAAGTCTTGGAGTGTTGCCTTCTTTCATTTGTTCACGGTCCTTGGAGTAGCATTAACTTCTCATGACGATGGAGAACTGACCAGTGAGGGTGTGGGGCCTCTGGGAGCATCACCAGGACCCACAAGTGGGCCCGAGCAGCGTGTTCACAGGAGGTGGGCAGCTGCTCCCTTGCCCTTCCCTCCCTCGGTGCTGCAGATACATGAGACACCATGACTGAGCTGTTTTTTGTGGCTGACAGGCAGGACACCATGAACAGAACCACACTGTCTTTAGAAAGAGGTGAGGTGGTGAGTGAGGCTTGGCTGGAGTGAGATGGCATTTGGAGTGGCTGGTAGCCTCCTAGACTGTACCTCTCCCCTGCCACTTTGAGGTCACGTGCAGATATGTGTAGCGACATTCTCAGCAGAGAGCCCCTGAGCTGTAGTTGGGCCAGTGAAGTCCTGGCACGTGGTGGATGCTGGGTCCGTGCCGTCTGGGAAGAGAGATGTATTTAGGCCTGGGCCCTGGGCATGCAGTGAGTTCAGCAAGGCTCACTGCTGTCCCTGGAGGGAGTCATGTCGTGGTCTGGGGCAAGTCTGTACACATGTGTGCCAGTGAGTGTTGAGACGGAGTGTGACACCAGGTGGCCTCATCTCTCTCCGGGTACAAAGTTAACTGTGTCGAATGCCAGAATGGTGGGCGTTCTCAGCCGGCTGAGAACGTGGCAGCCACTTGCAGCTTGGTGCTTGCTTCTGTTCATCTTCCTGAAGCTGAAGGAGAACCACAGAACAAATATTTGTACTTAAGTGTTTTATTTTTTTTTTAATTTTTAATGTTTTATTTATTTCTGAGAGACAAAGAGACAGTGTGAGCAGGGGAGGGTCAGAGAGAGAGGGAGATACAGAATCTGAAACAGGCTCCAGGCTCTGAGCTGTCAGCACAGAGCCCGACGTGGGGCTTGAACCCATGAGCTGCAAGATCATGATCTGAGCCACCCAGGCGCCCCTGTACTTAAGTGTTTTAATGGTAAGAAAATGCAAGTTACTGCTCAAAGTTTTTCATTATGTTAGACTTTGCAGAAGTGCCAGCTAATTTCATTGAGGGTTTAAATCCTAGGAATAGAAGACAAGTTTACTTTGCTCATAATCTGCTAGTTTTTAAATAGAGCCAGTAGAATTTTTTTATCATTTCAGATGCCCAAACTGACCAGGCTGTTTTGGCAAACTAAATCCTTTATGAATTGTTAAAAGGTGAATTTTTCAAATATTTATGTGAAAGGATGTTTCATCTTGTTTTCTATTTGAAGGACCTGATTCATTATCCTGGTGAGAAGCTGGGGCCAGACTGGGTTCTTGCTTCCAAGCTGGAAGTGGGTTAGGGCTGGGTATTTCCAAGGGGAGCGGGACTGAGCCAGCCGGTCAGCTGCTGTGACCCTGTGAAGGCCGGGGCCTGGAGCATCTCTGGCGTCTTCTCTCCTTGCCGGG
This sequence comes from Hyaena hyaena, assembly GCF_003009895.1. Classification (NCBI taxonomy): domain Eukaryota; kingdom Metazoa; phylum Chordata; class Mammalia; order Carnivora; family Hyaenidae; genus Hyaena; species Hyaena hyaena. The sequence continues at coordinate 9,738,139 of NW_024080633.1, forward strand.
GGCCACGTAGGTGCTGCTCGTCTGTGTCCGGACGACCACAGATGGTGACGGTGGAGCCTGGGGGTCCTTTCTCCCACCGGGGTGGGTCCCCTGCTTCCGTAGCAGTGATTTGTCATCCTTTGTTGGGCAGCGGGACTTGGGCTGTTTCTTGTCTACTGGGCTTGACTTCTTTCCTCTGGGGCTCCCAGGGTGACTGGTGACGTTAGGGACGGATAGTTTGTAAATAGGTCATAAGATGCCTTCTAAAAATTTTTGAGATGTTTGATTGGAATAAAGTTTCTGGTTAAGTTCCTGTGTTACGTAAGAAATTTAAACTGTTGTTTTCAGGAGTTCTAGGAGGCTGGGGGATAAGGGAAATTCATTTTTTAGAGTAATTTACCTTTGGGGGGAGAAGCATAATTTCTTGAAATAATACTATAGGAATTTTTCAAATGTCCAAGTTTAGTAATATTCTTGGTATTGTGTATCTTTAATTTTTAAATTTTCATACTTTATTAAAAAATTTTTTTATGTTTTTATTTATTTCTGAGAGAGAGCGTGAGCAGGGGAGGGTCAGAGAGAAAGGGAGACAGAATCTGAAACAGGCTCCAGTCTCTGAGCTGGCTGTCAGCACAGAGCCCAACGTGGGGCTTGAACCCATGAACCGTGAGATCATGAGCCGAAGTCAGCGCTTAACCAACTGAGCCACCCAGGCACCCCTATTTTTAAGCTTTAAAATAATTAATTTATTTTTTAATGTATATTCAAGTTTGCATATAGTGCAACAGTGATTGCAAGAGTAGATTCTCTATATATAACATCCGGTGCTCATTCCAACAAGTCCTCCTTGACGCTTCTCACCCATTTAGCCCATCCCCCTCCCACAACCCCTCCAACAGCCCTGTTTGTTCTCCGTATTTAAGAATCTCTTAGGTTTTGTCCCCCTCCCCTAGTTTTTATATTATTTTTGCTTCCCTTTCCTTATGTTCATCTGTTTTATATCTTAAATTCCTCATATGAGTAAAGCCATAGGATATTTACCTTTCCCTGACTAATTTTGCTTAGCATAACATTCTCCAGTTCCATCCGTCTATTTGCAGATGGCAAGATTTCATTCTTTCTGATTGCCGAGTAATACTCCGCTGTATATATACCATATATACCACCTCTTCCTTATCCATTCATCTGCCAGTGGACATTTGGGCTCTTTCCATACTTGGGCTATTGTCGATAGAGCTGCTATAATCATTGGGGTGCCTGTGCCCTTTCGACACAGCACACCTGTATCCCTTGGATAAATACCTAGTAGTGCAATTGCTGGGTTGTAGGGTAGTTCTAGTTTTAATTTTTTTGAGGAGCCTCCATACTGCTTTCCAGAGGAATTTAAACTGACATCTTTCATTCTCTGTAATATTCTGGTAACACTTCCAGAAGCCCATGTGCTTGCCACAGAGGACAGGCATTTTTGGCGGTAGACCGGCATCAGCAGGGAGCCCTGGCTGGACACGGAAGCCAGCTTCCTGTGAGGGCGTGGTGAGGACACTGTCCCCTGTGTCGCGATTCACCCGCTGGCGCTGGCGTCCTCGGTGAGCTCATGCCCTTCAATGTTCTCTTCTGCGGCACTCTTAGCAGAGACCAGTCGCTGAGGACAGACTTAACTGCTGATGAATCAGTCTTACCGATGATTAATCACGTTTGACATGAAAAAAATGAGGTGGCTTAACTTTCAAGTGTAAATTTGTTTGCTCATTTAGCATCGTATTTTGTTTTCGGATAATGGAATCTCTTTGAAAATACTTGGATTTACACATCTGTCACAGAGTCAGTTTGCTGGTGTTTGTCTCTGTTGTTCTGGAACCATGAGGCTGTCCATTTGTTGCCGTTTGGAAGAATGGCCTTTTCTCTTGGTGTCAGGGCCAGAGTACAGGTTTTGGACAAGGTGAGGTGCTCCTGGCACAGGCAGGCGGGTGCAGAGGCCCCCATGCTAACGGGCTTCTGATTCATGGGGCTGTGGTGCCAGTGGGAGGCCTCACAGCGTAGACGTCATGGCTTTGGTGGAAGAAGACACTTCCCTGGGATGGGGGCAGAGAGGCGGGTAGGGTGTGCAGGGCAGCCTGGAAGGAAGCTGGTTCTCAGGGCTCGAGTAGGCGCTGCGCTCCAGGGGGTGTTTGCAGAGACCTAAGCTGCTTGTCCCTGACCAAGTCGTGTCCTGTGCATTCCAGGCACATGGTCTCAGTATCAGCTTGACAAGGTGTTGGTCGCTGTTTGGAAGACAACACTGAGCTCTTATCCAGCGATTACATTGCTTTAGTGACATTACGTAAACACGGGGTGTTAGCTCAGCACAGTTACGTTACTTCCGAGAGAGGCTGCAGTGATCTTGGGCAGTGTTGGCAGTTAGGGCCTTGTGCCAGCCCACCTGCAGTGCCCATGGTGGTCTGGGAGGCAGGTGCAGCGTGACTCTGTAACCCTCATGGCTCAGGATGCCGCCACCCTTTCCCGTGGGCTCACGGGGTTTCTGTTCAAATTCGTAGGTTACTAGACACTACTTTGGGTTTGACGGTATCACAGTTAAGTCAGCAGCAAGGGCTTGCAACGTGGAAGGATTCTTTTTTTAAAGTTTATTTAGAGAGAGAGAGAGAGAGACTGCGCACAAGCTGGGGAAGAACAGAGAGAGGGAGAGAGAGAATCCCAAGCAGGCTCTGCACTGTCAGTGCACAGCCAGATTTCAGGCTTGAACTCACAAGAGATCACGATGTGAGCCGACATCAAGTTGGACGCTTAGCTGACTGAGCCACCCGGGTGCCGCAGAAGGTTTCAACACCATAGGTCCTATACTGAGACATGTTCTTAGACTGCTGAGTAGCCCCATCAGTGGCCAGATGGGTCCTTCTGTCATCCTTTCCACCCCCAACATCTCCTGTCTGTCAGTTCTCAGCAACACTGGGTCACCCCACACCTCTGTCCTCCCTCCCTCCTTCCCCTCTTCACTTTGTATCTTGCCTGCTGCGGGTGGGGGAAGTCCTTCCACTCTGTGGTGTAATCACGACAGGATTCGCTGAGGGTTTCAGTCTTGACCGTTAGACTCCATGCCAGGCGTGGAGTTGCCCAGTAAGGATTTGTAGATAGTAAATATTCTAGAAGTTGGAGCCTTTATGGCATTTCAGATGTGACCTCAAGACAGCCCCCAAGTCCCATCCCATCTGCACACAGATCACGTGCCCAGCCTCTTTTTCTGTACGTAGGCCAAATGTAATAATAGCTGAGTGATGTTCAGAAGTGTGTATCTACGGAGCACGTGCTCTCAGGCATCACTTCTTCACCTGTAAACCATAGATGTTTCTGAGAAATGACAGTGCTTACTCATTTCTTAGTCTCATTTCCAGAAAGAAAATTTGTGATTTGTCTTCTGCTCTCAGCTAAAGCCAGGAGCCTCGCCTCAGCCACCCTCAGCGATGCTCCCAGCCGCCAGTTGGCCCCTGGTGGTGACGCGGGCATCTTTATAGGACTGCTGAGCCTCGCCGGGTGCCGGTGCACACCTGGTTCAGGAGCTCAGCTGGGAGACACTCCCCATGAAGGGGCCGGGTGGATGCATGAGTCACAGACCGACTCTCCATTTGCTCTGCTCCAGGCCTTTGGCAAAGCAAGGCGGGGCTGGCTGCCCTTCGTGGGGACGTCTTCTGTTCCGGGAGGTCGGAATGTAAACACATTTCAAAATAAAGCTCATGAGAAATCTTAAAGCAGTGATAACCGTGGCTGTGACATGGCTTACGGCCCACTTGACAGAGAGCTGGTGTCCCTCTTCTATCCCAGGCCCCCAGAGAGAGGTTTCGGTCTCCCTGTTAAGGTCCCTGCCATCCCATGGTGGCCAGTTTATGCAGGGGCTCTCTCATACCTTTGCTAGCTTCTATGTCAGTGTTAGAAGAGCTGGTCTGGAAAGCTGTCAGGTTTCCAAGCAGTTTGGCTCATAACTGGAGATTTCTTCTGCCAAAAGTGGAGGCTCCTTTGAGCTGACGTTTCTTTGACAGTCACGGTGCCCTTTCACCTGCAGACGAGGTCACTCTGACGTCGACCAGAAGGGATCTGCGGTTGAGCAAAGCCATCCCTTCTTGCTAAGGTTCTAGCTCAGAAGCCAGGCTGGCTGAGAGGCTGCTCGCTACCCCATGGAATCTTCCCCTTATCCCAGACGGAGCTGGATCGGCCTCTGGTGCGTGGCGGTAGCGAGGTTTTTCCCAGATGAGAGGGGGAGCTAGCCACCCTGTGGCCCACCCCTTCTCTCTCTGTGAGCTGTGTGCCTGTCTCACCGTCATCGTGGTGGCCGGTCCTCCTCCACCCCCGTGAACACTGAGCTCTGGGTGTTTGCATTTCCCGCTACCCTTGAGAAAGCCCAAGTCTGGCGCGCGTACTGGTTTTCAGTTCGCAGAGGCAAAGACGAATCACTTGCACAGGAGCCCAGGGGCTCTGCCGTCTGCTGCTCCTGGAACCCTTCTTCCCAGAGCTCTGTCCCATGGGGAACGGGCGGAGGGAAGACTAGGCAGCTAGACCGGGTAGCTGGCCTGGGTGTGAGCATCTGAGTCCAGAGGTAGCCAGAGCATCTGACACCGTGTAGAGCAGTGCCTGTTTCCACATGTGTTCAAGGTGTCAGGTCTGCTGGGGCCAGAGGTCAAGTGTCAGCAGAGCAGGCAGCCCCTTGGGTACCCAGGTCCCAGAGACCTGTAGCTCGCCAGGCACCAGGCCCTGCTCCTCCCGTGTACCCTGCTCCTGAAGTCAAGGGAGACTTGGGGCTTTTCTTTGTGTCTTGGAGATTTTAAGATCACAAATGGTGCATTTTTCAGTGTTAAGGAAAACGTGTGACAGGGAAGAAGTTTCCCCAAGGAAAGGAAAAAGGTCACAGTGCTCTGAATAGGAGGTCAGAAGAAGGTGCTTTCCATTTGCAGACTTCCAGGTTCACTGCTAGGAGGTCAGAGGTGGGAAGGGAGTGGGGTGGGGGTCGGGGAGGTCACAGAGCAGGACAGGGGAGCCCTGAGTCCTCAGGGAAGGGCTCTGCGGTGAGGAGGAGAGTACAGGCCGGTTGCACAGCCCTGGAGCCCTTCGTCCAGCCGAGCTGGCCAGGCAAGTCCTTTGTCTCACATGGGATGTGCCTGGCTTCCACGTGGCTTCTCAGAGCACTTGCAGGGCGGTGTGTGGATTCTCAGCGCCCCAGAGGCAGATGCGCCCTGGGTGGCTGTCCTACTGCTGGAAGCCGAGGGAGCCCCCCTCACGATCCCCGACGTTCACCCTCTTGAGACCACTCTTGTTTGCTGCCCTTCCTAATGCCAACAGACTGAAAACACAGTGTTTAGAAGTTGTTGGTGAAGTTCTCCCTTGTGGCAGTTGTGGAGAGAATCAGTTTGAAGCTGGAGCTTGCTTGATGTCCCCTCTTCCAGACACTGAGGCCCCGGTGTGGGGTCTGGGCGGCACCCTCGGCCGACACTGCGGGGCCTTCTGTCACCAGATTCGCAAGGGCTGTGGGCAGCCCTGTCTCCCTGGCTGCAGACTGGCTGACGGTGCCTGGCGCTCTGCATTCTGTGTGCTTTTAACTGAGCTCACGAGGCAAGTATAGCCCCCTGGAAGCCCGTCTGGAAAGCAGCGGGGTATTAACAGGTGGCAGTGTGATGACGTCTGTCTCTCTGAGATGGATCCCTGGAAACCAAGGCAGCTCTTTTGGGAATGATACACTGGTTTCTGTTTGTCAGAGTAGGTGTCCACACCACTGTCCTTGGTGACCGGGGGTCGCCCAGCGCTCTCGGCCATGCCTCAGAATTAGGAGAGCGGTTTGCCAGCAGCCCCCACGAAGGATCTTGAGTGTTTTTGGGTTGAGCGCAGGGTACTTTGGGTTCGTGACCTTATGTGAGACTCTTGTGCCTCTCGCAGAGGACTACCCCAATGGCACCTGGCTGGGCGACGAGAACAACCCTGAAATGCGGGTGCGCTGCGCCATCATACCGTCCGACATGCTGCACATCAGCACCAACTGCCGCACTGCCGAGAAGATGGCACTGACACTGCTAGACTACCTCTTCCATCGGGAGGTGCAGGCCGTGTCCAACCTCTCGGGCCAGGGCAAGCACGGCAAGAAGCAGCTCGACCCCCTCACCATCTACGGGATCCGGTGTAAGTGTGGCCTCTCTCTTCTGCTCACTTCCGCTGTTGCCTGGTCGTGGGAAGGGTCTGGCTGAGGGTGGGTCCTACAAGGTAGTATTTCGGGACCGAGTCTGGACCCACACTGTTGGGTTGGAGAGGATGCTGGCCTTGGCACTAGTCATAGAGCCGGGAGAGGAACTTCCGGATGGAGCATCTCCTTGAGTAAATATTGTGGTGCCTGCCCATGGGAAGGACATGGCGGACATGGGCCTCTCAGACCCTGACCTCACTGGTCCTCAGGCCATTCCTGAGGCCTGGAGAGGAGCAGAGCTAGAGCCTTCCCCATCCTCTGCTGACTGCGGCCTTTCCCTGGCTTCCCAGTGGCATGAGCAGGGTGCTGTCTGCTTCCTCTCTTTCCAAGAGGGCTGTTTATGGGCTGACCTCCCGACTGTAGCTAGCAGGTCTCATAATACTGGTCCCGATAACCTCACAGCCTGTGTGATTCTCCTTCTCCTTGAAGAGTGCCCCATGCTCAAATCAGTGACCCCTGTATACTGTTGGTGACATTTAAGGGGTGCAGGTGGCCCATATCCTTCTCGGCAACTCTCGCTTGCCTCTCACCCTTGGGCTTGTCCACTCCACAGAGTCTGCCCGACTCCGGGTGGCACTGGCGTGGCTTATGATACAGATGCGAAATGAAGCAGAAAGACACGAGACTTCGAACAGAAGGGCTGGGTATCCACATGTGAGACCTAGGTTCTGGAGGGTCACTGTGCTTGAATGTCAAATTTAAGTCTCCTCCAACAAAGGGGAGAGTGAGTGAGTTACCCGGAGCTCACTCTCTCAGACCAAGGAAGGGTACTGTTCCACTCTGATGGGACATCTTCCTGTTGGGACAGGAAGCCTTTTTTGTCACAGGAAACTCTGACATTGATCCACGAACCTTCTGTTGGGGACAGAGAGAAATAGACTTTTTCCGTAGTCGTAAAAATAGCAGGTACGGTTTTACATGTTCTCTTGTACTTTAGATTTAAATTGAACATTTTCTCCTGACTGTAGATCTTCCTGGAAGACACTAGGAAACAGAACCCAGGTCCCTCTTACACTACAGTGGCTCATCATCGTGGTGTCCCCATTTCTTGGCCCCCTGCTTTTTGCCTCTCCTGTCTGACCCGCTAGTGGTGTCCATAACAGATCCCGAGAATCCCCCTGGATGCTCTTCTGAGAGACTGTACGTGTAACCAGCTGACATCAGCCCCCAAGGTGGGGACAGGCCAGTTCATGGATGATGGCGGACTTTTCCTGAGGGCCAGGCTCTGTGGGCCCCAGGGTCTCTTGGAGCTGCTCAGCCCTGCAAGTGGCCGTAGACAGAATGTGAACAGATAGGCCTGGCTGTGTTCCAACAAGACACTATTTTTCAACAGCAGGGGCTGGGCTGCTGCCGTCTGCCAGTCTCTGCTCTGGAGCGTGATGCCGACCGAGACCCTCCAGTGTGCCTGCACCATCCGGTCTCTGGGCACATGCTGTGTGTGCAGCCTGAGAACTCGCACTGGCGCATTGACAGGATGCTGTGGGGTGCTGTGTGACCCCATGACCCATAGTGCCCAGAGTGGTAGGTTTGGGAAGAAGAGGGAGAAGTCGTCCCTGATTCCCTATGGCTCTACGTGCGGTCAGGTGTTTGTAAATGGCCACGGCCCTGACAGTGTTATGGAGTTGGAAGGGGAGGCCCTGATGAAGAGGCTCCGTGCATGGTCTGGACCAGGCCCAGGGCTGCACGGGCACAGTGGCCTCTGGGTGGCAGGCTGCTCTTCCCATGGGGAGCTGACAGTGCTCCCAGGACCTGAGGCTGGAAGGTGGTTGCCTCTCATTTGGAGATGCTCCTCGGAGCATCAGTCCAGGGAGTGTGGGCGCCCTGTGCACAGACCCCTCTAGGGACAGGAGGGGGAGGGTCTAGGCATGGTGACCTTCCGGGAGACTGCAGAAGGACGGTGTCCTGACAGGGCTGTGTTGGGAGATTGGCGTGGGGGTTCGGCCCGAGTCTGCGGCAGGGAGAGCAGATCGACTCCAGGGTCTCTGGAGACATGAGCAGGGTTTGGCTCAGTGAGGCCCAGAGGTCCCCGATGTCACCGCCTGCGTGGAAGATCGCCCAGTTTCTGTGCAGCACGTGACTGGTTTACCATCAGAAACTTCTGAGTTGCCAGCACAAGGGTTGTGTTTGCTTTGAAGCCAAGTGTTGGGGGCCCTGAGTGTTTGGGCAGGAGACTGGGCCTCCAGTGTCTCCTGTGTGTTCCTGTGAGGCCCGGGGAAGAGTTCTGGGGTGCTGGGCTGTCGGGGGGCTGGCAGAGAGCTGCTGCAGACAGCAGCTTCGTGTAAGCGGCCACGCTTGCTCTGTTTCTTTCCCGGGCCTGGGGGTAGGGGGTGGGGGGTGGCTCTGGGTGTCCTTAGAGTGGAGGAATTCCAAGTACGTGTGTTTGCTGTTTTCCCCATGTGACTTGCAAAGAAGGAAGGAGTATCTTTTCAGAAAGAAATTGCTAGAGTTGCGGTGGACTGTCCACAGCTGTCCCGGAACAGCTGGCCTGCGCTCGCCGACTCCTTCCCTCCCTCTGATAAGGCCCCTGTTGAGAGAGCTGGCTAGGAGTCCTGTGGAACTAAGCTGGGACCTGCTGTCTAACCACAGCTCTGAGCTCGGGGCCGCCATCCGCCACGTGCACCCCATGTTCCCAGCTTCCCACCCAGAGGAGCAGGAAGGGCGCAGGGTCGAGGCCTGGAGCCCTGCAGACCCTGGAGCGGCCGCGCCTTCGCTGTGGGCGGGCTGCAGCGTCCTCGCCAGGCAGAGGCGGTCAGGTGGGACGCGGCACTTGGGAGAACCCGGCTCCATCACGCGTGTCTCTAGCAGGTGAGGTCGGCATCCGCATTTGGAAGCAGGGTGTCGGGGGCCTGGGTGGAGGTCAAGGAGCGGATGGGTGGGGGAGCAGGGCGCCTAGTCTCGTCGCCCACGCCCTCCCACTCATCCGTCACGTCTGTGGCTGCTCGAAGCCTGGGCTTCCCCTCCGCTTAGCCAGGCCACAGCCAGGCTGGGTTTGAGTCAGGATTCCAGAGTGTTGACTGCATAGCTCTGGGCCAGTCCTGCGTGCTCCCTCACACACTCCTCGCAGCCCCATCCTGGACTCACTGCCAGAAGCTGTTTGCAGGATGAGGGGCCCTCTCAGTGTGAACTTCTAGATGTGATTTTGAGGTGTTAAAAATAGTTGTTGGCCTTTTCTTCCTTGGGGACAGTTTTAATTGTTGCACCATAACCAAAACACAACAGGTGACCAAGCAGATGGGACTGCTGAGCGCAGAGTGGCCAGAGCAGCGTGGTGGCTTTGTCATGTCAGCCTCTGTCTCCAGGTTCCTGTAGAGCCCAGGGAGCCTCGCTCGCAGCTTCCAGAATGGGAAACCTGCTGCCACCCAGTGTAGTCATCACGGGGAGGATTCTCATTTAAATTTCTCCTTTTTGTTTGTCAACAGAAATGTTTTCCTCCCTTTCTTTCTCTGGGGAAAAGGAATTCTGAAACGTACAGAGGCCGTGTTTCTGAGAACTGCCTTTCTAATGAGGGAATGCGGGTTTTTGAGAGAGAGAAGTAGTGCATAAAAGAGAGAGAAGTAGTTTTTCCATGAGAAACACATGCTTTTCGGGGTGCGGCTTCTTTAGGGCTCCCAAGGATTGGTGGGCTCCCCCAGACTCGGGTAACCTCTCCATAATGCTCGTGTGTTCTGTGCACAAATAGCATGTTACCCTAACTGTGGACGTTCAGAACGTTTTCATGAGGGATTCTCAGCTAAGAACGCTAGCAGTTGCTTTTTTCCCCTCGAATTGTGAATATGGCTTTCGTTCGTACAGTTCATCGTTGCGGCTCGCTAAGCCTCTACCTGGGCTGTGTGGTAGAGCAAGTGGCTCCTCCCTGTGAGTTGCTAGAAATGCAGTGAAAGCACATGTTGGAAGGACAGTCGCAGACCTCTGAAGGTGTCAGTGAAGCCTGCTGGCGTGGAGGCGAGGTCCCCGTGGGCCCCCGGGCACTTAGGGAAGTGGTCTGACCCCCGCTTGGCACACAGTAGAGTCCTGTGTCACAGATGGTGACATCCCCCTGTTCTGTCCCAGCAGCCGCGCCGAGGGAAGGCAGTGTTTTGTGACAGCACAGCCGTGACGCAGAGGCTGGTGGGCGCTTGCCTCCGTGAGCTCAGCTGTGCTTCCCTGGTCCTTCCCTGATGCCGCTCTGGGGCATCCTGGGGCGGCCGTCTCGGCGCACCACGCACTGGGGGCTCAGAGCAGCAGGGGCTCACTCTCTGTCCGCCTCGGAGGCTGGAAGCCGGGGCCTCTGGTGGCGGCTCCTGTCACTTCCCGTGTCCTCTCTGTGGATGTGCTCGTCTCCTCTCTTTGTCAGGATGCCGGTCCTGTGGGACTAGAGCACACTGTACCTCGTGATCCCATCCGCGACGACCGCGTTTCCAGGGGAGGTCACATTCCGAGGTTCTGGGAAGGACATGGATTTTGGGGGACACTTCACAGTGCATAGGGCTTGGGTTCCTTGGAACTTGGTAATCGAATGTGGTGTCTTACACAGCTTCTTGGGGGGGTCCCTGGCACGTGTGTTTGGTAACACTGAGGCACCAGAGTGCGTGCAGAGCTGGGAGGCAGCTTTGGTGAGCAGGTGAGCAGTCGGGGCCCTTGCTCACGGGTCTCCCGCACATAGGGCCTTGGGGATGCCCTCAGGCTCTCTTCCCTGCATCTCTTTAGTCGGAGCCATCGCTGTGTGGGGAGCGGGGCCCACCTGGCTCTGGGACCTGGACACTAGACACACAGTGTGTGGAGAGGCATGGTGGCCAGTCTTCCTCACTCAGAGGCTGAAGATTTCTGTGGTTTTTCTAGGTCAGTCACTATCAAGTCAAGACTAATTTTAAGAAATAAATTTTTGGCACTCAGTCTTCTGTTCTTTCCCTTGAACTTGAGGTTACATTAGCAGCGATGGTGGTTTTCATTCCTCTGGCTGATAAGCCCCACGCCACCCACCAAGGACGTGAGATCACCAGCTCTGTTTCCTTTTCCCACAGTGCCTCTCTGCCCCTCTGCGGGGCTCCTTGTTGGGAGAGCTGGAGTATGGTTTTATGATTTGAATCACCAGTGTCAGGATGGGCGTTCCGGGACGTGGGAAGGCACATAATGGTGATGGAGCTTCAGATCATTGTTTGAGGGAGGGGTGGTGGCAGCCAGACAGCTGGCCAGGGAAACACCGGAAGCAGGCTCAGAGGGACTATCTTTTTGGGGGTGGCTGAGAGGGTTTGCCTGCTGAGCACTGTCCCCCAGCACCCCAACATGGTGAGAGGACAGGTGGGTTGCCTTCCTTCCAGAGGAGATGAGCACCACAGCTGCCTGGGGACCCAGCGTGCTGGGGCAGGCACTGGAGGCTGCCTGGAGGCTCACCTTCACCCAAGGTCTCCTACGCATTCCTGGGTAGGGCCTCAGGTGCTGTGCAGGGCAGGGGACATGCTCCTGGGGGGTATGTGGCCATCTGTCCTCCACCCGGGTAGGTGCAGGGAGGCCTGGATGTTAACTGCTCTTCTTCTTGACACTTCTCCAAGCACCAAAGCTAGTGTGTTGACATTATAATTTTGTGCGGTTTTCTTGTGACCATCACATGTGAAAGATATTTATTTATGGGGGCAGAAGGGGAGAGAGTGAGGGGCAGGGGGAGAGAGAGAGCACGCCCCCACCAGGGAGGGTCAGAGAGAGGGAGAGGGAGAATCCCAAGCAGGCTCCAAACTGTCAGCACAGAGTGCTACGCGGGGCTCTGTCTCATGATAGATAGATCATGACCTGACGCTTGACCACCTAGACCCCCCTCAGGCGTCTCGCAAAGTAACCTCTTTATCAGTCATTATGTGCTGTCTTTTCTACCATTCATTACGCTAAGGTTGCTCCTCGGTGCTCCCAGAAAAGACAGGCGCGCTTCCGGGAAAGTCAGAGAAAGCAGCATTTTCAGGCAGCAGCCGCTCCCAGCACCTCTGAGAGCCCCCTGAGGGCAGAGCTAAAGCCTGAATCGCGCTCACCTCGGGGCGCACCTTCCTCTCCATGCCCAGCTCTCTCCGCAGGGGGACGGCTGCGACGCTCACCCAGCTGCGTCCCTGGTGGCAGGCAGGGTGGGTGCTGTGAGGGCTTGCTGTTGGAAGGAATATGTAGTATGAGGTCCCCAGAGAATTTAAAAACAGGTGCTGTGTAACTGTGTGAGTGTGTGTTTTTTTCCAAAGGGTGTAAGCCAGGTTTTGAACTGGAAAATTGGTTTTTACAAAGTGGAATTTAAATGTTAATGTTATACACCACTATGTGTTGTATACATTCATTTCCATTACCAAGTTTTTAAAATTTCATACAATGTCATTAATCCCTAGCAGCATTCAGGAGATTTCTCCCTGAGTGTGACAGTGTGGGGACAGGAGGGTGGGCTTTATTTAGGGTGTTCCTCTTCACTGAAGCGCGTCCCTGGAAGGGCCTCCCGGCGGCACATGGTTGCAGTCTCTCCCCTCTGAGCACTGCTGTTCTCGGCTCCTCTGTGACTGTGGTCGGTAGTGGGGCTCTCAGCTGTCACCAAAGTTGGTAAGCAGCCCAGAACCTTCCAAGTCAGCCCCTCAAACTTAAAGCCATTTGCATGGCACATGGCACCCACTCATTTACCATTGATTAATGGTTTGTGGTTATTTTAGACGTGGCCTGAAAATGAGAAAGCAAGGAGTTACCACCTCATTTGTGTATTTCCTTTTGTGCACGAGGCTACAACATGCAGCTGGAACAACCTTGGATTATTTTTCTTTCTGATCCCGTAAATCATCTCTCTCTTGTGCCTGTTGCCATTTTACCTAGATAACAGACATTTTGGTTGTCATTTCACAGAAGTCTTAGAAAAGAAACTTTTGGTACTTCTGTGAATTTAGGAAAACAAGTGCTCCCTTTGTTGTGATGGTCTCTGCCTGGTGGGCTTGATGGGAGGAAGTTTTAGGGATCAGGTGCCAGTTAAGCTCTCAGCAGGCAGTTTAAATGCAGCCCTGCTAGCAGTCAAAACAGGAAGTTGTTCAGCTTCATCTTCTTATTATGAAAGTTTTGAATTTCATCCATTTATCTTCCTGTGGACCAGGGAAGTTCCACGAGCCGCTCGAGAAGAGGTCATCCAGGTGAAGAGCGTTCTTGTGGCTCCCCCAGTGGTGACTGTTGTCCCGGCAGAGAAGAGGTCAAATGTCTAGTGAGGGTGTCTGTCTGCCACCTGCTCCTCAGTGGCCTGCCTGATCCCCAGGTTCCTGGAGGCGGGGAGGACTCTGGTGCCGGCCAGTCACATTCTGACAGTGCCCTTTCATGCGTGTGGTTGACAAGCATGGACGTCAGTAAGATGCTCTGCTGGGTCCCAGACGAACCATGGCAAGGCTGCGTGTACCTCTGGCCAGCAGAGGAGCGGGGGAGGGGATGCCACTCCCCGCGGTGTGCAGGGCTCTCAGGAACAAGGAATCATGTGGCCATAGGGACTTTTCATCGTGACCGAGGAGCAGAGAGGGGCACAGCGAGTCACAGAAGCCAGCCTCAGACGTTGGCAGTGATGGGAGTGTCTTTAGGTGCCTTAGGACCACGTTTAGTCCTCAAGGGCTGGAGAACGTGCTGTGTGCACAGTGGTCTGGGCTCGTAGCACAGCAGACACAGTAAATATCCAGTCTCTAAGACGTCAGAGAGCCGGACCAGGTGCAGGTGCAGGGGACTCTGGGTCCGGCTGCCTGGCTGGCTGGTTAAGGGCAGGGCCACTGAGGTCAAGTCTGAGCCAAGCCTGGGGAGAATGGGGGCAGCTGCAGGCACGGAGGCACAGCAGGAAGTGAGCTGCTTGGAAACGCAGCTTCAGTAGAGGCGTGTGCTTTGATTTCAGTCTCGACGTTCGGGCCCTTGATTGCTGTGTGTGAAGTGTGAGTGGACAGAGTTGAGTGTGAGTGTCCTGGAGGGCTGTGGGGGCCCAGCACCCAGCTGGTTGCCTTGTGGACTGGTCAGCTGCATGACCGGTAAACACACGAATCCATAACATCATGGGTGTACCTGTCGGCGAGGCTCTCAGCCCCGGGTTACGTGTTGTGTTCATGTTGCTCGCACGCGGCCAGGACGTAAGGAATGGCCTCCCTCTCGCCATCTTTTAATCCAGGATGTGTGCTTCCAGGTCACCTTTTCTATAAATTCGGAATCACGGAGTCTGACTGGTATCGAATCAAACAGAGCATCGACTCCAAATGTCGGACAGCTTGGCGGCGAAAACAGCGAGGCCAGAGCCTGGCCGTCAAGAGCTTCTCAAGGAGAACGCCGTCCTCGTCTTCGTACAGCACTTCAGGTACGCTTTGTTCCGAGTCCTCTGAGTGGTGCGGGGGGGACTCGCGGGGCGTGGGCCCAGCGCCGCCCGCAGCTCCCCCTCAGCGTGGCGACTGCCAGCCCAGCTCCGTGCACACCCCGTGGATGAGCTGTCTCAGGACCACTGTGGGGCTGGGGTGGGATTCCCAGAGCGCAGGGCTGTGCCGGGCCTGGCAGCGAGCAGCTGTGTTGCCTCCTCCCTCCACCAGGTTACCGAGCGCACTGCCGGCTTGTTGTCGTTGCTGGTGTCAGTGTGGGGGCTGTAGATGAAGGCCGGGGCCAGCACCGGGTTGTATGCTCATCACCGCTGCGCTGAGTTAGATTTGCCCACAAGAGAATGGGGACATTCTAGACTTTCCTTTCAGGTGTTGTTGGCAGACTGGCTTTTCCGTGGGGAAAGGTTCACTAGGAACGCCGCCGTGACTTTAGTGTTGTTTTTCACCTCACGCATCTCAAAGTGTTTTAACAAAAGCATTTAAAAAAAAAAATCTCCACAGTGGCTCCTTCAGCAGTGGCTCTTAGAACCTGAGGCCCCAACCGAGGCTGGGGTCGGGCTCCCAGGGCAGAGCGGGCAGGGTCAGCCGGACTCTTGCTCCGCAGCGCTGCTGTGACGGGCCCGGTCGCCCAGCGTCCTTGCGGGGTCTTGTCTTTCCGAAGCAGACCTCAGGCAGCACCTTCCCTCTGGTGGTTTTGGTAGTGACTTGCCAGCAGTGCGTGGCAGTGGGAAGTGGCCGCACGGGTGATGCCCCAAGCCATGCTTCTGTGAGCGGCAGCATTGAAGGGTCTCCCAGCGAGGAATCTGGGCCTTTCTGTTACAGCGAGGAATTCTGTCTTGGGAACTTAGGGAGGTAGTGATCGTAGGACGTGCTGGAGCAGTGGCTCCTTGAAGAAGAGCTGCCCCCGTGGGCTGTGGGAGGGAGGCACGGAGGCCCTAGACACAGGGAGGCGGGTGTCAGCTGGGCTGGGTTTGGTCCTTCCCCAGGGTCCGCGTGGCTTAGCGTGGAGCTGGTCCCGTGGTTAGCACTCAGTGCCTGTCCCAAGGGAACCAGGAGGCCTGGCAAAATGAGGCTTTCTCTGTGGACACGGCGTGCGCCCGTCTCTGGAGACAACACAGCCTCGACTCGGGACCCCCGGGCGGTGGCCGGAGCTACAAGTTTCTAACAAGCACATGGGGTGCCCTCAGGCTGGCCTGGACCGTGTTTGAGGGTCCGAGGGGTTGAGCCCAGCCCGTGGTGGGCTGGGTGGGCTGGGTGACCCCGAGTCTGCTTCCGACCCCCTGATCAGAGACTCGGGTGGTCTTTGCCTCCCACTCAGATGTGATTTCTGTTATGTGGCTGGCGACTTGATGACTTATTTTACACTTATAATTTTTTATTTCCCTTTCAGTTATTAGTGTTTCTTTCAACTAAATGAAAGTAAGTCAGTTTAATGGGACTGAGTTTCTTCAATTGTTTCTTTGGGACTGAGTTTCTTCAGTTGTTTCTTTGTTCATAAATATGTCCGCGTTTCTTCTGAGATGCTTTGGGATTGAGTAACTCTCAGGCGCCAGCGGCTTCTCGTGGGTGGTGAGTAGCCGCCGTGTGAGCGGCTGTTAGTTCCCCCGCGCCCCAGGCGGAGTCTCAGGACGTGGGACGCCTTGTTGGGAGTAGACTGTGTCTGGCGAACCCCGTCAGCTGGCCGACACCAGTGGCTTTGGAAGAGCAACAGAATCCAGCAGCACCTTTCGTGGCCCGCGCCACGGCTCCTTTCTCAGGAGCGCCACACACTTGCGTGCAGGGGCAGAGCCGCCCCGTCTTCCCGGTCTCAGAGGGTGGGCATGGTGCCCCCTCGAGAACACTGCCACCTCCACGGAGGTCCCTGCCGCCTGGTGTCTGGAGGAGGGACGCACCCAGCCACCGTGTGCAGGGAGGAGGAGGGTTCGAAGTGGTGCTTTTAAAAAGCCCCAGGAGGGAGATAAGCTCAGTTCTACTCCAGAGTCCCCGAGCGGGGAGGCCCCAGAATGCGTGCGAGAATGCGTGTGTTTGGAGCTGCTGCACCAGCCTCCTGCGCAGGCCGCTTCCTGCGCGGCTGTGGGCAGCCAGGGCTCCCTGCTGAGACAAACACAGAGCACGGTTTTCTTCTATCAAACTTTTAAAAAAGTACATTGCTTTGGAAATTCCTGTTGATGTAATTGTTTCCTCTTTTATTATATTGCCTACTTGACTAAAATTAGATAAAAACAGTGGGTGGTTAGCTACAGGGACTCTGGCCGCTTCTCCTGGCTCTGTTTATACACTCAGTCTCACAGCGGATCTGAGACTGAAGGCTCTTCTGGTGACAGAATAATCCAGGAAAATGCAGGTAAACCAGGATTCATGGCTTAATTTGGAATTGATAGTAATCCCAGCTGGGTTTGTCTTATTTACTTTTGAATTATCAGATTAAAAAGGAACTTACAAATAAATGCTCTAAAGGAAATTCTGAGCCAAGGCTAGTTTACTTAAAGCTGAATGAGTCCTGCCCGTTGGGATGCAAACCATACGATCACTAGTGTCAATGAATTCATAAAATACCCATTTAGTAAAACATTTGTATTGCACTGTCCCACCTGGCAACACTGTATAGACCTTTGTAAGTGCTTAAGTTAAAGATGGTAGCATTTCACGGTTTAAACTGCAGCCCAGCGCACTCCCTGCAGGCCTCGTCAGTGAGTTGAAGGCCTCAGGAGGGTGTCTGCAGTGCCCAATATTTTAGAGCTGCAAAGAAACAGCTCTTAACAGTCCAATGCCTGCCCATCTGTGTGTGCAGCTCTCTCTCCTCTGGACGCAGAGGGGGGCTCTTGGAGCAGCCTTTTGTATAATTATAGGGAGCTGTTGATTAATTGGCAGATTCAAGAATTTGAATCTTAGGTTTGGAAACCATTTACAATGCTACCCACATGTCCTGTCTTCTGTGGTTAGGTTAGAACCTTGGGGTTCTCATTCTTCTTGTATTTTTGGAGCATTTGAGAACTGGCAAGATCAGTTGATTTTTATTAACACTAGAGCAGGAATGTTTTAAAAAATTTTTTATGTTTTATTTATTTCTGAGAGAGAGAGAGAGAGAGACAGCATGAGTAGGGGAGGGTCAGAGAGAGAGGGAGACACAGAATCTGAAGCAGGCTCCAGGCTCTGAGCTGTCACACAGAGCCTGATGCGGGGCTTGAACCCACGAACCGTGAGATCATGACCTGAGCCAAAGTTGGACACTTAACCAACTGAGCCACCCAGGCGCCCCTTGAGCAGGAATTATTTGAGCATCTATTTAGTTAAGTAGTTCTTACTAACCTGCAGAATGGGCTTTAAATGTTTTGATCATGTATCATCTTTAAGAGGTTGGAAAGTGTGTATTCCTCCTTGTGTATTTTTAAGGGGACATTTTAAAACGTCGACACCTAAATTTTTTCATTATATTTTGAAATCACTTTTCAGTGATTTCAGTGATTCAGGATGCAATTTCTGACAGAATGCAAGTATTAACATTTTGACATCATCATGTTACTTTTTAAATTCAGTGAGGGGCACCTGGGTGGCTTGGCTCAGGTCATGATTTCACAGTTTGTGGGTTCGAGCCCTGCGTCAGGCTCTGTGCTGATGGCTCGGAGCCTGGAGCTGCTTCGGATTCTGTGTCTCCCCCTCTCCCTGCCCCTCCCTAACTTGTGCTTTGTCTCTCTCTTTCTCAGAAATGAACGAGCATTAAAAAAAAAATTAAAATGTATGCAGTGGAGTTGTATATACTGTGTCAATTTAATGCCCACAAAATAGATGAAAAATATACTCAGAGACATTTTACATCTTTCTTTTTTCTCTTTCATGTTAATAGTCCACGTCTCACCAAGTCTCGTCCTGTTGTGTTTACGTTTCCTCCTGTCTGCCCACTGTAATTCTCTGCAGAAAAATTGTATGCACAAAATCAAAATGTTTTTTCTGAGTTCTTTCTAAGCATTTAAGAAAATTCTCTTAAGGTATCATTACAACTAAAATTAATACACATCAACACAAATGTCTTGTTTCGGATTTAACAAAGGAAGTAAAGTTTTATTGGAAATATATCATTAAACAAGTGGATGGAGATTTTTTTCCGTAATGAGTTTAATTATCCATGAACAAATACTGCTTACTACCGGTGTGAAGCAGGGTGTAATACTAACTTTATTCCTCTGTTTCGTTTTCGCTGATAAACCCTGAGCAACTTCATTTAAACAAGTAGATGAGAATCCTGTGTCAGAATAGTCCATTCCTTAGACCCTGTTCGGAAGGGTCGGAAGCCCCCGTCCCCGGCACCTAGACCTCACGACCTCCACGGACTGCCAGGGCTCCTCCACCGGGACCTGCTGATGACTGTCTCGGAAGGAGGAATTTCCTTTCCTCTTTGCAGGCGCCTGGGGCTGGGATGGGAAGGAAGCCCAGAGGCGTGCATGTGGCTGGTCTGTCCCCAGCTGGTTACTGAGGCCTTCTGTTCTTCCCGCAGAGACCGTAATGAGCACGCCACCCCCCGCCAGTGAGATGCCGCAGCCCCCACCACAGGCCCTTCACTACGCCCTGGCCAACGCCCAGCAGGTCCAGATCCACCAGATCGGAGAGGACGGACAGGTCCAAGTAGTATGTACCCTTCTCGCTAGTCTGCCTCCACGGAGGCGAGGGGAGGCCGGGCAGGGTGTGGCCAGTGGGCAGGGCCACCACCAGCTTTCCGGGTGATGCCATGGTAGCTTGAGGTGAGGTCACAGTACGAGTTTAAAGAAGTAGTAGTTTGGGGTATCAGCTTTTGGGTCTCATAAATGAGGGCAGTTCCCAAGGGAACGTGTCCTTGTTGGTGGCCTCTTGTGGCTTCCCTTCATGTGCTGCCCGTCAGTGGCCTCTGTCAGCTCTGAGGGCCAGGCCGTTCGACCATCCCTGGTTTTGCTTGTCCTCCTGGGAGGCATTATAGATGCATCATAGATCATTTTCTCAGTTCAGAAACACAGGCACCCTTTTACTGAGGGAAGAAAAAGTAATTTCCTTCTGGAGTCAGTGGAGAAAGCTCGTGAGTGGCCTCAGGTGTCACAAAGCGCTTCCTTTGGACTCCTGGATGTATAGGTTCATGTGGGCAGTTAGCTCAGCAGTGAGCCAGCCAGCACCCCTGCCTCACCTGCCCAGGTAGAAATTCCTCCCGACTCTTCTTGGCTTCTACGGCTGGGGAGAGCAGGGGGGCGGGAACTTCACGAGGGAGCCGGACATTTCCGTGCCCCTGGGATATTGTTGGTGTTCCAGTCACACCCGGCTGCATGACCAGGCTTTCTCCTGGGAAAATCAGGGTGGCCTCCGTCTGACGTTGCACTCAGCATGCTGCCTGGGAAAGGGCCGGCTTCCGGAACCTGTTAATGATGCTTTTATAGGGGGTTTTATTCATCTTGCAGACGAGGTCGATAGCACAGTTATAAATGATGAATAGAAATAAATAGTGAATTCTTTGTTTAGTTGATAGTCACAAAGGCAATTATTCTTACCTTACTAGTAAGAAAGTTCTTGAAAGAACTGCAGAATAATTTCAAAACAAATACAGTAAAATGACAGCAAGAGAAAATCGTGCAGTGGTGTTGAGCTGTGTTGGCATTTATAGGAGTTGTTTGTCTGCCTGTGTCTACAAACATAAGCGTGTTTTAGGGGCATCTGCGTGGGTCAGTCAGTTAAGCATCAGACTCTGGCTCAGGTCATGATCTTGCGGATCATGGGTTTGAGGCCCACATCAGGTTCTGTGCTGACAGCTCAGAGCCTGGAGCTGCTTTGAATTTTGTGTCTCCCCTCTCCCCTCCCCTGCTCATGCTGTCTCTCTGAAAAATAAACATTAAAAAATTTTTGAAAGAAAATGTTACTCTAATTTTCTGGGAAATTTCTGTTTCCCTTCTTTTCCAGATGACCTTCACATTCTTAAGCTTGCCTGTTTAGTAACATTTAAAGACTACAGATTTTTGTAGGCTCCATTAAGTTACCATAAAATGTCCTACATGTGTCACATACTGGAAGTGTAATTTCAGGAGGCTGTGCAGTGAGCTTATACCGTGTGCCTACTGTACTATTCAGGATTTAGTTGTCCTGAATTGTCAGCAGGTAACCAAGAACAAAAGTTTCAGAAAGCGTTTCTTGTTTCCTGTGGCTTTGAGTTTCTTCTGATGCTCCTTGGTGTCTTCTCTTGTTGCGGATCCCACAGGGCCACCTCCATATCGCGCAGGTGCCACAGGGGGAGCAGGTGCAGATCACGCAAGACAGCGAGGTGAGTGGAGGCCTCCATGGCTGCCCCGGGACCACCCTGTGTCCAGGGCTCCTTCCATGGAGGGAGATGGGTGGGAGTCTCCAGATGACACGCGTGTCCATCGGTGACCACCTGACTTCTGCTTCCTCAGGAGGCGATGGTGCTGGAGGGGAGGGACCGAGGGGACAGGGTCTCACGATGTGTCAGGAGGGAGGTGCTTTTACCTGGAGGCCTCGGGCTGTGCATGTCCAAGCCTTGTGAGCGGGCCGTGTGCAAAGGGAAGAGGCGCAGAGGTTCTGAAGGGCGAATAGGGCTACGCCGCTGAAGGGGTGCCTGCCTGGTCCCGTGAGACTCAGGACTCACTCGGGAGCACAGCTGCTGGCTGGTGGGTGGGCAGGTGAGCAAAGGAGGAGGCCGTGCTGGGTGCTGGGTGGGGCAGCAGACAGTTGGGTTGCAGGAGGCCTGGGGCGGGGTGTTCCCTTGCGGGGGCGGGCCCGGGGGAGGGGGGAAGCTCTGTTGAGACACAGAGGCCCAGCCAGGATCCTTCACCATGCAGCGCGCTTAATTTGCCGGTAGCCTCCAGAAGGAAGCTCCACATAGATTTGCTTTCGTACTATTTTTGCTAAAAAATCATAAGGCTACTTAAATTTCATTTTTTGGATCAACTTTGCCCTTTCTTTTAGATTTCGTAAGTGCTTCCCTCTTGTTCACGCAGTCCAGCATTTTTTGTTTCTGTTAGAATTGAGTGCAGGAAATTAGAAGAAATGGCTGATGCCACTAATGATTACTTTGTAATAAGTTACAGTATGTGATTAGTCTTACCACAGTTAAAGCCTTACCTTGTTTATTTAAAAAGTAAACGTTTTATCACAGTGAAGGTATCTGCGAGGGCAGTTACAGCAGAGCCCACCAGACCTAAACCGGTCAGTTTTCATGAACAGATGACCGTGCATTTCCACCTGGTGAGACGCCAGTGGGCCCGTGTCTGATTGGTTGTGTTGTGTCCCGTGTCCTCCTCTGTCCCCGTCAGAGGCGCTGGCTGTGGGAGAATGCGGGACCTCTCCGTGCTGCTGCTGGTTCAAAGTTGTTTCAAAATGAAGTGTTAGGGGAAAAAATGACATTTTCATTTGGGGTCAGGATGGGGGAAAATGAGCACAATGGTTTTAAGTTTTTCTTCTGAAAAGAAGAAAGATTATCTGTAAATTCAATTTTAAAATATTTTGTTGTAGAGTTTTTATTGCTACAAGGGGCTGAACTTTTGTAGAACTGATGTTAGTGCTTTTGCTGGTTATTCACACGTGGCACGGGGTGCTCCCGCCCCGGCCCATCGCGTCTTGAACTTGTTCTCGTCCTTGATTTCTCCTTTTCTCACCCATTCTGCAGGGCAATCTCCAGATACACCACGTGGGACAGGACGGGCAGGTGAGTGTGCCTGTTCTCGCCGCCGTCGGCTTGCTGTGTGTATCGCCAGACCTTGCGCCGCCGTGGGGCCAGGCGGGGAGCAGGAGGGTGGTGTGGCATGAACTCCCCTCTGGCCACAGACACCCTGAAGGATGTGGACACGTGGACGGTGGGGCTCTGGCTACATTTGTTTCTTCGTGGGATTTTATGCAGCTCTTTGTAGATGGAGCTCTACCGTCTCTGTCACTGTCTGTTCGTTTACACGAACGTTGTTGTTGGCTAGGTTGGTGCCGTAGCTGTCTCTTAGAACGAGGCTGGTTTGTTCGTGTATGTTACTGGCAAATGCCAGTCGCCACCTTTTTATTTTTTTTAAATTTTTATTTATTTCTGAGAGAGAGAGAGAGACAGCATGAGCAGTGGAGGGTCAGAGAGAGAGGGAGATACAGAATCTGAAACAGGCTCCAGGCTCTGAGCTGTCAGCACAGAGCCTGACGTGGGGCTCGAACCCACGAACGGTGAGATTATGACCTGAGCCGAAGGCAGACGCTCAACCAACTGAGCCACCCAGGTGCCCCCAGTCACCACCTTTTTAAAAACCTCTGACAAAAGTAACGGAACAGCCTTTGAACACCTGATAGGAATTGTCTCTCCACAGTAGCCTGCCCCAGCTGTGAGGGTTGCAGGCCTTGATTTGCTTTCTGGATGGAGTAAAATTGCTGGTGGATTTGAGGATGGATGTTTTTATGTCCTTCTGAAGAATTTCTATTAGACGTTTATAATCTTCAAATAAGTATGGAAGAGACTCTGAAGAATTTTTCTTTAAAACGTGACTTATGTGCCACAAACAGAGCTCATTTAATGTCGAGATGGTACTTGCTGTTCTCAAAACCAGCCACGTTCTCCCCTTTGTGAAACACTTATGTGCGTTCCTGTTGTTCGTGGCGGTGGCCTGGTGGCTGCTGTGCATGGGGCACGAGCATGTGTGTCCCTGGGATCAGAAGTGGGAGGACAGTGACACCTCCTGGGTCTCATCTGGAACCCTCCGAACACGTTGGGAGAAGTGCAGCAGACCTTAAATTAAATCACTTGTTTAGATTGGGTTCCTGGGTTTCCAGTTTCATCTTGAAACCTGCACATGAGGTTTTTGGTGGGTTTTTTTTTTTTAATGTGTTTTATTTATTTCTAGGAGAGAGAGAGAGACAGCGTGAGCAGGGGAGGGTCAGAGAGAGAGGGAGTCACAGACTGAAACAGGCTCCAGGCTCTGAGCTGGCAGTCAGCACAGCGCCCAACGCGGGGCTCGAACCCACGAACCGCGAGATCATGACCTAAGCGAAAGTCGGACGCTCAACCGACTAAGCCACCCAGACGCCCCGAAACCTGCACATGAGGTTTTTATCAGAGTCCTGAAGCGGCAGGAAGCCAAGCAGTGTCATCCCGAGCCTCCCCACGTGTATTCCTGGAGCCCTGACTTGCAGACGGGGTCGTTGGCCCAACCTGTGCAAGCTGGTTCTCAGCAGGTTTGCGCTGGTGTTTCTCTTGGTCAGGCACCGGGGTGTCCCGCCTGGTGGGAGAGGACGGTCGTCATCTGTAGTTTATCTCTGGTTTTGACAACTTAGTGGCTTGTATTTATACTGGGAGTGAAATTTCATCCTAATTGAAATGTCGCTGAACTTTATAATTCGTGAGGAAAGAAAGTATGTTACATTTGATATTCTCGTTTATACCCCTGTTCCTGAGCAGGATTCCACATGGGGCTTTTGAGAAATAATTGGGTTTTTATATTGTGTGAGTACCGTGTGGGTGTGTGTGATCGTAGACCGCATATCCCCACACCCCCCAAGAGCCGAGTGGGTGTGTGTGATCGTAGACCGCATATCCCCACACCCCCCAAGAGCCGAGTGGGTGTGTGTGATCGTAGACCGCATATCCCCACACCCCCCAAGAGCCGAGTGGGTGTGTGTGATCGTAGACCGCATATCCCCACACCCCCCAAGAGCCGAGTGGGTGTGTGTGATCGTAGACCGCATATCCCCACACCCCCCAAGAGCCGAGTGGATGTGTGTGATCGTAGACCGCATATCCCCACACCCCCCGAGAGCCAAGCCAAGCCTCTGTGGATGAGGCGACAGCGCTGGTGTCAGCTCAGGAAGGACTCCTGTGGTGGCCGTCAGAAGAGCCGCTCTGAAAATTCCCCAAACCGGGGAGTTTTCCTGTGCGCGATTCCCCAGTGCTGCCTCGCTGGAGTCCCCCATCACGCCCGGGCCAGCCCTCCGCTGGCAGCCCTTCCTTCCCAGGCGTCCGACCGTCCGGAGCCCTCTTTGCTGCTTTGCCGCCTCCCTGAAAGTCCCCAGAGCCGCCGTCCCGACCACCGTCTGTCACACAGATGATGATCTGTGAGTCCTCTGATTTTGTTTGCCTGCGAAATCTCATGCCCCCTTCCACCTCGGCCTGAGCCTCACTGTGCGCCGTGCCCGTGGGCCTCCAGCTGCAGACACGCCTCGGCAGGCAGGGCCACCACTGGTGGCGGCTGGAGGGGGCCTAGGGTCTCTGGCTTCAGACTGAAGGAAGCAGCGCGCGCTCGCCTGGGGGTCGGAGTTGGCAGTGCGCGCTCGTGTAAGGCTGCCCTTTTCCTGGCAGGTCCGTTTAGCTACTCCTTCCTTGTTCTCCGTTTGTGGGAATTCCTTTTTGTTATTTTATCATTTGAATGGTTCTTGTTCGTACTAATTTCCCCTGCTTGTGGCAGCTTCGTTTTTTAACTTAGCCAAAAACTGGAGAAGAGAATGATGTTTCGCAAGACACAGAATGTCCTGCGCATCTCGACGTCACCGATGGGGTGACCGAGCAGCGGGCCGTGCCGGAGGCAGGAGCGCCGGGGGCTCACTCTCCCGCCCTCGCCTCTGCAGCCTGTTGGCTCCATCTCTGTGCGCCAGCCTCCCTCCCCACCGGGCCTCCCCTGCCCACGGGAGGACAGTGCCAGAGTGCGGCGGCTCCTTCCCCTCCAGACGGGGCCTCCCCAGGCTCCCCGGCCTGGCGTGCGTGCTGGTGTTTGGTTTACTGAAGACTGACCACACTAGGCTGGTTCCAGTTTTGGGGGGCAGAGGTGTTGAATGGGCACCTCAGCTCTGGGAAGAGAATAGCCGCCTAGATTCCAGAAGCCTGTAAGGAAGCGACGTGTTCTTGTTCTTTCGGAGTTCACAGATCCACCGCTGGTTTCATTAGCTTAGCGTTCAGCTCTTTCTCGGTAGGTCCGACAGTCACTGGGGCTCATTATGCAGCAACGCTCCAGACCAGCCGAGAGCCGGGCAGGGGCCGGTGCCCCAAGAGCCCACCCTCTTGTTCACTCACTTCCTGACCGGGACTGCCAAGCCCCTCCCCCTCTCTCTTCTGCGGGGCCCCAGCCGCGTCATCCTTGGTTTCCTCGCTTCTGCCCTTCAGGCAGGCGCTGCCGCTCTCGCTCGCTTGGGGACGTTACGTCCTGAGTCAGGGCACAGCCTCTGTGAACGCACTTCTCTGTCATTTCGTGGACGGGAGAGGGAGGGACACGCGTGCTGTGCTTGTTTGCTGCCACAGGTGGGCTACAGATGCCACGTCTGGAGCGAGGGCAGCACCTCTGTCGGGTTGGCTGCCCTGCGTTCGCGTGGCCCCGTGCTGTGGGTCTGCAATGCCGCCCCCGCCCTGCCCCGTCTGTGCGCCTCAGACTACATGTGGGGAGATCCTAGTCCCATTCTGTGTGGAGCCCCTTGGGCTTCAGCTCACAGGGCGTGGCACCTGGCAGTGGCTGTGGGGCCACAGGAGAGTGCGCCGGGTGCTTTAGAGACACGACCTTACGGCATTTGTGTCCCTTGCTCCCCAAGTGTGGGAGAGAAGGATCAGGAGGGACAGCTGACTTGCAGCCCAGTGGAGACCCGCAGGTTTACTGGGAGGCCGCATTCCGGGGGACGGTCATGGAGAAGAGCAGGTTCCAGGTGGTCGCGGGCCAGGTGGCACACTCAGATTTCCTGTTCTGTTCCCGCTGTTTCTGGCTGTGTGCATCTTCTTGCAGTGATCACTTCCTAATCCCTCCTGCTCTGTTTTGGGGGAGCTAGACGGTTAGGTTTGTTAGGGTTGAAATTAAAATGTAGTCATTAATTCTAGACGGGCTCTGGGCTAGGGCGCCTTCTGGGAGTATGACACAGGGGCCTCAGGGCCTGTGGCCCTGTTCCCGAAGCTCCCTGTTGTTCAGGGCGGCACTTGGTTGGGCCGGTCCCTGCTGTGCTGATGTCTGTTGCCCCCGTCTGAACAAGGACCTGCAGGGCACAGGTGACTTCTTACACTGCCTTCTGGGCTGTCGTCTTTGTTACTCAGTGAGCACTTCAGGGGTGACCTTTCCTGCTGTGGGAACAGCGAGCAAATGAGCAGAGGGGGTGCTGTGAACTCGAAACGGTGAAGGGGTGGTATCACCTGCATGGTAATTAAAGGAATTGTGGGATCTGTTTGAGGGGGTGGGTTTCGTGTAGCAGACCAGATCAGGAGCAGAGGAATGTGGGATTCTCAGGAGGAGGCCAGAGACAATCCTGCACATGGCGAGCCACAGAACACGAGCTGGATGTGTGGACGAACTGTGTCTAAAAAATGTGAGACACGTGCGCGGTTCGTGGGTTCGGGCCCCGCGTCGCGCTCTGTGCTGACTGCCAGCTCAGAGCCTGGAGCCTGTTTCAGTCTGTGACTCCCTCTCTCTCTGACCCTCCCCTGCTCACGCTGTCTCTCTCTCTCCCCTAGAAATAAATAAAACATCAAAAAAAAAAAAAAAGAAATAATGGCCTTTCTCAGGTCATGGGAGCTTTTACTCCGAGAGATGTGCTTGTGCAGGGGGTCCGGGGCCGCTCCAGGGAGGTGTCCTTGGTGCAGTGGTTGTGCCCCCCGGCTGGGCCTTGGCTCCGGGTCCTCCTTGCGTCTTGGGCTCGTCCTCACTCACTGTGGCCTGAGAACAGTCAGGTTATGGGGTGGAGCACATTGCAGCCTGTCTGCCGGGTGATGCGTCTGTGCTGTGTCCGTGTCCACAGCGAGAATGTGCTCCATGGCTCTCACCCTCTCGCACACGCGCACACACAGTTGGAGTGGGTTCACAGTGATGTTAGCCTCACTGTCTGCTAATTGCTCTGATACTTTTTATTCTGTCCTTTGTTCTGTTTTTCTCTTTTTAAAAAAAAAAAATCTCTCTTAGGGGCGCCTGGGTGGCTCAGTTGGCTAAGCGTCCGACTTTGGCTCAGGTCGTGAGTTCACGGTTCATGGGTTCGAGCCCTGCGTTGAGCTCTGTGCTGACAGCTTGGAACTTGGAGCCTGATTCGGATTCTGTGTCTCCCTCTCTCTCACCCTCCCCTGCTCATGCTGTCTCTTTCTCAGAAATAAATAAAACATTTTTTAAAAAATTTAAAAAAAACCTCTTTTAAATATTGGTTGTGATGTGACACGTTAACTTGCTTTTGTGACCACAGTTTGAAAAGGACCAGAATAGATGACTGATGATGCTTTCTTTTTTTAAGAGCCTGTCGTTCTAAGATGTAATTAAGTAATTTTTAGAACATTTATAATTACATGGCATTTACACTGAACATTAACACATTTTCTTTTTCATATTTTGATAAATCAAAAGATAATTAGAAAGATAAAGCAGTACAAAGAAAGCTTACATACTTTTTTTTAAAGTCACAGTCAAGCTTAGGAAAAACGATTATGAACACCTTAATTCAAGATTCTTCTTCAGCATACTTCTGAAGCCACTTTATCTACATGAGGAAAATTAGGATACTCCTGATACTTGAGTATTAAAGTCTTCCCGAAGAAGTCGGGAGTTGGGCTCTGCGGTCACCTCGCTGCCCTTTTCTGGTGTCTCTAGGCCTTTTGTTGCTCACATGCAGGTGGTGTGTCCTGACGGTGACGGGGGACTCGTGGGGAGGGTCGTACAGCCAAGGTCACGTGCACATGTGTGTCGAGGCTTAGAGAGGGCAGTTTGCAGTGAGGTGGACGAGCTCCTCCTGCAGAGGAAGCAAGGGGCAGGGTCTGGGAGAGGGGCAGCCCGGTCCTGGAGGGACAGGTGCAGCTGGTCTGTGCCGGAAGGCCCTACTGGGAGTGGCGTGGGGGCCTGGCCAGCCTCTGCCAGTGACCAGGGGCCTCTGCCCTGCAGCTCCTTGTGGATGTAATGTGCCTGAGTCTCCTACTTGCTCTTTGCAGGGAAAACTGGTGGTGTGGGGCACCCCCCCCCTGCCCTGGGTCAGCCCTGTGATGCTGTCTAGGAGAAGAGGGCAGAGCGGATGGGCCGAGAGGCTCAGTTGGAGGTACAGCAGCCCCCTGGGCTCACCCCACTGGCCTTCCCTGCACACTGCACCGCTGCGCGTGGTCTCCTAACATACTCATCTTGGCCACAGAGGCAGTGCTCGACAGATCAGGGGGCACAGGGGGGTCGTTGCCGGGACCCCCGCCCCAGTGCCAGGATGGGGACAGCAGCAGCACCCGTTGGACAGCTGCGCCTTCACCAGGAGCGGAAGGCACACCTAGCACCCAGTGTCCGCATCTGCGTGGCCTCTGGTTTCTCCACAGCCACTTCCCTGGGACAGTGGGTGCTTTTGCCCGGCCTGCTGAGGTGAGTCCTCAGAACCCGGCCAGACAAGCATGGTGTCAGAGGGGTGAACTGGGGTCTGAAGAAGGAAGTCTGCATACTCTTGTGCTGTCCCTGGACTGTTCTTCCTGTAGGTTCGGGGAGAGAACAGCCTTTAAGTTTTATCATGTGCCTGCTTGAGAGAGAAAGAGACATTTCAAGAGACCTTATTTGGAAAGCTGTGTACTTAAAGCATTAATTAATCAGAAAATACTCCGTTTCCTGTTAATATTAATGCCATGAATGAGCCTTTTATTTTTTTTTTTAATTTTTTTTTTTAAATGTTTTATTTATTTCTAGGAGAGAGAGAGAGACACAGCGTGAGCAGGGAAGGGTCAGAGAGAGAGGGAGTCACAGACTGAAGCAGGCTCCAGGCTCTGAGCTGGCAGTCAGCACAGAGCCCGACGCGGGGCTCGAACCCACGAACTGCGAGATCATGACCTAAGTGAAAGTCGGACGCTTAACCGACTAAGCCACCCAGGCGCCCCATGAATGAGCCTTTTAAAGAAAGGAGATCAGCTCAACCTAATCAGTGAAAAGTAATTTAACTTAGAAATTTAGTTTTTAAAAATGAATAAAAATTGTTTAAGAAATGCCAGACACATTTTGTCATCTTAGGGAAGTCTCAGCAAGCGGAATGTGAGGTGGCATGAGGCTCTGTGTTTGTGTGATTGAAAATCCCAGGTGGAGACCACAGGGCCACCGAGGGTTTGGAGCCGGAGAAAACTCAGTCCTGTCTGTTAGCAGCTGTCCCTTGTGGAATGAACATCTTGGTCAAGGCAGCTTTTTTGTGAGTGTCAGTGAGTCTCGCTTCTGTCCCTGCACCAGGAAGCTGAACCCGGCAAGCGTTAATGAGACAGCCCTGGAGCACGAACACCGGTCACAGTGGCCACGGCATGGGGTCCAGCGTGGCTGAAGTCCCACTTTGTCGGCCTTGCCCCTTCATACACGGCAAGGGCTTGTAAAGTTGTGTAGACATTTTAACTTTGGCAAGACATTAAAAAAAACAAAACTTGCAAATGAATCATGCAGGATTAGAATTTGGCCTGGTTTTGTGCAATAGTAAAGAATAGTGCGGTTGAAGATGTTGTAGGAGCAGCTCTTAAATTCCAGGAAATTGTGCCTTGGTTTCTGTAACACAGTGTCTGTCCTTTCGTTGTGACTTCTGGCGTGGGCAGTACATCCTAGACTTCTGCCACGTGGCCATTTGCATGTCATCGTCCGGGAGCCTCGTTATCTCCAGCGCCGTGTCAGCCGGATGGTTGTGCTCCTTGTGCCGCTGGCTGCTGTTCGGGGCAGAGTGAGGCCGTGCTGGCTCTGGACTCGGGAGGAGGATGCTGTTCTTGAGGAGAAACGTTCAGTTTCCACAGCATTGCCTTTTCCGTGAGCAGACGTTCTGGGAAGCAGAGGGGCCTGTGGCGTGGGCCAGAGGTGCTGTTTGGCTTCTTGACTTTGAGGCAGACGTCCCAGCGTGTTTTGTGGTTGTGGACTTCACACTTTTAAGATTTGAATGTGAGCCTCCAATGTGGGGGCTGCCGTCAACCGTCCCCATCAAGTACAGCAGATCAGCATTCAACCTGAATGGGACCCTGAGCTCCACCGGGGGGCTCAGGAAGGTGCTTGATTCACCTGTAGTTCGCTGGAAGGGCTTTTTCAAGTAAGGACGGGAAAAATAGGCCAAGTTCCTTTTAGAGGAGGGGTGGGGAGGACACCCAGAGCCTGGGGGTGCTCCGTCCTGTTCTGCACTCAGGCCACCTCACCTGTGGGACAGGTAAACCTGGCTCTGCCAGGGAAGGCTGCGCATCATAGAGTCTGGTAAAAGAACCTGTGATGCGCCCCTCTGTCCTGCGAACCCTCGTTAGAGCCCTGCGATGAGCCCCCCGTGGCTGTGAGTCAGCTTGGCCCCAGCGAGACACCCTCACGGTTCAGATCCCAGCTCTTCTTGAGCGTGTCCTGGATGGAAGACTCCAGTGCATGGGGCTTTCTGGTCTGAGATCCCAAGTGGGAACAGTGGTGGCATATTCCAGCCCATTGCAGACTCCCACCTTCCCAGAGAAAACACTCACAGATCTGTGTTATGTCCACAGAGGACTTCTGCTCCGTTCAGAGCTCTCAGGCGCCAGAGTCCTGGCCGCGTGGTGCTTCGTGAACTCAGTGCTGGTGTTTAGCGCCCTTCATGGTACTATTGCACTAAAGCGTCGAGTGTGGATTCTGCTTTCTCTTTACACGGCTAGGACTGTGTGCCGTATTTAAATAATGTTATAGATACTGTCTAACTTTGACCCCAATTAGTAGTGTCCCCAGATGCTGGTAGAAGAGAACCCTGGGACTTGGGGGGGGCTGACCCTTAGGATGCGGGGAGAGGCTGAGGGGCGGTAACCGTGGCTGGGCCTAGATGTAATCATGGCTCACTCCCACCTCAGAAGTCACAAGCAACACAAACAGTTGGCTGTGGATTTGTTCCAACAGCTCTTAAATCTGAGTGGTGAATATTGGATAAAAATGTTGCCCGAGTCTTTGTAGGGAATGTTTGGATACTCAGGGTTTAGGTGGCAAGAGGTACACGCTTTGGTCTTATCAATTTTATATGATTGAAGCCTGGGCCAACTCATAGTAATTTTCTAGCTTTTTCTAATCAGTGGGAAGAACAACTAAAAAACTGTACTCAGTTTAAGACATTGCAGTGCAGCTGTAGAACTAGACGTGGAAAGTATGGACTCTGAAGAGAGGTTTGAGTAGTACAGGGAATGAGTGGCCAAAGAGAGAGGGTGTTTATTCTGAAAATGTTGTTAGTGTCAAATTTGTTTCCACAAAATGAGCTGTGGTTTGAAAGTGTCAGGTATGAAAGTTTGCATGCTCGTGACAAGCAGGGTACATGGTGGTTTTGAAGCCGCGTGGCAGGCCCCGCTCTGCCGCGGGTGTTGTACGGAGTCGGTGCAGGAGGTGGGCCGGCCTGGGTGCCACAGCAGAGGTGAGTGCGCTCTGAGGTCAGTAGCTTGCTCACTCACTCGCTCGAGTTGTTGAGCTGCCCGCCACATGACTTCATACCGAGACCGGACGTGTCCTGTGACTCATTATGTTGCTGCACCAAAAATGCTTTATTTTCTCCTCTTACTTCTCTGAAGATAATTGTTTTCTTGGGAGTTAGATTGCATCAGGCATAGGAAATGTGTTGTTTTAATTAGAGCATAATGTAATCCTGCACAAATTGAGAACATTCATTAGGAGAGAATGGGGTCCTTTGCCAGCCAAGCATTTCGGTTACGTTAACAAGGATGTAAATCGTATCTCTTGGGTTTATTCGGGGATTCAAGGCAAGATCAACTGGGATAAAGGCAGTTGTATATAGGCAGGGTATTTTTCAGTTAGTACACCTACCACTTCTGGGACGTGTGGTTGGTGATGATTGCTTGAGCACTTTAAGTTGCCGGTGGAACAGAGTAAGTGGTTCATCTCACTTGGTCTTGGAAGTGGGGATGGTGGTTGGACAGGAAGGTGCTTGTATTGGTGCTACGAATCGCAGACATTAAGTGGCATTGGCATGGCAGTTACAGGAGAGTCTTGGTCTAAATCTGCGAGAATTAGAACCAGTCAGGAGTAAGTCATATTTCAGTAGTATGAAAGTACAAATAAGCAGAAATCCATGTGTCTGGGTAACTGTGCGTGTGTGTGCGTGAGTGTGTGTGTGTGTCTCTACTGTATTCTGAATTACTGGACCCTAGTTGCAGGTGCTGAAAACATGGGAGTAGAAGCGTAGGCAGGAGGACTTCCCCGTGCGAGGAGTTGAACCGTTGCTCTGGTTTCAGTCACCTCTTGCTGTACAACAAACGGCTTCAAACCTTGGGGCCAACGACCACAGCTGGTCATTAGCTTCATGACTCTGGTTTCACTGAGGTTAGCGAGTGGTGGTTCTGCACCAGGTAGCATCACTGGGGTCATCTGGAGTCTGAGGAGGGTTCCCTGCTGAGGGCAAGCTCCCAGGGCTGGAGCTGGGCCGGCTCCTGGCTGGAGGCTCAGCGAGGCCCTCTCCTCTGCGGGTTCCCCTCATGGTCCTGGGCCGCACGGCATGCTGGCAGGGGTCTGAAAGGCGATGTAACTTGTGTTTGAGAACTGAGGCCGTTGACCCTGCTTTCCTTGACGGGTGGTGTGGAGTATCTGTGCCATGATGGTGGGCCGGGAAGGATGAGCTGTGAGGTTGACTACAAAAAGAGTCGCGGTGTCTCTCGGCATCCACTCTGCCCAGTGTGGCTTGACTCTGTGCCCTTTAAGGCAGGGCCCATGTTGTATACAGGGAGGGGCCCTGCCCACGTGCACAGGAGGCCTGTGGGAAGTGTGGGCTGCGGGGGCACCTGTGTATATCTATGGAGATGTTTATCGGGTGATTCATTCAACATCCTGCCGCCCCCAGAAGTGACCCTGCCTGTATAGGCTGATGGGTTGGGGGTTAGTCTGTCAACACCAATGTCATGACCTCAGGCAGACAAAGCCCACCCATGTGGCGTAAATCCACATTGAGAAAGTTTGTGTGATTTATGAATGGTGTGCTTTGTTGGGGCAGCTCAGCTGACGATAAAAGTTGAGTGCATTTTTGTAATTATACATTGTAAAATAATTATTGAACTATTGAAACAGTATTAAGTTTTTTTATGCATTAAAAGAATTTAGATTAAAAAATTTTTTTTATGTTTTTGAGAGCGAAAGAGAGAGAGTGCAAGCAGAGAAGGAGCAGAGAGAGAGGGAGACACAGAATCCAATGCAGCTCCAGGCTCTCGGCTGTCAGCACAGACCCTGATGTGGGGCTCGATCCCACGAGGTGGGGCTCGATCCCACGAGCTGCAAGATCATGACCTGAGCCGAAGTCAGACGCTTAACTGACTAAGCCACCCAGGCACCCTTAAAAAATATAGATTCTAAAAATTTATACAGTTTGAGATTTTTAAAAATTCTAATCATCTCATTTTTGTGGGGAGTTTAAGAAAACAAAGCAGAGGCCTAAACATACATTCACAGGACTAGAAATACCCCAGAAGAAGCATGTGTGTGTGGGTAGCTGGCCACCGCCGTCGGCTGACCTCAGACCCCATTTGGAGCTCCGTGTCTGCAGCTCCTCTCTGCCTGCTGGGCTGTTCCGCACCCAAGGACAGCACCCATTCTTGAGAGGGCACTGGTGCCTTTTTGCTTGTAGTTAATACCAAGTTGTTATTAAAGACCAAAACACGACCCAGAACCAGAAGTTAGTGGTCACTTTGACCTTGAATATAACACAGCAGGGTCCCCATCGTATACAGATTGCCTTGAGAGAGCTGGCCATGCCTTGCCATCCGGAGCAGTTAAGGAGTGCGCCATCTGCCCACAGTGATTCCGGCCTCCCTTTCCGGAGCCGGACGCGTGCTTTCTCCTGTATTCGCAGCTCTCTTGCAACATTCCTGGTGAGGAGACGAGAGTGCACTCGGGAGCTGGGTGAGCGTTAATACCTGCCTCACACGTGGGGCTCAGGGGGTCCCCAGCTCCTCCTCACCTGTGCGGGGAGGGGGGCCAGGGGCCGGCCCTCATGACTCCTGAAGCCCCATCCTGGCCCCAGTTCTCAGAAGCCCATGAGCACCACTGTCAGTACCGTGGCAACGCGACTCCTGTCCCCTCATCTCCACGTGTTCACATGTGATTGTCGATTTTCTTGAGCTGTGTTCTCATCTGTGCCATCTCTGTCCTTTCTAGTCCTACCGAAGTGACTGCTCTCTGAACTTCTGTTGAGGGTGCGATGATTTAAGCTGTGGAAGCGTAGAAGGAAAGTAAGGGACAAATGCGCAGGGCCTTTTCTGGTTATGTGTGCGTCGAGTGGGCGCTTGGGCGCAGGGCAGAGCTGTGAAGACGCGCCATGTTGCTTCCTGATGCAGGCCGCGCACAGCTTAGGGTCTGGATCCAGCAGATTCAGATTCAGGAAGATACAAACACTCCCTCTCCCTTTGGACCCAAAAATCTGTTGCTAGGCAATATCCTGTCTGTTGAGACATTCAGATCTGGGTCAGTTATTTCTCTGCATGGGGGAGATTTTCAGCCACATGAGGAAGCTTTAAAGTCTTGGCCTTTGTCCATGTTACTTAGCCCACGTGTTGCAGAATGGGTTAGCGCTGTGTCAGCCAGGTGTGTGCTGGGTAACGGGTTTTATGTTGTTAATGGTTGGAGTTAATGCTGTGAGGTGCGTATGAGAGCGCTGGTAGATGTGTAGAAGCTGACCGTCATTCGTTCCCTGGAACCCCTGGAGAGTTCTGTGTTGTCCGTAATGACAAACGCACTGTGCACACGGTTCCTTTACACTGAAGTGAAGCGGCGCAGCAGGAGCCTAGGCGCCCCCCACTGTGCGTGTGATGCGACTTCACCAGGACCCGCTGGCAGCAGCTGGGTGCTCTCCAGACTATAAACCTCTCTTGGCTTCTTTGGCGTGTGTACTCCTCCTTAGGCTGGAGAATAAATTTCCGTAGCTTTCAAAATTTCTTCTGTGAAATGAGGCCTTCTAAATCCAGCTGGGGAAAAGATGAGAAGAGACAGAAAGTTTTCAACATTTTACATGCATGACTTTTTTTGTGGAGTGGATGAGAAGAAGTGTGTATGTATAGATTGTATTTAGTATGTGTGCAGGTATATGTAGAAGGTGTGTGCATGGTGTGTGGCGCGAGTGTGGGCGCGAGTGTACACACAGCTGTGCATGCAGGTGTGTGTGTGCAGGTGTGCAGAAGGCCGCAGTAGTTGTGTTTGTGCATGTGTGTGTGCAGAACGTGGGTACAAAGCAGGTGTTTGTGCAGGTGGGCATGCAGTAGGTGTGGGTATGTGCGCGCACGCATAAGGTGGGTGTGCAGGTATGTGTGCAGGTGGGCGCACAGTAGATGTGTGTGCACACAGAAGGTAGGTGCATAGTAGGTGTGTGTATTTGCAGGAGGCGGGTGTGCAGTAGATGGGTGTGTGCAGAAGGTGTGCGCTCAGGTGTGTGCGCGTGCGCATGCAGAAGATAGGTGCACAGTAGGCGTGTGTGTGCAGAAGGGGTGCGCTCAGTAGGTGTGCGTGGGATGCTTTCCTCTGTAGCAGTAACAGAATGTTGTGTTTCTGGGAGGCTGCAGTCCACTTCGGATGGCTTGCCGCACCAGGGAGAGCAGTCCCCACCTCACATACAGTGCACACTGTGTCATTTCACTTCTAATAAAAACGTTCCGTTCAAGAAAATATGTTCCTGCGTTGCAGGCCAAACACAAACAGAAATCTTGGAGAACGTAGGTAGCTCAGGGAATCAATCCCTTATGGAAAGCCTTCCCTAACTAGAAATGGTGGAAAATGTGATTTAAGCCATAAAGGCCAGAAGCGAAGAGTTTGGTGTTGATTAGTTCCAAAAACATCCTAGAAAAGTCACAGAAACAAGTGTGCCTCTCCTGTTGCCTGGTTGAGGAAGCCCGGCCGGCTGGCCAGCCCCAGCTACACACCGAGGCTGTGGGTCCGTCACCGTTTGTGAGGCTGCTGGCCTGGGCGGGGCAGCGGGCTGGGGCCACGGCGTTCCCCACTGCTGGCTTCACCTGGTCTGCAGGAGGCCTTTTGGTCCCCAGCATAGGCTTGTCATATGAAGCAAAATGGACTGGCTACAGGTGGGCTAGAACACCCAAGAACCCGCCCGAGAGGGTGTTGGTCTCTTGTGAGCAGCACGGACAGTCATTTTCAGACTTGGTGACGATGCGTCGGTGGTGCGGGCTCCTGCTTAGGTCTGTCGTATGTCCTGTGACTGTCACAGACAGAGCGGTCTCCTGCCAGGCAGTGGTGTGGGTGGGAAAGTATTATCCTGTTTCCCAAGAGGTTGGATGAGGTGATTATTTAAATGTGACTTTATAATATTTTATGAAGCTAAAGTGTTGTTGTCTTTGAGGGGCTCAGAGGAGTTGAGGCCGAAGGAGCTTGATAACACGCAAAGGCACTTCCAATTGTGTGGGCACACTGTGTGCAGGCGGAGACCTCCCGGTCCTCCCTGAGCCCCTCCGGTTGGATCTCACATCAGAGTTTTGTGACCAGTCAAGGGAGGGGTCTTCAGATCAAGGGCAGACCTTAAAATCAGTTTCAGATATGTTTAAAAGATTGAATCAAATAGTTTTTTTTTTTTTTTAACGTTTTATTTATTTCAGGAGAGAGAGAGAGACAGCATGAGCAGGGGAGGGTCAGAGAGAGGGGGACTCACAGACTGAAACAGGCTCCAGGCTCCGAGCTGGCAGTCAGCACAGAGCCCGATGCGGGGCTCGAACCCACGAACCGCGAGATCATGACCTAAGCGAAAGTCGGACGCTTAACCGACTAAGCCACCCAGGCGCCCCGAATCAAATAGTTTTAATACCATTAGATCGACAAATTTTTTTTTTCATTTCTATTGTTTATAGCTTTTAGTACAGTATCACGTCTTCTGTTTTTAAAAAAAAATTTTTTTTAATGTTTATTTCTTAGAGAGAGACAACGTGAGCAGGGGTGGGGCAGAGAGAGAGGGAGATACAGAATCTGAAGCAGCTCCAGACTCTGAGCTGTCAGCACAGAGCCCAACGCGGGGCTCACAAGCCGTGAGATCATGACCTGAGCTGAAGTCGGATATTTTACCGACTGAGCCCCCCAGACACCCCTGTTATCTGTTCTTTTTTTTTTTTTTTAATTTTTTAAAATTTATTTCTGAGAGAGAGAGAGAGAGAGAGAGAGACAGCATGAACAGGGGAGGGTTAGAGAGAGAGGGAGACACAGAATCCGAAACAGGATCCAGGCTCTGAGCTAGCCGTCAGCACAGAGCCCGATGGGGGGCTTGAACCCACGAACCGTGAGATCACGACCTGAGCTGAAGTCAGATGCTTAACTGACTGAGCCACCCAGGCGCCCCCCCCGTTATCTGTTCTTAATGATTACTTATTGATGAATGAATTCAGTAATAATTATTGCAGATTACCTTTTAGCTAACTGTAAGATGCACAAATGGAAGACATTCCCAAACGTTTTTAAGCTATCTAGAAATGGAACATGTATTCACTGATCATTTTAATCATGAGTAATAGCCTGGAAATGTGTAGAAGTTTACTTATTTAAAACTTACAGCTCAGTAAGCTGAAAAGTTGTGACTTCTGATTAATTGTAAAATTCTCATTGGTGGGATCCACCTTGTGGAAATTTTTGTGCATAAGGGAGATGTGGTCATTTCTTTGGGCTTAATGTCAATGATCTTTTTAATGTGTCTGTTTCTCGCTAGTGAGCCTGCTGTGTCGTGGTTGGGCATGTCCATGTGACTGGGTGGGCAGCTGGGGTCCATGGCCGGTGAACCTGGCTGTTGGGCTAATGGCGCAGAGCAGCTAGGGAGCATGTAAAGGGTTCTTTAGGCCCGAGAATCCTATTCCAGGAGCCGTCCCAGTAGGTGACATCTGCCGAGAGGAAGCCAAGTCACCACCGCAGCCCCAGGAATGGAATTTCTGAATTTCTGTTAGTAGAATGAGGTGGGTGGAAGGTGAGACTGAAGGTAGGATGGCCATTGATACCCCTGTCATTGGACAGAAATTTCCCTTCTTCCTCGTCAAAGAGGTTGGGAATGAAAGGGACACCCATTAGGACATTTCATTCCTCTCTTGATCAAACCTGGCACTTGCCTCATGCAAACTTAGGTGCTCTGACTGGCCCTCTTGCATGAAACCCAAGCCCGTGCCCCCACCCGCCCTGTGGAAGGCGAGAGCTTAGTGAGTGGAGAACGTGCCAGGGAAGTCGGGCCGGGAGGGCTTCCGTCGGGGTGCTGTTGGTCTTCGGGGTCTGGAGACCTCGGGAGCATGTGGTCATCCCATGGGACGCTGAGCCGGGAGGAAGCAGGACCATTGAGGACCCGCCGCTGGCCATTGTGGCAGTGAGAGGCACGCCATGAGCTGAGTCTTGATGGATAAGAGTTAGGAGCCCAACTGACGTCACCCTGAGCCCTTGAACCATCACATGACAAAGTTACTACAGAAGAGAAAGTTTTCAAGCACAGTCGAAAGTCACACTTTTTTTTAAAAACCCACTTTGAAAGTGAATCGCTGAGTATTAAATCCATTTTGTGTTCATGAGGAATCTTTGATCTAGAAATCCTGGATCCATTCTGACCAGGGTGCCTGGTTAACACATTAAAAAGCTGCTGCTTTACCAGGGAGTTGAATGACTTAACAGAATCCTACACTGTTTAACTCACTTGCGCATCTTGGGGACCTGAGGGACAGTTTGAATGCGGGCCCTTTTCTCCTTCCTCAGGAGTCTGTGATGTGCTGTTGTCCCGCTGACGGAGGGGCTGGGCAGACAGGACCGCGCAAGCCATGTCTGCATGTATAGGAAGCTTCATTCCACTTTACACAGTTCAAGAGGAGAGGTCAATTTCTGACCCAGTAACACATCACAAAATCAAGGTGGTTTCTACCTTGTTCTGAGCAGCCAGAAGGGTTCCTGGGTCCCTCTCACACAGGTGATGGGGACACCTGGAAATGCGTGGTGAATGCACCACCTTCTGTCTTGCCTTCCTCTGCGGACTTGTACATAGTTCAGAGTGAAACAGGGTGACACGCCGCCGGGTTTGAGTAGGAGAGCAGGTGTAGCGTCGGAGACTGTCAGGTGTGTGTGTGTGTGCGTGCGTGTAAGTGTAAGAGGGAGACGGGGAGATGAGCCCACTGAACTGGTAGCTACTCTGTGCACCACACACGTTAAGGGGATGGAAAAATAATTGAGGAAGTATTTTCTCGCTTGAACAAATACAGTCCCTTAGTTTTAAAATCAGGCCATTATTTCATGTTGACTCCCAAAGTAAAACAGACAGGAAGCTTGTAAAGTGACCCAGACTGATTTTTAATTCTGCTTTTTCATCTGCTCCTCTGAGCCCATGCATTTGCTCTCACCAGCGGGTTCTCCCTTAATGTTTCTGTGTCATGAGATGTACACAGCACTCGGCGTTAGGGACAGTCCCACGCCCACCAGTGAAGGTTGGCTGAGCTCTGAGTTGGGTGTTCTATCTGGAGAAGCCTGGAGCTGTGCATGCAGGTGAGTTTGGAATAGAAGCCTGTAGAAAGGTAGCAGGAGTGACGGTGTGGGCTCACGCTCTGGTGATGGCTGCCGCTGCCCTTCCACAGACGCAGTCACTCCCTAGGAGTGGCGCCAGCAGAGTGACAACAGACCTCCTGGGCCACACGCTCAGACGCAGGTCGCCAGCTGCTGCACGCTGGGTGGACCCGTGGGATGCAAGGGTCTTGACCAGGTTCTGAGAGGGGCCCAGTTAGTGGGCGGTTCGCTGAACTGTGAGGGAAAATCTTGACTCCTTAAGTACAGGCTTTCGTGGTGTAACCAGCGGGTGAGTGTTTCTGAGAAAATTGTCTTCTGTTTGGGGGCACGCTCTGTCGGCATTGAGGGAGACAGGGAGAGAAACCGGCAGAGATCAGAGGTGTTCCGCCAAACGCCCTGTGGCTGTTCCCTCCTCACCGCTAAGGCTGAGATGGCAAGGATTTAGCTAAACAGCTGTTCTCCTTAGGTCCTCCTTAGCTTTTCAGAATCCCGAGGCTTTGAGGGTCCCAGCCCCATGTCTAAGTTCTCAGTCACACCCACGTGATTGGCTCTGGCCATGTGGTGCAGGGTGGCCCCCAGGCAGGAGTTGACGAAACTGTGCTTGAAGCTGCTTCTGTTTGTTTGTATTTTTACTGGCCTGTGGGCCTCGGACAGAAGTTAGCCTCGGAGGAGGCGGAGGAGGCTGCGTTTCCTCTGGGGCAGAATGCAGCTCATGGTAATAAACAAGGTGACATCTGTCCAAATGACCAGCACTGTGGACTCGGCTGAGGCCCCTGCACAGCCTCATTGGCTCTGATGGTGCTGCTCACCTTTAGGGGGAACCATGGCTGACAGGGGCTCTTGTGATGACTAGAATGTCACATATGTGACCCTGATAGCTACTGGCAGCTTGCAGGACGTCCTCAGGAGAGGACACACTGGGGAGCAGGATGTAGACGTCCCTGGTTATTGGCTGCTCTCCTGTGGCTCCACGTGGCTTTTGCCAGTGCGGGCTGCAGGGGAGGGAGCCCAAGCTCCATGTCTTCCCTCTGCCGACCTGCCCCCGGCCTGGGCCCAGCTGCACCCTCAGCCAGGGCCCGGCTTCAGCTGCATGGACTCACCTTCAGGTTTCTCCTCCCTGCCATCCAGTTATCTGTGGTGGTTTCCCGTCTCCAGAGCATGTCCGTGATGTGGACACAGCCCACACTATGCTCCGCGGAGGAGCACATTGTAACGTAAAACGGCACCTCGCTCCCCGTGAGCATCTGCACACTCCTCCCCAGAGGCCACCCACCACCCGCCAAGTGGGAAGGTGCCGTTCGGTTGGTATTTGACTCGGAGAAAGTTGCGAGAAATTTTCTACACCTGAAGTTACACGTTTGCGCTGCGTCTGATGCCTGGTGTCCATTAGTCTCACGTCAAGTGTCCCGTTCAGCCAGGCCGTTCTTTGTCGGCATGAACAGCAGGTGGTACCTGAGCCATGCAGATGATAGCGCTCCTCTGTGAGGGTGCGGGAGATGCCCAGATGCAGATCCTTGTTCCTGCTGAGTTGTTCAGGGTCAACCCTGCAGACCCTGGGCCACGTTGAAAAGGCCAGCGTCCTTGCCTGTCTTCCGTTGTCCACTTTCTGAGCCCTGGAGGCTAGAACACGGTCTTGCCATCAGAGGGCTGAGACACATGCTCTGTGGAGCCCCTGGTCAGCGTGCTCAGACGGAGACCTGCTTCCTGGAGGTGGGTTCAGGGTCTTGCTGGAGATGTTTTTTCCTAAGTTGAACTTGAGATGTGTGTAGGCGAGGTCTTTGAGGACCATTGAAGAGAGCAGTGTGTGTCTTCCATTTAAAAGTCCTAGAAAATTAGCTCCAGCGGGTCTCAAACCCAAGGCTAATGTATCAGAAGTGCCTCTGGGTCCATTGGTGGGTGTTTTCTTACACAGCCTTCTCTGAACGTACCCACAACGCCTTGGCTGCCCTCTCACCGGCTGGCCTTTTGGTGATTGGACAGTTCTGGAATTCTGTTTCCTGAGGACATCTTTCCCATGTCACTGGGAGGAAGGGGAGGTCTGTCCACTGTCTGTCCCTATTTGTGTGCAGGCGGCCGTTACTGCTCCCACAGACCCTGAGTTCTCACCGGCCTGGGAGCTGTTGGCCAGACAGCTGGACCCTCTGCCTGAAGGCCGCACCGCCGTCCTTGGCGCACACGCGCAGGCCCTGTGTCGCCCTCCTAGAAGGCCACCAGTCACATCTTGGGGTTTCACTCTCCTGACCTGATCTCCAAACACCATCACACGAGAAGCTATGGCTTCAACATAGGGATTGGGGGAGCGGGGGAGACAGACATTCATCCTGGAGCACCGGGTCTTTTCCCAGAGAGGATGTGGGACTCTGTGACAGGTCGGGGGGTTTGTGGCTGCTTGTCCTCAGACGCTCACGGGACAGTAATCCTCTCGTATCTCACTTCCTCGCCATGGTGTTCTCAAACACTGCTCCCAGTGTCCCGGGGGAGGGC
This sequence comes from Hyaena hyaena, assembly GCF_003009895.1. Taxonomy (NCBI): domain Eukaryota; kingdom Metazoa; phylum Chordata; class Mammalia; order Carnivora; family Hyaenidae; genus Hyaena; species Hyaena hyaena. The sequence goes on from NW_024080633.1 coordinate 9,780,474, forward strand.
TCAGGCCCAGCGGGGAGTAGGGTCCTGTCAGCTTACCCTGTGCTCATCTGGGGAGGAGCAGCCCGTCAGCATGGTGAGGGGGCCTCTCCTGCAGGTTATCACAGCAACGGGAAATAGGTCCAGAGGGGCCAGTTCTTGATGGGAAATTGGAATTTGACTCTTTAAGAGACCGCCACTTGTTTTGTCTTGATCTTGCCAGATTTCTCAGGATCGTATTTAAGCAGCACAAGCAGCTTCAGATTCTCACCAGTGTCCTTCTGACCTTGTCGGCAGCCTGGCGCTGCCGTGCTCTTCCCTGTGTGCTCGGCCATCGGCATCTCCTATGCGCTGACCCCTGTACCTGTCCGCATGCCCAGGGGACCCCATCGCCGCCACCGGGGAGAAGCCTGTGGGCTGGCTCTATGAGAGGGCTGGGAAGGCTGCCCTTGGAGGCGCCTGGAGGACCTGGTCACCTGCATGTGAGCATCTGGCCGGGGGGGCGGCGGGGGGGGGCTGCTGCCAGCACCTTCTCTGGAAGGAAGCTAAGAGTTCTCTGGAAGGAAGCTAAGAGAGCTGACCAGGTGGGCCGGGGCATGGGATTATGTGATTCATCTGAGGGTCTGAAGGTCTGAGGTCTGTTCCTGAGCTATCACCCCAAAATTAGTGACCCCCACTGTGTGGTTCAAACAACAGAAATGTGTTTTCTCATAGTCAGGAGGTCTCCGGTCCAAAATCCAGGTTCTCGGAGCTGCGTTTCTTCTGGAGGCTCTGGGGGCATCTTGCCTGCTGCTCCTGGGAGCGCCAGGCATCCTGGGCTGTGGTCGCACCCCTCCATCCCTTCCTCTGGGGTCTCGTGGCACCCTTCTTCCCGTGTCTTGGCCAAACGTCTCTCTTCTTACGAGGAGTGGTACTTTTGGATTAGGGCCCACCCACCTCTGATGTGACTTATGCTTATAGCTTAATCTCAGCCTCCCAGGCTCTGGTTTCACATTTACTTATTTTTAAAAGTTTATTTATTTTGAGAGAGAGCATGCACAGGGGAGGGGCAGAGAGAGGGGAGGAGAGAATCCTAAGCAAGGTCCGCACTATCAGTGCAGAGCCAGATGTGGGGCTCGATCGCATGAACCGTGAGATCATGACCCAAGCTGAAGTCAGACGCTTAACCTGCTGAGCCACTTAGGCACTTCTGGTTCCACATTTATAGGTACTGGAGGTTAAGACGTGGACATTTGGTGGACACAGATGGATGCATAGCATCCACGTGCCCCAGTGGTGTATAATGAGCTCAAAGTCCGCACCACGGAGCCAGCTGCTGTGTGGTGGCGGCATGGGGGGAAGTTCTGTTGCAGTGAGGCCTTGGGGAGAGGCCTGTGCCTCCCTCTGCCCCCCTGTCTCCATATGACTGTCCTTTGGGGAATATGAAGGGACACGTAGTGGGGGCAGTTTTGTGTGCGCCTCCTGATGCCTGATGTCAGGGTGTGCTTTGGGACTGGGCTGTGGGGATGCAGCTGCCTCTGGACCTGCTCTTGGAGAGGGAAGAAGTGCCGTCCTGGCCACCAGGGGCAAGGGGTCACTCCCTAAATGTTCTCTGCTAGGGGTGCGGTTACCTTGCTCCGCAGACAGATCCATTTCTGAACCTTGCTTTTCAGAACAGAATAAAAATGCTGTGTTGATTGAGGCCACGGCACCCAGAGACGCACATTAGTGGGCAGTTTATGGTGTGTGTTTCCAACCTAACGGACTGTTTGCATCTACGGGCAGACGCAGGTGGGCCCGTGAGAGGCACCCGTCCCCGTCTTGATCTTTCCCTCCAGAGCCTGAGAGCCACACCCTCCGGACCTTCTCTGGCTTCCCTGGAGCCGCGGGTGTCAGTCGGCATTCGTAGCTCCTGTAAAGCACAGAGGCTTTAAACGCTTCCTGTAAATTTGAACTCAGTAGGAAGATGGCATCACTCCTTCTGGTTCTTTCTTACACCACACAGTGAGCACAGTAAGAACTTTTCTTATTCGGTGCAGTGAGTTTCTAAATTAACAAAGTGACCAGAGCTGCAGGGGCAGGGTCATGGAAGGGGGGCAGAAGCAGCGTGCGAGGCCGCGGCTGCCGCTTCAGCTCCTCACAGTCCTGGAGTGTGCCGGTGGGCGGGCTGGGGGCCCCGGGCACCCCTCCCTTTTCCGAGCGGGTGTGACTTCACTGCACTGAGTTACGCATCACCAGACACATGGAACTGTCTTCCGTTCCGTGTCACCCACTCCCCACCCACCCCACGCGCCCCTTCTAGGGGCCTGGAACACACGGGAAAACCTGGAGATCTTTGGATCTGACTTCGGCTGAATTATTACCCTTCCCTCCCTCCCCCCGACCCCAGTCTGCTAGGAGGTTTTAAGGCACATGGTTAAGATTCGTTGCCAGGACTGCTGTCCTGTCTGGGGCGATGGGGATGAGCACCACGTGTCTCCAAAGGGCCGTCTCTGCTTTATTGTGCTTTTCAGGGTTTGCTTTGTTTTCTCCCCAGATTGCGTTTGAGGTTCAGGCCCCAATGCTGAAACGAGCCGCAGAGCAGACGGCAGAAACTGCTCTTACTGCTGCTTGCGGCCTGGCATCTTTCTGTGAGCCGGGTCTGGATGCCGGCCCCCGGCCCCCTCCAGCCCTCGGGCCTCTGAGAAGTCTTTGTCAGCAGGTCCGAGGGTGACCCCAGAGCAGCGATGTCCGCATCTGCCTGGGACTCCCTTCCGTCAGTGCTCATTTCTGACCGTCTCCTCGGGGCAACTCGAGGTATGAAAGCACTCAGAATGGAGCCTGGGAAACAGGAGTGTTCCCGTCAGGCTCAGAGGCTTAAGAATGATCATTTGTCTCTGGCGTTTGCTGTGCAAACGTATGAGAGAGATTTACGGCTGGTGGACCTCCTGGCCATTGGTGCTTTGGGACGTCCCCAGGACAGGCGGACAGGCCTCGCTCTCAGTCCTTGATTTTCTGTCATGAGGAAGCTACTTCTTGACAACGTTTAGAGTTGAAAAGGCTGCCCTCTTTGCCTCTGTTTCCTTAACAAGTTGGATGACAAGAACAAGTGAATGACCTTGTGTTCCAGGGAACCTTTGGATTTCTTGGCCTGTCTTTGTTCCTGGCCACACACACAGTTAACTGTCAAAAGAGGATCTTTTGTTTTGTTTCATCTGAGCACATTCTGGGTTGGATTTAGAATTTTGTATCTAAACATTACTGAAAAGTCCTTGGACTTCTTGCGTTTATTTTAGGGTTGTAGCTGTTTTGTATGATTTCAGTGGGTACTAAACAGTCTCATGGTTGGCACCACATAGAGGGAAACCAGATGGGTGCACTGCAAAACCCAGTGCTCTCGGATCCAGGATTCCCTGCGTAGGCTGCTTCAGACGCATCCCCTATACCATTAATGGTCCCTCATCTGACAGTGACTGACCCTGCCTCACAGCTGTGCAGGGGAGAGCCCTGTCGGTGAGGCCGCGAAGGCGGCAGGTGCCTGTGCTCTCTGTGGGGTCGGGGAGGGGGCCGCTCCCAGGTCAGCTGCAGGCTGGTGGCCTGGGAACTCACTGCATTCCTGTTAGATTTTCCTATGTTCCGGAGCCTGGAAAAGGCCACAAACCTCAAGCCAGTGGGAAGGAGCTGGGAGCTCACCTTTGGAGACCTCCCACCCATTCTAGGGGGTGGGAGGTGGGTGGCGGCACTGGGCTCTCACCCCCAAACAGAGCAAGGATGGACTGTGCGCTTGCAGTGGGCTCGTGGTGGGGTGCCACTGTGACCCGTGTGACAGTGACATGTGACCTCATTTTTGCTGCCCTTCATTTTAGATTTGATGTAACTAGCCTTTATTCCTTACCAGTTTGAAAGCAAGTCCAAATGTACAGCTTGTATCTCCACCTACTGTATGTTCGGGAGGCTGCTGGAGCTTTGAGCTGCTTTCAAAGCGTACAAGGCAAGTGAGGTTCTTGGGTGATGGATTTCTGTAGTGTTCTTTTATTTTTACCCATTTCACATGTGTTATCCTAGTAAATCACAGCCACCGCGGGGGCATGTCACAGAGTGGAGTGTCCGCTGCCTCCTGGCTTCCTCGTGAGTGGCTCAAGCTGAGAGCTTCCTTGAGGCCCCGTGGGGCGGCACCTGCCAGGTCCTCCCCCTCAGCCTTTGTCTCTGTGCCTCTCTGTGTTGTGTGCCCTGATACCGGCCTGCCACACGCTGATCATTTAGACCTTCCTCTGCCCTGACTGTGGCCTAGAAAGGAAGGGTCCTGCCCCAAGCCCTGCTCAGTGCAAGTGGCTCACTCTTTGATCGTCAGATAGCACTACGTAAAGGGTGAACTGACCCTCCAGCTTGACGGTCAGTGGGTTTCCCTCCTCACGCCACGGGGGTGCCCGCCAGTCAGTGGTCATGATGTGCCCTCTGTGTATGAGCTCATGGAGGTTCTTTGGAACCTGCTCTTAATAAATAGGTAATGATGGCTGGGAAGCCAATGGTCTGTAACTTGGCCATCCTCTGCTCTGACCTTCTAGACTTCCTCTTCTTCCTCCTCCTCCTCCCCGCTTCAGTAAGCCGAGAATGGACTCTGCCGCATAGGTCAAGCACTGAAGTGGCCTGACCGCGCAGCCCGGGCTCCTCCTCACCGGCTCATTGATGTGAGACGAGGCCCCCTCGTCTGCCTGCTGGGCTGCGCTGTGACCAGAAAGCCCTGGGAGTCCTGGCTGGCTGGACTTGGGAGGCAGCTCCCTGTGGGCAGGGCGGTCTCCTGCTCTTTCCTTCTTGTGTTTTTTTCTCCCTTAATCTCCACTGAAGAGAGCTTTTCCGAAGTTTGAGGACTATGCACATTGCTCGTGTGTGGCGACATCTCTCCCCCAATGCTGGAGCCCCGGCCGGGGTGCCATTGTGTGCGGAGGTCAGCCCGTGGTGGGGGATGTCCCCCTCCAGGGGCTGAGCGTAGCCTCGGAATGAAGCCAGTGAGCAGGGCCAGGCCAGGGTGGTGGCCTCGGTCCCCAGCATTCAGCCTGTGTGAAGTGGGCCCGGAAGGCGCTCTGTGATCCGGGTCTCAGCTTTCTCCGCACAGCTTTCACCGCAGCCGCCCAGCTCCCGATGCTGCCCCTGAGCGGCCTTCCCGTCCCCTGCGGTGGAAGCTGTTCTTCCCCCAGAGAAGCTGTCTCCCTGCGGGACTCTCGCTGCCCTCCCCCGCCCACCCCAGAGCAGTGCTGCCTCCCTTTTTCCGGGGGCATCGCAGCACCCCCTTCTGGCCACATCCCCAGCCCTTTGCTTTGAGGCTCCTGCGGGTGAGGAAGGGCAGGGGCGCTAAGTGGCTGGAAGGCCTTTCCCGCCAGTCCTGTGCATATTGGCTCGGACTCATTCCTGACTCAGCTGTCAAAACCAAACCAGTGTGGACGCGCTGAGGAGGTGTGGTGTTTGGAATGAAATCTCAGGTGGAAACATTTTCCGATCTTTATTTTTACTTGCCAGCCAGGCTGGTGATGTGTCTCTTTGGTTATATGCAGCACATAAGATGCTGAGGTTCCTAAAGTTCCGAGTGTTAGGATTTAATCACCTGTGTGGTTCATGTGACGAGTCACCTCATTGGCAATGCTGACCCACAGGAAACCGTAAAGCGCCCTCCAGTGTAAGGTGGTGGCTCACAGCCACAGCCAGAGTAAGACGGAGCCTTCTCTGGAAACAGCCCCAGGACTGCGCGGCTTTCATTAAAACACAGTTGATGATTTGACCCTAAACCAGCGTATTGAGGAATCTTTTATGTCACGCAGCCCTGACAGAGTCATGACTTCATCACCTAACACTTTAGCTCCCGTGTTTCAAAGCGTTGCGTGGTTTTTAAGTTCAGTCCAGGATGCAGCGAAACCGTGCTGGCTGGGGTGGCCTCACAGCACGGGTCTGCTCTTCCGCCTTCTCCCCCTACGAAAGGCACATAAACGTCTGTGTGGCTTTAAGGATTTACCACCAAGTACTTTTCGTCTTTTCTCTGTTCTGGTCTTTTTCCCAGCTGTCATGAGGCCGAGTTCCTGGCCCTGTGGGAGCCCTTCCCTGAGCCACACACCCGTTCCCAGGGACTCTGCCAGTTAGATGAGAGGCTACCCGCCCTCCCCAGGGTCGCGAGGGGCTGTCCCTGCCATGTGGGGGTTGGGGGGCGGTACGGAATTCAGCAAGACTGAGTCTGCTTGCCGACCGTGAGCGGTCTGGCAGAGGGAAGTCCTGGGGAAGAGGGAACGTGAGTAATACAGCGGACTTTGGTTTTCTCCAGTTTTTTCAAACCTTTTTTTTTTCCTAAACACTCGTTGGTACAAATGGCTTATGATAGAAGAGGAGCTGCCGTTGTTGGATCAGCCCTTGGGAGCAAGAGGCCAGTTCCTTGGAAGGAGGCAGCTGAGGAGAGGCAGGCACGTTGTGTGCATGTCCTGTGGCTGCGGGACCAGTGGCCACACGCCTGCTGGCTCACACCGGACGCTCCTTCCCGCGCGGTCTGGAGGTCACGGGTCAGTGTGGGCCTCCTGGGGCCGCAGTCGGGCTGTCACAGGCGGGCTCCTCCTGGAGGCTCCGGGGGACGATCGTTTCCTGTCTGTCCTGGCCCCCAGGCCTGCCGCATCCTTGGCTCACGGCCCGTCCTCGATCCTCCAAGCCAGCAGTCGGCCGGTAGGCTCTTCTCACACTGCCTCTGTGCCCCTCCGCAGCCAGGAAGGGCGAAGTTGACGTGGGGCCACCTGATACCGCAGGATGCCCCCTGTCTAGGTGTCCTCACCTTTATCCTATCTGCGAAGTGCCTTTGCGGGTCCAGGACGCAGCCACAGGGTCTGGTGGGGTGCATCTCTCTGGCACAGCTGGCTGGTGTTGGAATATGAAACTGTCTGCAAATGGTTTCTGAAGACACACAAGGAAGAATAGTTAAGAACTTTCTGCCATTTTTTATATTAAGAGTTGAATTCATGTGTGTTTTCCCAGTGATGGATGTGTTGTTAAAGAAATAGAACTTTGGCTCATCAAAAACTACCTTGCTGTTTGAAAACCACAGACTATGGGGCGCTTGGCTGGCTCAGTTGGGCAGCCTACTTCAGTTCAGGTCATGATCTCACGGTTCGTGGGCTCAATCCCCATGTCGGGCTCTGTGCTGACAGCTCAGAGCCTGGAGCCCGTTTGAGATTCTGTGCCTCCTTCTCTCTCTGATCCTCCCCTGCTCACACTGTCTCTCTCTTTCAGAAATAAATAAAATGTTAAAAAAAATTTTTTTGAAAACCACAGGCTGTATCCGAGCCTGTCTTTCCCGGGTGGAGCAGCCCCTTCCCCTCTCTGAGTCCCTCACCCTCTTCCTCAGCCCTGAGCACTGCTGTGGGAGGCAGTTGGGCTGGTGGGGAAGCATGGCCATTCCCTCCCTGCTGTGGACTGCCACAGGTATCTGTAGTCTCGTGGACACATAATTTGAAGGGGGTGGGATACAACCCCAGGTATAAACCCCCACAGTTCACGACAGCCAGGGACCCTGCCCTCATGAACGCAAAGCCACGGATGCACTCACCCCTACCTCCCCGGCTGGCCTACAGGGCAGCGAGGTCCCAGCCCACCTGCACCAGCTTGGAGTACCAGACAGGCTGGGTGGGAACTGGGCCTGGGCGCGGGGGTGCTCATGAGTAGTGGGGTCACTCAGAGCCCATCCCCAGGGGCCTCATCTGTCCCCTCTTCTGGGCATGGTCCACAGTGGGGTGTCCCAGGGACTCCGGGTCTCCTGTCCCCTGGGGGCTCCCTTCCAACCGTCACCTCCCTCCTGATGGCAGCTCCTTACCCTGAGCTCCTCTCTGCTCCATCTGCAGCCACGGGGGGGGGCCTAACTCCGGCTTGTTTCTGCTTTGCTTCGTAACTGCCAGTGTCCACTGCCCGAGGGCTTCCTTGTGTGTCTGGCTCTTGAGCACTTTGGGGGCTCCTGGAGAGTGCGGGTCGGGGACCTGCCGCCATCTTCTGTCCCCTCCAGGCTGCCTTCAGGGTCTCCCTTCCCAAGAACCTCAGATAGCAGTGATCTCTGCAAGGTGTCCAGTGATCCTGCATCTGTCCCACATCCCATGATCCCCTTGCCCCCCTCTCGGGCACCCTCAGCCCTGTCCCTGAGCTGTGTCCAGTACGTGGGTGTTCGAGGGGTCACATGTTGCACATCTTGGTCACGATGTGCACATGCTTCATGCTCTCACACTCACGCCATACACGCGTGTTCACTTGCCTACCAGATGTTATTCCAGAGTGATTCACAAGACACATGGACCCCACAGTGTGGCCCTGGGCCATCCCCCGTGATTCACGTCATGGCAGAGTGGCACCGGTGTCCGTGCTGACGGGGGCCTGCTTGGTCTCCTCAGGTGCTGCAGGGCGCCCAGCTGATCGCCGTGGCCTCTTCCGACCCTGCTGCCGCGGGAGTGGACGGCTCACCTCTCCAGGGCAGCGACATCCAGGTCCAGTACGTCCAGCTGGCTCCGGTGACTGACCACACCGCTGCAGCTCAGGTGGGTCCCGCCCCGTGTGCAGGTGGACAGACACCCTGTCTGAGGACAGGTCCCGGGGCTTCTGCAGCTCTGGACATAGCTGGGGTGTTTCTCCTTCTGATGCCCTCCTGTGAGCAAGGCACACTGCCACGGGAGGCACGTGGTATGGACACAGGCACCGCTGCGGGACTCTGTGTTTTCTAAGTGTCTGAAGCGGTGAAGGTGAGGAGGTGGATCTCAGCCCATGTGCCGATATGAAACCAACTCTGGAGATGCTGTGTCTCCGGTAAATGTTCGTCTGTAAGCTTTTGACCCCACGGAGCCGGCCCCTGGGAACTGCAGAACGACCCAGAGGTCAGCTCCCCCGCAGACAACAGGCTCTGCCCTTGTTGCCCCAGCCCTCGGCCTTGACCCTTTCTTGGAGGCAGGTTGAGGGTCTTTACCCCAGCGGCCCCTCTGCTGGGCGGCAGAGATGCAGGATGATGTCACTTGGTCCTGAGGGCCCTGTCCGGCCTGGTTTCCAGCCTCCTGCCTGGGCGCCTTCCATGTGGCAGCCGAGGGCCTTGCGGGGAACCACACGGGCATTGGGGCCCCAGGTTCCCCTTGCTCGGTTTGTGCGTCCTCCACGCAGTTTGTGCATCCTCCACGCAGTCTGACTGGCTGAGCACTGGCTCCCCCGCTCCCATCCCCCCCTGCATCCCAGAAACCACCTGTCGTCTCCGTGCTCCCCCAGAAGCACAGGAAACAGTGTGCACACTTCCCGAGATGTCAGGTAAGGGGGCTGCTGCTTCGGTATTTGACAGGCTTGTGGAGCTGCCCCCTGGTGAGTGCACTTGGCCGGATGAACACCGTGGCCTCTCCTCAGATCTCCTGGGTCTGGGAAGCCAGGCCCGGGCCCTCCATGCCAGGGCCAAGAGCCAGCTGGAGGCCCCCTTGCGGGGACGGCATACTTTCAATCTGATGGGTCGACTGTTTGTGTGAGTAAGCTAGGACGGGTCCCAGACCGTGGGGGTCACTGGCACAAAGCTCAGGCTGTGGGTAGCCCGTGTTCTCAAACCTCGTGGGCCTTCCTGCTGAGCCCAGGCCGAGATCCACCCTGATGCAGAGACTCCCGTCTGCTCCGAGCATGGCCAGCCGGCTCCTGCCTGCCTTCTCGCACACCTGCCGTCCTCTGGGCCCACTCCTGTCCCTCTGCATCCCGGCACTGAGGAGCGACGTGTTTCTCGATGCCATGGGCCTCTAACGCTCAGAACTGAGGCCCCAGATTTCCATGGGGCCCTCTCCCCTCCCGCACTCCACTCAGGCCCCGTGCTGGTGCGGTGTATGCTCTGTCCTCGGCAGGAAGGAAGATTCTCCTTTGTTTTCCTTGCAGCCTCATGAGGTGATTGCTGAGGAATGGGATTCAGGGGGGCTAGTGAAGGTGCTCAGGGTGACCTCGTGACTGGGTGGCCAGCAGTGAACTTGGCAATCCCATGAGGACTTCAGTTCTTAATCTCCTGATTCACAGCGAGGCCCCAGCTGGCAAACGTGTTTCTTGGAGAAGCCGCTGCCTCTCCTCCTCTCTGCCCCCTGCCGGCCCCCCACCAGGCCACTCCCACGTGGCAGCCTGGGCACTCAGTCCACTTCCGGTGTGGCTTTTGTGCAGCAGTGACCACATAGGCCCACCCCACCCTGGAGATCAACCGAGAAGGGTTGGGTGTGACCAGGAGCCCACAGTATTGGGGGGACAAGGTGGAATTCTCTCTGGCCAGCTCATGGCGGGGGTCTGAGCATTAACTTGTCTGGGAAGAAAGAGCCCCTGCAGGCCCGCCTCGTCCCACGCTGGGTGGCTTGTGACATGCCCTGTGTGGTCACACATGGGTCATTGCACAAAGGCATCTCTTCTCTACTGCCCGGCAGTTGTGGAAGGGCCCAGTGTGTGCTCCAGACACGGATGCTGTGCCGAGCCGTCTCACTGAGCCGAGGTCGCGGTCATTGGACACATTTCACAGTTGAGGAACGCTGTGTCCGTTTTAGCTCTTTGCCACCTTGGCTTCCTGTCTGTGTTCTTTGTCTCCATTCCTGCCTGGCTGGTCTTGGGACCCACTGAATGAGTATGTATAAAAACAGGCCATAGGATGAGGTTCACACCCACTGGGTGTTTTCCCTGTAGAGGATCTCACCTGGCACAGACTTGAATAGTCAGCAGGTTATATAGCAGCAGGGTGGCCCCAGGCCCAGCCCACCATGCTCGTCCCTGGGGCCCACTCCTCCTGCCCCATCCTCGGGGGCTGGCTCTCCCACGGCCCCGCCACAGACAGGGCCACGTCTGCAGAAGGAAAGGGCTCCACTCTTGTAGGATTTCTTCTCAGTGTGCCAGTCAGAACAGGGCCACATACCCAGATTCGCTCCTGGAAGAGATGAGGAGCCCCCAGGAGCCCCCAGGGGCTGGAAGAGCCATCTAGCTCCCGAGGGGATGGGCTTCTCTTGGGCCGGAAGCCAGGGCGCCGGCCGCTCAGAGCAGCCAGTGGGAAGGGCAGTGAGTGCCCTGGGGCGAGCCCTGGCCTGGGACCACCTGCACAGGCAGGAGCCCGAGAACTTTCTGAATCGTCTGCTTGGAGCCCTTTCTTGACATTTCCTGCCTGAGACATGGGTCTGGTGCTATGTTTTGAGAACACAGGAGAAGGAGGGGTCCTCATCAGAGTGCGGGGGTCCCCAAGTCCCAGACACGTTCCCAACTCATCTGTGCTCCGCCTTCTGTGTGCCTGAGACCAAAGCTACCTTTCTAGTTTTTCAAGGATGGGGAGGAGCTCTCGGTCCCAGACGGGCCTCTGCCCAGCCTGTAACCAGATGTGTGGTCACCATTGCTGTGCCTCCCAGGTTCATGCTCTGGCCGCCCCACAGGCTGTGTGGCTCGTGCCCGTGCCACATCCATCGACTGCGGGCCCCTCCCTGCCTCCAGGACTCTCCGTGTGCCCTGTCCCTTGATGTTTGCATTTCAAACCTACAACCTTAGTAGTAAGAGCTGCAGTGCCAGTGCCTCGCCCGGGGCTCCTACCCACCACCGTCCACAGCTTCCTGCCTCTTCCTTCCTTCCCACCCTCACGCCTCACCTCTGCAACCAGGTTTCCTGCCAGGGCAGCCGGAAGCCCACCTCTGAGGGTCCAACCTTTGTGACATTGCCTTTGGCCGACGGCTCAGAAGAGCCTGAAGAAAACCCCAGTCAGTCTCTGTTTTGGGGCTTATTCTGGATGATTGAGATGCACGATCAGGGGCTTATTCCAAGTAGTATTTTTCCCTTTATCTTGAAACTGTGAATATAATTTAAAATCTTTTAAATATATATAGAGCATGGGTTAGAACTTCTCTGGTTAAGGAGGGAAAGGTGACTGCCCCTGAAATGTTTTTTTGGAACATTGAAACAGTTTTTATAAGAAGGTAAAATGGTGACGGAAATTCTCGGTAAATAGGATGGGTTAAGTACTCCGAAGGCATTCCCCAGTGACATGCAGAACTTCGCTGGGCCACAGAGCATGTGTGGGGAGGGTGGTGGGTGGCGTGGGTAAACAGAAGGTCCTGGAAAGAGGGGCCGTGGCCCCTGGGAGAGTCCTCTCCCAGAGCAGGGGTGAACCTAGGACTCTGGGCCCTTTCTAGCCCTGTTGTATGTGTTTATTCCATGCAAGAAAGCCGTTGGTGTTTCGCGAGTGTGGGCGGCCTGGACATGCGCTGGTAGGCCCCGTGACAGAAAGCCCTCCTCTCTCCCCTCTTGCAGACCGCAGACACCCTGCAGCCCCCCCTGCAGCCTGAGATGCAGCTGGAGCACGGGGCGATCCAGATCCAGTAGGCGGGCCGGGCCACCCTCCCGCAGCCCACCCTAAGACAGAGCTGCTGCCGTGCCCGGCACCAGCCCCCGCCGGCCACCCCGTTCTCCATGCGCCCCGGTCCCATGGCTTTGCACGGAGGTGGCTGCACATGTTCTGTTCAAGTGCATCTGAAAGCCTCACCACGGGGAGAGTGTCCCAGTCCAGAGACGAGGTGACAGGAGCCGCCGCCGCCCTGTCCCGCTGTCGGCGTCTCGGGAAGAGTGGGGCAGCACAGCGCGGAGGCGTCACGTACACGCGGAAAATCAAGAACGACGATATTTTTCTCTGTTCAGACAGCTTTTTTTTAATTTGCTATGGTGTTTATAACAAAAAAGAAAACTGAAAAAAAAAGTGAAGTAGCAGAAGCCTTTTGCTGTGTGCTCTGTTCAGTGTAACGAACATAGGTATTTGCAAAAGACGACTAACGATTTTGATGGAAATATTGCTTACCTACTTTTCTAGGGGGGAAATGCTCTGAAAACTGGTAATTATGCATTTCTAATGAAATAAAATGTATTTATGACCACAGCAGCTTTGTGTCCTTTCCTCTTGAGAGATGCTTCACCCCGAGGCTGGCCTCATATTGGGAAGTCACACGATAGGCCCTTTCAGCCATGCTGACACTGGATGTAGGGTCCGAAAGGAAGGGCTGTGGCTATTTCTTCTGGTCCCGTGTAATAGGGCCTGGGACTGGCTCTACCAGATGCCACGTGCTGTGCCGCGGCATGCTGCATCTCGAACACGGTGCCCCTCAGGACAGTGAGCCTGTCTCTACTGCAGGAGCTCCCGCAAGCAGGCTGTGCTGGTGATGACACAGGCCGTTCCCAGCTGCACAGAGTTACTGCTCTGGGGATCCTTAGGGAAGCTGCCATCCAAAGAAACACGCCTTATCATCTCTATTTAAGAAGAAAGATAGTTCCAGACAAGTCCCAGTGGTGGTTTGTGAGACATGTCCCCAGCAGTGGTCTGGCCTGCTCGGTCCACTCCCTTCTCGCGGCTACCTTGGCTGTCTGGGAGATTCCCACCAGGAAGTTGTATTCACCAACTTAGACATGCTCCTCTTTGCCATCTCAAACAATTGGTATCTCCCACGGCACCCTGTTGTGGGGTGCTGTGCCGGATGGTTCAGCCCAGCACGTGCTAAGGGGCGAAGGCAGGCTAGGGGAGCAGCTCCCGAGAGTGGGATGGCACCTCTGCGTCCCATGCCTCCATCCACCCTCCAGGGACCAGCACTCTGGGATGAGGACAGTCCCTTGGGAGAGGCCATCCTCCCGCAGATGGAAATGGGAAAAAGGACCGGCTCCCCAAGGCTGGGGGACGATCCCATCCACGTGTCTGGAATCCCGGAAGGAGGTAGTAGAAGGAAGATGACATTTACAGGATTCCAGACACAGAGCAGAGCCCAAGCAGAAGTAAAAGTAAGATCATGCCTGGACACCCACACATCGTTAAAGGCAAAAGCTCACTCTGAAAGCAGCCAGAGAGAAGGGACATCCCCCCGCAGCAGCAGCACGGGCCAGCCCCTAACGCCCGCTGGAAGTCAGGAGCACAGGCTGCTGCCAGCAAGGCACCGAAAGAAATGGAGTGTTCACGAAAACTGAATGTTGTTCAGGAATAATGGGGACAGTCGCCATCGGACCCAGCATGTCCATGTAGGTGTGCGTTGTACATACACCCAAGAGAACTGGAAGCATATGTCCACACATAAACATGTTCCCAAATGGTCGTTGTGGCATTACTGTTAATGGCCAAAGAGTAGACACAGCCACGTGTCTGTAACAGGTGAACGGGTAAACTGAATGGGATCTGGCCACACACAAAAGGAATACTATTTGGCCATTAAAAGGAATGAAGGTCGGATATGGGTTTTAACACAGATGAGCCTCAAAACCATCTTCCTGAGTGAAAGAAGCCAGAAGACCACACGTTACGTGATCCTGTTTCTGTGAACTGTTCCTAATAGGCCAGTCTGTGGAGGCAGCGAGCAGAGGCAGATCCCTGGGTGCAGGGGCCACGTGAGGGAGAGACGGGAATGGCTGCTAGTGGGGGCGGGCTTTTGTGCAAGGTGATGAGAAGGTTTTGGAATTCAGTGGTGATGTTGGCCCAGCTCTGTAAATACACCAGAAATCCTTGAAATATACACTTAAAAGTGTGAAATATTTGGCCTATCAATTATATCTCAAAGCTATTAAAGAGTTGGATAACATTTTAAAAACCTTTTATGAACAAAACAACGATGTTACCTGTAGATGATCCCTCCCATAAAGGAAATTGCAAGGAATTTTTTTCAAGAGCAGGAGTATAGATCCAGGAAGAGGTTTTAAATGAAGACAGAAGGGTGAACAAATAGAATAATAAACACCGATAACGTCTAAGTGCTGTGCCTAAAACCGTCTCACGTTGAAATTTTCAAACAATAAAATATTGGAAAACATTGCCTTGTAAGTTGGGACAGGCAGGAAGGAGCTAAATTGTTTTAAAGCCCCTTTTTATTGCCCTGGAGAAAAAGGATCAAGATGCTGTACAATGTTAAGGTGTCAGGTTTAATATCCTTGACAAACATTTAAGAAAGGCAGTAGAGGAATTGTTAGGTGTAGGATATCTGAACAACGTGATGAAGAAACTCCGCCCAGCTGACGGGCGCTCAGTCAGCCCGCGTCCCAGATCATAAAGAAGGTCTCTCCGGAGCCCAGAGGACTGGGACTCCCGAAGCCTGCACTCTCTTACCGCGTGGGATCAAGTTAAAAATTACTGAGAGAAAAGGAGTATGTGTGCAAATGTTTGCAGACTAAGTAGTGTAACTTTTTTTTTTTAATTTTTTTTAATGAATTATTTCTAGGAGAGAGAGAGAGACAGCGTGAGCAGGGGAGGGTCAGAGAGAGAGGGAGTCACAGACTGAAACAGGCTCCAGGCTCTGAGCTGGCAGTCAGCACAGAGCCCGACGCGGGGCTCGAACCCACGAACCGCGAGATCATGACCTAAGCGAAAGTCGGACGCTTAACCGACTAAGCCACCCAGGCGCCCCAAAGTAGTGTAACTTTTAAAGTAACCCGTGGGTCAAATAAATAGAAATGGAAAGATATTTTTAATTACCAATTACCAAATTGGTAATTGTCCATTAAAAATGACAGACCGACATATCGAAACTTGTGGAGTACATTGAAAGTTGGGAATTGTTTTAGAAAAAGTTTCTATTTCCTTCAGATATATTCCCCCAAACTGGGACTCCTGGGTCTTAGGATAATTTCATTTCTGGTTTTTTGAGGAACCCCCATACTGCTTTCCTTAGTGGCTGCACCGGCTTGCAGTCCCACCCGCAGAGCACAAGGGCACCCTTTTCTCCACACCCTCACCAGCCTTGTCTCTTTGATGATGGCCCCTGCTCATGCTGTCTCTCGCTCGCTCACTCTCAATAAACTTTAAGAAAAAAGGAAAATAAAAGCCTGTTTGGACAGCATGCACTTGAGTCCTGGTTTCTTATCCACTCATCTAGTCTCTGCCTTTTTGATTGGATAATTTAATCAATAGATACTTAAAGTAATTATTCTAAGAATTACTAGTGCCGTTTCATTCATAGTTTCCACGGTCTTGCGGTTTCCTTCTTCCTTCCTTTCTTACTGTCTTCCTTTGCGGAGTGGTCATTTTCTGAAGGGCTGTGCTTTGACGCCATTTCCTCCATCTTTTGTGTATCCTGGGGTTTTGCTTTGCTGTTCCCATGAGGGTAACTTAACATTTTATAATAGTCTTTTTAGGGGCACCTGGGCGGCTCAGTCGGTTAAACATCCAACTTCCGCTCAGGTCATGATCTCATGGTTCGTGGGGTCAAGCCCCATGTCAGGCTCTGTGCTGACAGCTCAGAGCCTGGAGCCTTGTTTGGATTCTGTGTCTCCCTCTCTCTGCCCCTCACTTGCTCACACTATCTCTGAAAAATAAATAAAACGTTAAAAAAACATTCTTGAATGAAAAATAGTCTTTATAAAGCTGATAACCTCAAACACATGACACATTATTATAGCTATTTTTAATACTTATGTCATTTAACTTTCACGTTAGTGTTAGTGATGAGCACATCAACCTGCGCATATTAGAGTGTTCTGAACTTGACTACGCCCTCACCTGCCTCAGCGGCTTCTGTACGTCGGTCTGTTTTCGGGTCACTAACCAGCGTCCTTGTATCTCAGCACTTCCTGTAAGGCAGGCGTGGTGATGCCTGCCCCCACGTGTCTTCTCCGGGACGACGTGATCTCCCTCGTTTCCGAGGGACACCTCTGCTGGGTGTTCTGGTTGGCAGCTGTTTTCTTCCAGCCTTTCGCACGCATCAGCCCACTGGCGTCTGGCATTCTTCGTTTCCGCAGAGAGCCTCTGTGGGCCCCAGCGTGCAAGCGATTGATCTCCTCTTGCTGCTTTTACAAAACTCTCTTTCCCCTGTGATTTTAGAGAGTCATCGTATTACTGTGTATCCTGGAGAAGGCAGCTTGGGGTTGAAGTCTGGGGCAGTGGGGGAGAGGGGTTCGAGCTTCTTGAACTTGTATTTTTTGAGCCGACTCCAGGGACTCCAGCAGCGTGCACGTTGTATCTCTGGACATTCCCCTGTGGCTCATGTTGGGTTTCTTCCTGCGTCTTCATCCCCCTTCCTGTTTGTTCCCCTTGCTGGATGCTTCACGGGACATGCCTTCTGGTTCACCGCCACCTCCTCTGTCGGACCTGCCTGCGTCCCATCTCTGCTGACTCTTTTAGTCACCGTATTCTTCAACCTCGGGGTTTCTGGGTTTTATTTATTTTTTTATTATTTTTTAAATAATGTTTTTATTTATTTTTGAGAGAGCGAGACCGAGCATGGGGGTGGGGGGTGCAGAGAGGGAGACAGAGAATCTGAAGCAGCTCCAGGCTCCGAGCTGTCAGCACAGAGCCCGACGCGGGGCTCGAACCCATGAACCGTGAGATCATGACCTGAGCTGAAGTCACACCCTTAGCTGACTGAGCCTCCCAGGCGCCCTAGGGTTTCTGGTTTTTAAAAAAATGTTTTCTATTTCTTTTCTGAACTCCATTCTCGTTTTGTTCACACATTGTCTCTTCATGATATTCAGTTGTCTGTGTTTTCTTGTAGTTTATTGAATTTCTTTAACAGGATTATTCTGAATTCTTTTCAGATGTTTCATCGATCTCCCCTTCTTTGGGGTCATTGTTGTTTTATCGGTTTCCTTTTGAGGTGTTAGGTTTCCTTGACGATCGTGAACCTGTGGCCCTGTGCTGGCATCTGGACGTTTGAAGAAGTGGGCGCCCTTCCCATCTGTACAGACGGGCTCTAGCAGGGAAGCCTTCACAGGCGGCCCGTCCAGGACCCGGCGTGAGCCACCTGGCGGGTTGTGGTGGGCTTGCCACTAGGGTCCTCAGGCGGATGGCCTGGTGCCTGGGGCTGCAGGGCCAGGTCTGACCCTTAGTTCACGTGTGCCAGCGCTGGAGTCTGCAGGGCATTCGGGCGCCCAGTGGATGCCCCGCTTCTGGGGAGCACGTCAGTCTCGGTGCCGGGGGTGATGTGAAACGGTCTTGTGCTAGCTCTGCTCCACCTGGGCTCTGACCCCTCGCCCGGGCCCCTTCACCCCGCTGACATGTTCTCCTGCATGGGTGGTGCCTCAACCTCATGTTTCCGGAAGGGGACGATGCCAGAAGCCCCCGTGCTGATGCCACTCATAGTGGCTCCCACCTTCGTGAACTCGCACCTGCAGCTTGAAGGGTCACACGGATAACTCCAGGCGCGGATGACTTCACTGTGCAGTGTTTCCGGATGTTGACGAAAGAGCAGCAGAAAGAGGCTCATGTCCCATGTCGTGTTATGAGGCAGCATAACCTTGACGCCAAAACCTGACAAGGACGGGAGGGAGGGAGAGGAGGAGGAAGATGGTTATACAGCAGTGTTTCTCTTGAAAATCCCACAGCCCTAAACAACGTGTGGACGAGCTGGACTTGCTAATATTGAATGGGAAGGTACTGTGAGCAGGTGGGGTGGGGTCCCGGAATGCAGACTTGCACATTTTGACAACCCATGTAGTTTACCACGTTAATGAAGAGATGCAGCATGATCTTGATAAACGCAGAAAAATCATTTGTACAATTCAATATCTATTCAAGATGAAGACTGACGAGTGCTTTTAGCAAACCAGGAATAGAAAGGAACTTTATTAATCTGGTCAAAGGAGAAATCTGTGACACATCCTGCTTACCCGTGAGCTGTCAAGAGCTCAGTCCCCGGGACTGAGACCAGACTGGCTGCCCAGCACCGCTGTGGTCCCCGTACCCCAACACTAGCCAGAAAAGCAGAGTGAAAGGTGTGAGGCTTGAAACTCCAGGAGTAAATCTGTCATCCTTTGCAGAGATAAAATTATATGTGAAGA
Source organism: Hyaena hyaena (assembly GCF_003009895.1). Classification (NCBI taxonomy): domain Eukaryota; kingdom Metazoa; phylum Chordata; class Mammalia; order Carnivora; family Hyaenidae; genus Hyaena; species Hyaena hyaena. The sequence goes on from NW_024080633.1 coordinate 9,799,167, forward strand.
AAATCAAAAGAAATCCAGATTCACAGGCCAACTGTTAAAAGCAGTGAGCAAAGTTAGCAAGGTTGCCGGCCACATGCTCAAAGTGCAAGAATTGATTCTAATTACTGGAAACAATCAATAATGATCACTTTATGTGTTTTATTTTAACGTTTATTTATTTTGAAAGAGAGAGCTGAAGGGGCAGAGAAGGAGAGAGAGTCAGAATCCCAAGAGGTGGGGCTCAGACCCATGAACCATGAGGTCACGACCTGAGCCGAAATCAAGAGTCGGACACTTAACCAACTGAGCCAACTGGGTATCCCATGATCACTTATTTATTATAGTGTTTCAGACTCTTATGTGGAAAGTAACAAAAAATATCCGGGACAGAAAACTGTAACATAGTATTGAAGAAAACCTAAGAAATGGAGGTATTTTGCATATTTGTGGTTGGAAGCTTCAAGGTATCAATTCTTCCCTAAATGGTGGATTCACTGCAATTCCAGGTAAAATCCAAGCAGGGATTTTTGTGTAAATTGACAAGCTTGTTCTAGAATGTATTTGAAAGTGCAAAGGGCCAAGAATACAGTTTTAAAGATGGAGCAGCTTTGGAGGGTGCTGTGGCGTTGTTATGAGTGGGATGTGGCCCCCGGACGCAGAGCCGTCACAGGCAGGCCGCAGCCCGGAGGAAGGGCGCTGTCATCCGTGGGCGGCGGCGGGCCGGGCGGGTCCCCACAGGGGAGCAGTTGTGGACCCCAGTCCTCGCACAGCAGTGGTGGGGCCGCGTGTCCGAGGAACCGCAGGGACCCTCCCGGAGGTCACGGCGGCGCTCTCTTCATGGCCCTGGAGCCCAGAGGTTTCGTGCGACGGGAGCGCCCGGCAGCAGGGGACTCTTGTTCCCCCGAAGGCGCCGGTAGAGGCGGCGGGAGGGCAGAGCGGGACAGGCGGTTTCCACCTTTTTGGCCAACAAAGGACACGATCCCAGGATCCGCGAGGTCGTGAGGTTCCCTGTCACCTGGAGGTGAGCAGGTATCCGTGTCCGGATGGACCAGTGAGTGGAAGCCATCATGAAGGTTTCTAGAAACAGGGTTAGAAGTGCCAGTCACTCTTTGCTGCTGAGTTATTTAAGGAATAGTGAGTTTTTGTCACGGGAGCACAGAACAGACACAGAAAATCCACAAATGGCCACTAACCATCTGGGAAAGTGCTTGATCTCACTGGTCAGATCCAAGCCACCACGTGACGCCTCAGAGTCGCTAAGATGCGAAAGACACAGGATCGACAGCTGTGAACTCCAGTGTGTGCAGGGTGACGTGTGCAAGGTGGGAGTTGGTGCCGGGGCTCGCACCCCCGCGGTCCAGCAGCCCGTGCGAGCCTGGCACCACAGCAGGCACTCCGTGAGGCCCGAGGCCAGCGGCGGGCACGGGAGCTGTGCGGTGTGGGGCGGGCAGGCCGGCCGCTGGTGTTAGAAGCCCCGGGGAGGAAGGGGCGGTGGGGGGGAGCCTGGCCTCCCTGTGGTCCTTGATCTGGGTGCACCACCGTATGAGGACACCCTTGGGTGCTTTTCCTGGTCCCTCTTCAATTTAAAAGGTCGGTGTTTAAATCAAACACAAAAGACAACAGGTCGCCACCAGGGGACCCGCACCAGAAGAGTTTTAAGACCATGGTCTTGGCAAAGGGAGAGGGGCCCCAGACGGATCGCCCTAAGGTGCCGGGAAAGCGCAAATACGCGAGCCGTCTGAGCCGCATGAAGAGAGTAACGTCTGCAGAGCTCGAAAGGAAAACCAGAAGGAGCAGGTCATGAAGGGCGTGTTCAGAAGGAATGTGGGAAAGAAGAAAGTTTGGATTGGGGTCCATTAGGCTGTAGGTGCTCATCCAGTAAAAGCCTAGAAAGCGTGTGGAGCGGGAGGGGAGCTGTGGTCAGGGAGGGCACCCAGTGCCTGCAGATGCAACAGGGAAGGGGGGCGCGGAGCCGGGGGCAGTAGCGCGTATGGAAAGTGCTCCGGGCGCTGAGGGGGTCTGGCCCCGCCCAGGGTCCAGGTGGGCGGTGCCACCAGTGCAGGTGGGCGGGGCAGTGCCGGTGGGCGGGGCAGTGCCGGTGGGCGGGGGCAGTGCCGGTGGGCGGGGCAGTGCCGGTGGGCGGGGCAGTGCCGGTGGGCGGGGCAGTGCCGGTGGGCGGGGCAGTGCCGGTGGGGAGGGCAGGCGCGGTGCCGGGGGCAGTAGCGCGTATGGAAAGTGCTCCGGGCGCTGAGGGGGTCTGGCCCCGCCCAGGGTCCAGGTGGGCGGTGCCACCAGTGCAGGTGGGCGGGG